>NC_044031.1:248895015-249213173 GCF_901765095.1 Microcaecilia unicolor | reverse complement strand
TGAGGCAGATATTGGAGCTCCAGGCCTTGTCTTGCTGAGATCCCTCTCTGTGATTTTCACAGACTAGAGTGTGGGTCCTTCCTTTCTGCCCAAGGTAGTTTTGACCTTTCACCTTAATCGGACCGTTTTTCTTCCCTCTTTCCGGAGGGAGGATTGCTTCTCAGAATATGTGGCTTTACATTTATTGGCAGTCAAATGCTTTCTGTTGCACTACCTCAAAGTTTCCAGTTACTTCTGTTGGTCAGATCATCTCTTTATTTTGTTTTTGCCAGGCATCTGTCTACGGTGGGTGCTGGGTGAAGGATTCTATTTTGGAGGCTTACCTGTTGTCGGGCAAACAAACTCTGCTCTCCCTTACGGCGCATTCCACTCGGACTCTTTCTACCTCTCTGGCAGAGGCCCAGGCATTGTCTTTGGGGGAAATTTGTCTGCTACATGAGCATTGTCTTCTACCTTTTATATAAGCATTATCAGGTGGCGGTTGCCTTTGGGGCTGGAATTCTATCTTCCACAGTGAGCCAGTCCCGCCCTCTGTGAGCATTGCTTCCTACATCCCAGTTGTCTGGACTGAACCTTGGTAATGTAGTGGAAGGGAAAATTGTAATATCTGGCAATTTTCTTTCTTTTAGTCAAAAGGATCAGTCCAGAACCCATGCCTTTTGGTGCTCGGCTGTCCTTTTGTATGTAGTCAGGTGCGTTCGGTTCAAGGCATAGTTGGGGTTGAATTCTTTTGCTTTGCACTTTGATCCTGAGGAACTGAGTTCGATCCCACTGTAGCTCCTTGTGACTCTGGGCAAGTCGCTTATCCCTCCATTGCCCCTGGTACAAAATAAGTACCTGAATATATGTAAACCGCTTTGAATGTAGTTGCAAAAACTCAGAAAGGCGGTATATCAAGTCACATTTCCCTTTCCCTTCATGTGGTTTCAATGAGAGGCAGGAGTTTTTCTGTGTGTCTCAATCTCTTTCCTACTGCTTAGCAAATGCTGGCTCGAGCTGGATGTGCAAGGCTACATATAGCACAGCTTAAGAGTGCTCTCTATCTCCACCTGCTGGTCGATGAGGGACATAACCCAGTTGTCTGGGCTGATACTTGGTACTAAAGGAAAGAAAATTATCAGGTGAGACATAATTTTTCCTTCGAGCCCATAATAAAGATGGAGGTTCTACTGCTTAAAGGGGGTTGGTTTGGTGGGTATGTACTTCATTACTACTCTATCCCAAATTAATAAAGACCACTCCCCAGAGTGTGCTTCTAAAGACAGCTACAACTTGCCTGCCAACAACTTTTCCCGGTTATCGGCCATGGGCTCCAACCCAAGATAGAGTCCTCAAAAAGGGACATTGCAAACACCCCCGAAAAGAACCCATAAAACCCGCGAATAAGGTCTCCTGAGTCGAGGAGCAGCGGTCCAATGGGTCCCGCTGATTAGCTACAACATAATCACCCCAATGGACCTGCAGTGATCTACAAACCATCTGCAGGGTCAACAAACCCTTAGCGCTACAACGCTGTAAAAGGAAAATTTTATAGGTTAGGCTCTCCCGCGTATACAACTAACCATTTCTAAAATTTTGAATGCCCAAGTCAACCTGTACACAATCTCAACCAATGTCTTAGGCGTCCCTTTATTGTCACGGCGATCATCTATACAGGTAACCCCTATGTGGGCAATAATGCCGAATCCGCAGGCCACTCCGAAAATGGAATGGAATTATGCTCAAAATCTACTAATTAAGATACTGTCATCCATTGAAGGATTTGTGACCCTCCAATGGGTGTAAGCCCCAGGCATCAGTATCGTAGTCAATGGTTATAGTGTGACACTGAAAAAGAGAAAATAATAAAAAAACAGAAAAGGAAAAAGAAAGAAATAATAATAAAAATAAAAATAAAAATAAAATAATACTTAAGAACTTGTGGTTTAGGTTTGACTTTTTTTTTTTAACTTTCCTTTTTGTATCTCTCTCCTTCCTCTGTGATGGAGTGGAAGAGTAGCCTAATAGTGCAGTGGCCTGAGAGCCAGGGGAACAGGATTAGTTTCCCACTGCAGCTCCTTGTAACTCTGCGGGCAAGCCACTTAAAACCTCCGTTGCCCCAGTACAAAATAAGTACCTGTATATAATATGTAAACCTTGTTGAATGTAACCAAAGAAAGGTGGTTTATGAAATCTCATCCCCTTTCCCTTCCTTTCCTATAATGTGGGCTATATATTTTATTTGGCTTTGTTTCTTTTTGAAATAAAATTGTGAAAACTGTTTGGAAAAAAACATTCTGTGGAGAATTCTAATTCAAACCAGACTGAGGTTCGTTTTTCACTTGGGTCCAGATGATCAAAATGCCACTGTTATAGTAATGGCTGTAGGATCTGAGATATATTTAGGAGCTGTTCTTCCCAGCTGAGCCATTGAAAGATTGCCATCCTGGTATTCATTCTCATGATCTGTAATGCAGCTGAAGTACCCCTCCCCCCTCCCAGTTGAATCACAAGGAACTTATGTTCAGTAATGTAGAAGGAAGACTGTGATTACAGATGGGGAAACATTGGAGACATGTTTTGCCCTGTTACGTAGACTTTTTTTCATCTATCCATATGCATTAATGCATGAGTCTGCACGGCTGACGATCCTTAGTGAAGAGGCTGCACGCATCGGGAAGCAAAGAATAGGATAAAGAGCTGTGGTGAGCAGCCATAGCAGTAGCAGGACTCAGAGCTGGGGATGAAGCAGGAGGCATATCCTGCTGTCATGTGAGCAGACGCAGAGAAATGTCAGAAAGAAATCTGCCTCTGTGCAAATAGCTTATGCAGACCGTTTTTAATTTAGACACAGACATAAGAATTGCCAGACTGGATCAAACCAAAGATCCATCTAGCCCAGTATCCTGCTTCTAACAGTGGCCAAGTCAGGTCACAAGTATCTGGCAGAATCCCAAGAAGTAGCAAGATTCCATGCTGCTGATCCTGAGGATAAGCAGAGGCTTTCCTTGTGTCTACCATAATAGCAGTTTATGAACTTTTCCTCCAGGAATTTGTCCAGACTTTTTTTTTTTTTAACCCAGCTAACACTAACTGCTTTTACCACATCCTCTGGCAACAAGTTTCAGAGATGAATTATCTTTATTTTGTTTTGATTTTTGAGGTTCATGAAAATGGTAATAAGCCTAATTACGCCGTCAGGTCAGTGCTAGGACATTGGACTTGGTTTTCAACAGAAACTCCAGATTTTCTTCCCAAACAATTGGGTAAGCCTGAAGGGTGCCACCCTGTAGATCAGAGGTACACCTCCAGCCCCAAGCAAGACAAGGTGGGCTTAGAACTGGGCAGAGACCCTCTCCTTTATCCTGCCTGTGTGGTACTATGGCTGTACAGTGGGAGGGGAGGAGGATGTTTCCATTTCAGAGCATTAGAAAAAGAAGCTGGATTCTTTTCAAGAGCACCTTTTTTCAGTGTTTGCGAACTGGTGTCATTCCTGCCGGAGTGTTTGCAGCTGGCTGGTAGAAATTTAAAGGAAAATCTGCCTGTAGATACAAGTACTGGGTGGGAATAAGTTCTGAAAATTAAAAATGGAAGATTTAAAGAAAATGCTCCTGCTCCTCCATGATCCATCCCCTTTCTTTCTTTCTTGGGGTTGAAACCTATGTAGCCTTTTTCTTTTTCCCCTCCTGCAAAACTTGGCAAACAGTCACTTCTATGTTTGCGCATAGTGAAAGCATTCAGTAAAAACTGCCTAAATAACTTTTCCACAGTGGTTTAGTCCTCTCTTTTTCTTTTTCTTTTTCTTTTTTTTTTTTTTTGCTATTTTTGGTTTCTAACAAAAAAAATAAATAATAATAATGACTTTCTCCTGTAGTGTTCTTGGGGACTTGAGTGAAACCAGATGTGTGCTCAAGGATGATAGATGTGCATTTTTGAACTCAGCTGAAGGAAATGTAAGAGAGCTTTTTTGTATACGAGAGGACATGGTGTAGTTCAGGGCTCAAATATGTTCTAGATGCTATAGCTAGTCAGGTTTTCAGGGTGTCCAGAAATGGCAGCGATAAATAAAAACATACCTTTTTTTAAAAATAATTTTAGGTCCTGCTGATATGGTATACTAACACGTGTGGGTAGTGTGTTAGTAGGGCAGGTGTTATATACAGGAAAACTGTAATTCCTTTTTGCCATGTGTATTTTTTTATTTCGCCTTTATTTATAACAAGGCAGAAAACAGATAACAGAAGGGCATTTCCGCGTACTACATTCTGCAAATACAAACATGAATGGAAACTGTTACAACTAACTTAGAAACTACCTTCAGTTCCGTGTCTCCCATAATAAGTACATAAGTAATGCCACACTGGGAAAAGTTAGAGGCGAAACCCCCGCCACTCCTGCCCCTGCTGGTTTTGCAATCAAAATGGCTGCCGTGTCTTCTCGTGGCATCCATGTTGACATTTGATCTTACTGGTGGCAGCTGAAACAAAAAAAAGTACAGCCAGCAAAAAGATGCCGGTACCAGCACATATTGGCTCAAAAAAAGCCCTGGCAGCTTAGCACCTACCTCCTAGTTTGTTTAGGATTCTTTCAGTTGGCAGAGAATTGTATGAATATGTATATTCCCATGGGCTAACGGCCACCATGCTAGTTTGTTTGAATTGTGAGCCCAATGTCTTGGTTTAGTGTTTGTGTTTTTAAGTGTTTATTCATATAAACTTGTAGTGGAATGGTGGAGGTCACTAAAGCCATGGCCAAACCAATATTTTACCCAAGAGCATCAGCCACATGAGAACTTAGGTCAGGGCCAAAGAGAAATTTTTTTTGGCCCCTTCAATTCCAAAGGGTGCCTCATTGCCACATTCACTTACGTTGTCTATATTTCCTGTTTGTATTTAAAGTTGCCTTTAACTACCAACTCTGCTAAGTCTGAGGCTGAATGGTTGGGTTCATGAGGCACTGTGAGAGCCTTGAACTCTCTCTGCTTTCTTGTGAAAGTTGTTACTTTACTTCCCTGTTAAGAAGAATACCACTGTCAGCAATGACCATCACTAATGGTGATTAGATGCTGGACACATCTGATTTCAACCATGGGACTTGTCACTACACAACATTCTCTAGATAGAAAAGTACTACAAGAAGTTCTCTTCTGTATGTAGTGATCTGTTCTAGAAAGCTTATATACGAATTACACAACCTCCAAGAATGATTTGGCAGTAATTTTTCAGTAGTGTGGGGTAAAATTAATTTGTAAGCATATTATTTTCGAATATATTTGATATGTTTTTTTGTCCCCCTAAGCAATCTTTAGCAAATCTTGTTAGACTATATTCTTTCTGTAGTGTGAATCAGCGAGCATAGCAAACACTTTTAGAACATTGCTGGAGAGATCACAAAATTTTTGTTGTGGGTTTTTTTTTTCCTTTGTGAGTTTGAGGGTTGGGCAAAAGCAAGTGTTGAAATTTGATGGAAAGAATCTAGAAAGGGTATTGTAGAAATTACAGCAGCAGTGCTAATGAATCCTTCGTAACTCAGTTGACAGTTCAAAACCGGTTGGGCCTGATTTATTTATTTATTTTTTTATTTCATAGAGAAATTAGGTAGTAAGTGCTTTCAAACTCGAAACACTTAACTGTTATGAATCTGAGTAAATCAGGGTGTGCTGTGCAGATCTTTATCTGAACTGCATGCAGGCATCACATGTAAAGTATAATTACAGTATTGTTCTTAAACATCGATAAAAGGTTGTATATGAGCAAGTAAGCTGTTGAATTTGGCAGACCTCGGCTGCTCCAGTACATCAAGACTAAACTGGTTGAGCAAACCTCACGCTCCAAAACCATGAAGAGAGACTTCAGAGTAATGGCCAGCCTTGTTTCTCCATTTTCTGGGCTGTGGAGGCCCAAAGATTTCAGCTTGAAATGCAGGAGGAGTTAAAATATCCAGTGCCTTTTTAGAGGGCAGTTCTCTAACAGAGCACCTACTTTCCTTTAAAGAATACAAGGTATATACATTCAGGTGCTATTCTGTTTCAGGAGAAACAGGGGTGATATGATACAGACGTTCAAATATTTGAAAAGTATTAATCTGCAAACGAACCTTTTCCGGAGGTGCGAAGGCGGTAGAACGAGAGGACATGAAATGAGATTGAAGGGGGGCAGACTCAAGAAAAATGTTAGGAAGTATTTTTTCATGGAGAGTAGTGGATGCTTGGGATGCCCTCCCGCGGGAGGTGGTGGAAATGAAAACGGTAACAGAATTCAAGCACGCGTGGGATAAGCATAAAGGAATCCTGTTCAGAAGGAATGGATTCTAAGGAGCTTAGCCGAGATTGGGTGGCAGAGCCGGTGGCGGGAGGTGGGGATAGTGCTGGGCAGACTTATAAGGTCTGTGCCAGAGCCGGTGGTGGGAGGCGGGGCTGGTGGTTGGGAGGCGGGGATAGTGCTGGGCAGACTTACACGGTCTGTGCCCTGAAAAGGACAGGTACAAATCAAAGTAGGGTATACACAAAAAGTAGCACATATGAGTTTATCTTGTTGGGCAGACTGGATGGACCATGCAGGTCTTTTTCTGCCGTCATTTACTATGTTACTATGTTTACTATTCGAATATCCTTCCCCCCCCCCCCCAAGTTAGGCATTTGGGAAAATCTCTGCTAAACTGGTATTCTGTAAAGGGCATTGTGCGTGGAGCGCCCTTTACAGAGTACTAGTTTAGGGCGGATCTCGCACCTAACTTTGGTTGTGACACTTATGCTTGGTGAAACCTGTTGTAAATGCTGGCGCTCAACTAATGATAATGTAATTCCCCACTGTACCACTGGTATATAAATGATCAATCGGTAACATAAACCAGGGTTCTAGAACTGACTAAGAGGTCATGGATAGAAAGTTTCATATAAAATAAAATTTTTGTGAAAAGGAGATATTCTCAGAGTAAGAACTCAATGAAGCGGAATGCTACCCTAAGGTTAAAGGCTATTCCTAGAGGGTGGATTCTCTATCATTGAAAATCTCCCATGTGCAAATATAAATGAAAATGAGCAAACATTTTTTTTTGTTACATTTGTACCCCGTGCTTTTCCCACTCATGGCAGGCTCAATGCGGCTTACATGGGGCAATGGAGGGTTAAGTGACTTGCCCAGAGTCACAAGGAGCTGCCTGTGCCTGAAGTGGGAATCAAACTCAGTTCCTCAGTTCCCCAGGACCAAAGTCCACCACCCTAACCACTAGGCCACTCCTCCACTCCCAATCCAAAAGTGACAAGCAAATCAAGTCAATATGTGTTCAGTTTTTTATCATTAACAAATTGAATCTATCTATCCATGTTCTCATATATAAGAAATGCTCACTTATACACACACATCAACATATACACTTCACTCGTTCTCTCATTCATATGTCACAGTTGTATCTTAGAAATATAATAACTAAATGTTGACTCTTATTCAAATATTGAATACAAATGCTGCCTAAAATTGCTAAACAAGAAGTTCAATAACTGCAATGGCTTGCTTCAATATAATCCAAATCTGGCATCAATGTTATTCAATACTTGTGTTATAAGGAACATATAAAAAATATATTGAAGAATATATGAGACGTGCATATTATATAAAGGCACACTTATCTCAATTCTATCAAGTGTGTGCACAACACCCGACAGCTACAACTTTCTCAGGCATCGTTATGCTCAACTAATGGCATAACTAAGAGCAGTAGTTGCAGTAGTTTTTTTGTTGTCAAAGCTGTTTTTATTATTGATGTTTGATTTGTAAATCACCTAAGTTATAGGCAATACATAAATTTTTAAAATAAACTCCAAAAGGAAACTCTCCTTGGCACGATGCAGGAAGTACGGCAAGCGTGAGCAATAAATTTAAGAGATTTGAAATTGTACTCCACATACTTTGACTTAGGAGTGGGGTTCATTACTGCCATGTGGTATGTGAGAATTTAAACCATTTGAAGACTGTGTCCGCAAAACAAACCAATAGATTTGTTCGTGTTAAACAGCAAGTCTGCTATTACATAAGAGCTTCAGTGTGGCATATGGTTCAAAGCTGTGACAGATCGGGACGATTTTACTTATATCTGGGAAGTGGGAGTTTGTCTGGACATCTCTCGTGCCTAAAATGTAGAGTTAACAATACTGCAAAAGTTCATGTGGCAGCCTTGAAGAATGAAACGTTAAACATCCCATATGGCAGTGGTTCCCAAACCTGGTCTTGGAGGCACCCCAGCCATTCTGATCTTCCTGATATCCACAAGGAATATTCATGAGAGAGATTTGCATGGACTGCCTCTCTCATGAATCTTCATTGTGGATATCCTGAAAGCCTGACTGACTGGGGTGCCTCCAGGATCAGGTTTGGGAACCACTGCCATATAACCAGGTTAAGGGAAGTTCAGGGTCTTATGCTAAAGTTCACACGCTACTATGTGGATTTGGACCCATAGGTTTGATAATGCATCTTTCCAGCTGTGAGCACCAGGTACAATTGTTTTTTTATGGAGTGTTAATGGGCTTGCTGTAGAAGCACTTGGATTTGAACCTTGGCATTCCTGGTTCTCAGCCTGCTGCTGTAACTACTGGGACACTACATATGGCTAAATGTGGGGAATCGTATAAAAAATTATGCGTTGAGTTGGGGGCAGGGGGGACAAAACCATAGCTAAGCCTGTACTACAGATATAATTACTAAGAAATTTGGGAGTAAAGTGCAATATGCTTTATGGGGTAATTTTGTAAAGCCATTTCCAGGTACACATAAATATACAGAATACCAGCACTTACACACGTAAGTGACGAGCAGAGCATCTAAGTGCTCTTCTGTAAGGGTGCTCGAAGTGGCGCATGTAAATGCAAGGGGGCGTTCATGTGGGAGGGGTATGAGTGGTGCCGCCACTTACAGAGCACTGTAAGTTATGTTTGCCTTGGCTTCATTTAGGTGTTCACAGGTTATTCCAGGTCCATGGCTGGTATAACTTCAGGGATATAATTGATAGGCACACCAATGCTGGGTTAAGCTGCTATTCTGTAACAGAAGCTGGGAGCCCAGATGTTGTCCTAGAATAGACTCTCACTGCATGGCATCAGGGCACCTATTTATAGAATTGTCCCAAAGTGTCATTTGTATTCACAAGTTTCAAATTAATCATCACTTAATATACCACTCAAGAGTGAACTATCAGAGCGGTATGCACTTATAAATACAATAAGGGAAAGGAAGAAATAGAACTACAGTGTTAATAAATAAATAAATAAAAAGCAAAAGAGAAGGGTCCAGACATGAACACTGCAAACACCAAACTAACACCACTGCATCAGACAGCAAGCGGACACCTAAAGTTCAAGACTTGACACAGCTGTGTTTCGGCCTACAAGGCCTGCGTCAGCAGTCTATTTACAAAACAGCATATAAAAACAATGAGTGATATAGAAATACAAGTAAACAAGGCAATAACATGATAAATATAATATAATATTAAATATTGACACAGTAAATAGTAATTAATGAAATAAAAATACTCTCAAAGGAAGGATATTTATAAACAGTTTGTTAAATGGTGTTATGTAAGAAATCAATATTTGTCTGAAAGACATGTATTGCATCCACAACTTGAAGTCTTTATGCAAATTGCATCTTGTGAATTTCATTTTAGATACATTGTAAATTTTTAACAGGTTGTCTCCTCGGTCCACTGTCCCTGGTGGTCTAGTGGATTCTTTGGGGCAGGAAAGGTCCCCAGTCTTTCCTGCCTGCTGCTGGCGGTGATCCTCCCCCTACTGCATCTTCGTTAAAATGGCTGCCGAGACTTACAAGGGCGGCCTCGCAAGACATCTCCTTCCTCTCTCTTCCCTCTCCTCCATCCATATGCATCTCCTTCCTCTCCTCCATCCATATGCATCTCCTTCCTCTCTCTTCTCTCTCTTCCCTCTCATACATCCATCCATGTCCAGCTTTTTCCTCTCCCCTTCCATGATGTCCAGCGTTTCTCCTCTCTCCTCTCTCCTCCCCTCCATCCATGTTCATCTCACTTCCTCTTTTCCCTCCCCTCTATCCATGTCCAGCATTTCAACTCTCTCTCCCCTCCCCTCCATACATGTGCATCTCCTTCCTCTGTCTGCCCTCCCCTCCATACATGTGCATCTCCTTCCTCTGTCTGCCCTCCCCTCCATCCATGCCCAGAATTTCTCCTCTCTGCCTTCCCCTCCATCCATGTGCATCTCCCTCTCTTTCCTCCCCTCCAACATTTCTCCTATCTTCCCTCCACTCCACTCCATCCTTGTCCAGCATTTCTCCTCTGTCCCCTCCCCTCCATCCACGTGCATCCTGTCTTCTCTCTCCTCCATCCAGGTTCAGCATTTCTCCTGCCCTCCCCTCGATCCATCCATTTGTGTCCAGCAACTCTCCTCTCTCCCCTGTCCTCCCTCCCATCCGTGTCCAGCGATTTTCCTCTGCCCCTGTCCTCCCCTCCCGTCCGTGTCCAGCGATTCTCCCCTCTCCTCTGCCCTTTTCTCCCCTCTCCTCTGCCCTCTTCTCCCGTCCATGTCCAGCGAGTCTCTTTTGCTCCCTATCCTCCCCTCCCATCCATGCACAGTGACTCGCCCCAGGCTCCACCTGCCCCCCTTTTTGAGCCCCCAAAATGAGTTCCAGTTACAACCCCCAGTGCCGGCTCACCTGCACGCCCTCAGCTCCCCGATAGCCTTCCTTTCTTTCCTGCCGTACCTTCTGCCATACCTTTAAATGTTTTATTTTATCTCAAGTTGTGGCGCCGGTACTGAAAGCAGCAGGCTCAGCTCGCCTCCAGCCTTCCCTTCCCTTCCCTCTGTGTCCTGCCCTCTTCTGATGGATTTCCTTTTTCCGTGAGGGTGGGACACTGAGAGGGAAGGGAAGGCTGGAGGCGAGCCAAGCCTGCTGCTTTCAGTGCTGGCGCTGCATCTCGAGGTAAAATAAAATATTTAAAGGCAGGGTGGTGGCAAGAAGGAAAGGAGGGCTATCGTGGAGCTGAGGGGTGGGCAGGTGAGCCGACGCTGGGAGTCTGTGACTGCAGCTTGCGGGGTGGGGGGAGGAGAGGCAAGCTGGCTCGCACTCCCACAACAACCGGCTCGCAAGATGCCAAAAAATTTAACAACCGGCTCTTGGGAGCCGGTGCGAGCTGGCTCCAGGACACCACTGCTTATAGGTAATTCGGTAAGGAACAAGGAGCCAAGGAGCCAGTGATCAACCTGTAGGTAGAGAGTAATGTGATCAAAATGACTAGCCCCTGTAAGTAAGCATACAGCTGCATTCTGTACTAACTGCAAGCGCTGTAGCTCTTTCTGATTAATGCCACACAAGAGGGTGTTAGTAATCTAGGGTGGAACGTGCTAATGCGTGAACAAGGACTAAGAGCAGAGGCAGAAAATAACTAACGTACTGAATAAAGCTTCCTAAGTTTAAGGAAGCAACTTTTTACTGTTAGTGAGATATGCTGTTGAAAGGACAGGGAATTATCAATATTACTCCCCAAACACACATTTGCTCAACCACTGGCACATGACAGCCTGCTATTTGTAAAAGTTGAGTCTGGGAAGTAGCAGATGAGTAATTAAAATAGCCGTACTTTTATCCAAGTTTAATCTAAGGCGATGAGTGGTTATCCACTCAGATATTTGGTCTAGCTTATAGTTCAGCTGTGCAATAGACTGTGTATTATTGGGAGAGACTGAGGCAATAATTAGAACGTCATCAGCATGTGCAAATACTGTAAGACCTAGTTGTTCTATATAAGCTAACAAGGGGGGAGCTAGGAAGACATTAAACAGTAATAGCCCCAGAACGGAGTCCTGTGGAACACCAGAGGGCAAAGTGTAGGATGAGTAGCAGATCTCATAGATCTGAACTATATATGATCTATCAGTTAAATAGGAGTGCAGTCACTCTAGGGCAGTGCCTTGAATACCTACAGTGTGTAATTGCTCTAACAGAAAGGCATGATCTACCAGATCGAAGGCTGCATTTAAATCCAATGAAATTAATACTGTGGTCTCTTCAGATTCCTGATAACGAAGAATCTGAGTAAGACGACCAAGCAAAACAGTTTCCGTGCTCTGATTTTTTTCCTAAAAAGTGACTGATGGGGGTGGAGAACTTCCTGCGTATCAAAATAATCCTCAAGTTGTTGACATTCCACGCATTCCGTCAGTTTAGAGATAAATGACAGATGAACAGTGGGTCGGCTGTTTGCCACCATGCCCACGTCCTTGGTGTGATCCTTAAGTTTGGGAAAGATGTGTCATTTTCCATTGCAAAGGTACTATACCCTGATCAAGAGAGCTTATTACCATGAATGAATAAAGGGGAGCAAAGTAGAATGAAACTTTCTTACTAAACCAGAAGGAAGGGGGGTGGTCATGGGGGGCTATTGTTGCATGCATGGATGCTTGAATACGTACAAGCATGCTGACTGAGGAGAGAGTGAATGCTGAGAGGACATCATGTTGTAGAGGTGAAACTATTGGAGATGATGGAGAAGGTAGCCAGAGCTGACAAAGGGGAGGGAAGTTGCATTGTCGGTGGGGGTTGGGACATGGCTACAGATGGGGATTGTAATATATTGACTTTATTGTGGAAATAAGTAGCTAATGCATCAGAAGTAGGTAAAATAGTATGAGTTGAGGGAGGTTCAGTCAGGGAATACAGATTATTGTACAGTTTGGCTGAAGTAAGGGATGTGGTGAATTTGATTTGGTTAATACATCTGTTCTGCAGTAATTTTAGCCTATTTGTAAGAAACCGCTTGAGCTTTATACCTATCTACACTACGCAGGTTTATTCAAGAAGATAGTAATCTTGTAAAAGAGGTAGATGGAAGCTTAAGCTTATTCAGATTAATAGAACAAGTTGTTTATAAACTTGTTCCTAGTTTTAAAAAGGCTGACATATATATGCAATACACAAAGATTTATACTTGATATAGTCAGCCAAAGGTAGCCATTGTAAAGCAAAAGAAGTAACTTGATCAAAAGTGGATTCATGATTATTTTTGCTACCACATTTTGCAGCAGTTGGAATCTTATTAAGGAAGTCTGAGAAACACCAATGTATTAAGAATTGCAATAATCCAGTCGAGATGATTATCTACAGCAGATAATCCATGCCTTGATTTCAATGGAGAAATATGACCAAACTTGACTTCAGAAATGTTTCATAAAAAGTGATGAATCTAGGTGGTCAATCTGAACGTCTCCTGTCAGAGTTAAGTCTAACCAAACCCCCAAAGGATTGAAGTTTGAAGAAAAACAGATCTACTATCCAACAATGGACTAAACGATGGGGGTGGGGAGATTTTTCCACCCACCCAAAGAAGTGAAGTCTTTTCTGCATTCAATTATAGAAAATGTTTTTGTCGTCTATTCAGAAATTTTGTGAAAATATAGACTTGTAAAATGTCGTGGCAGTGCCATACCAAAAATTGCTTCCAGTCCACCATCTCCTCTCTTTGGCAGGGCAAAGTGGGCGGGGTGGGAGAGCACCAGTGAGAGTCATTTGGGGCACAGCTGTAGCTTGGTACAATCCTGTGCTGTGGTATGCTGAAATTTAGAATATATTAATAGTAGGATGTGGTGATGTGATTTTTACAAATCACCTCTATATGGGACAAGGAAGGAAATGCTAATTGGCTCAGCCATTCTGCTTAGTAACGCCCTGTTCAATCTCTAATTATCTTCTGTTGCCCTGATTATGTCACCCCCTCTTAACAAATTTGGTGTCCCAGGCATTCTTGCATTCTGTCACTCTTTAATTTTCTGTACTACCCTTCACAGGGCATCAGCAGTTTGCAAATAAAAATGGTACATCTAGAGATCAAGAATGAGTAATATATTATGACATAATATCATACTGGATTGGTTTATACACCATATCCACAAATCAAAATAATTGGCAAGTAGAAACAGATCACAGAAACTAGGAAGACATCGCTAAGTCAGCTTATAGGTTAGTCCATGGCTTGACAAATTTACATTGAAAACGGGTGCCAGTTAAGCAGTGAGTAGGTGTGGCCTCTATTGATATGTCTGCTTTGCCCTCATTTTCTCCACCAAAGTTGAGGACAGTGCTTCCCAAAAGGGGTTGCACATGCCACATTTGGGATCACAACCTGCCATGGAAGTACATAGAAATGTTATTTTGAGGTATCTTGGTGGGGTCGGGAGATTGTTGTGGCCTCCAGTACCAGGTTTGGGAACCACTGGCCTAGCCAGATGCAAAGCACTGATAAAGAAGGCTAAAAGAGAATATGAAGAAAGACTTGCAGCAGAGTTGAAAACTCATAGTAACGCTTTTTACAGGTATATCAGAAGCAGGAAGCCTGCGAGGTAATCTGTGGGACGATTAGATCAGGAAGGAGTGAAAGGAGCACTCAGGGAGGACAAGGCCGTAGCGGAGAGATTGAATGAATTCTTTGCTGTAAGAGATCTACCTGTACCGGAAATGTTTTTCAGAGGTGACAATGCGGAGGAACTGAATGAAATCTCAGTGAACTTGGAAGATGTACTGAGCCAAATTAACAAGTTAGAATGATAAATCATCTGGACCGAATGGTATATACCCCTGGGTATTGAAAGAACTCAAACATGAAATTGCTGATCTGCTGCTAATGATCTGTAACCTGTCATTAAAGTCGTCTGTAGTACTGAGGACTGGAAGGTGGTCAGTGTGATGCCAGTTTTTAAACAGGGTTCCAGGAGTGATCCAAGTAATTACAGACCGGTAAGCCTGGCCTCAGTGCTGGGCAAAATAGTAGAATTTATTATAAGGAATAAAATTACAGAACATGTAGACAAACATGGTTTAATGGAACAGAGTCAGCATGGACTCAGCTATGGGAGGTCTTTCCTCACCAATTTGCTTCATTTCTTTGAAGGTGTGAATAAACGTGGATAGAGGTAAGCTCGTTGATGTAATATATCTAGATTTTGAGAAAGCTTTTGACAAAGTTCCTCATGATAGACTCCTGAGAAAATTAGTCATGGTATAGGAGGCAACGTTCTGTTGTGGATTAGGAATTGGTTATTGGACAGAAAGCAGAGGGTAGGATTAAATGGCCATTTTTCTCAATAGAGGAGGGTGAATAGTGGAGTGCCACAGGGATCTGTACTGGGACCAGTGCTATTTTTAACATATTTATAAATGATATGGCAATTGGAATGGCGAGTGAGATGATTAAATTTGCAGGTGACACAAAACTATTCAAAGTTGTTAAAATGTATATAGATTATGAATAATTGCAGGAAGACCTTAGGAGTCTGGAAGACTGGGCATCTAAATGACAGATGAAATCTAATATAGACAAATGCAAAGTAGTGTACATTGGGAAGAGTAATCCGAATCACAGTTATCTAATTCTAGGATCCACTTTAGGAGTCAGCACTAAAGAAAAAGACCTAGGTGTCATTGTAGACAATACGCTGAAATCTTCTGCCCAGTTTGTGGTGGCAGCCAAAAAAGCAAACAGGATGCTAGCAATTATTAGGAGAGGAATGCAAAATGAGACCAAAAATATTATAATGCCTTTGTATCGCTCCATGGTGTGACCTTACCTTGAATAATGTGTTCAGATCTGGTCGCCGTATCTCAAAAAAGATATAGTGGAATTAGAAGAGGTTCAAAAAAGAGCAACCAAAATGATAGAGGGAACGGAACTGCTCCCTTATGAGGTTAGGGCTGTTCAGCTTAGAAAAGAGACAGCTGAGGGGGGATATGATTGAGGTCTACAAAATCCTGAGTGGAGTGGAACTTGTGGAGGTGAATCTTTTTTTCTGTCATTCACAAAGTACAGAGACTAAGGGACACGCAATGAAATTACATGGAAATACTTTTAAAACAGGAGAAAATATTTTTTTCACTCAAAGAATAGTTAAGCTCTGGACCTCGTTACCGGAGGATGTGGTAATGGCGGTTAGTGTATCTGGGTTTATAAAAGGTGGACAAGTGCCTGGAGGAAAAGTCCATAACCTGTTGTTGAGATGAACATTGGGGAAGCCACTGCTTGCCCTGGGATTGGTAACGTGGAATGGTGCTACTAATTGTGTTTTTGCCTGGTATTTGTGACTTGGGATTGGCCGCTGCTGGAACCAGTATGGCTGTTTTTATGTTCTTAATGTAACCACTGGTTTTGGGGAAGATTATAAGGGCATCGCCTGTGAGATCTACCCCAGTTCATTAGGTTCTGATTTTACTAAGGCCATTTGCTCTTTGTGACTATGAAAGAGCTTAGTAAATCAGGCATTTAATGTACCACTATACTGCTCAGTAACCAAACAGCATTCCAGCCCCCTCCCCCTCCCCATGTGCTGTCCACAGTATACAGTCATCCCCCTGATAATGTGCTTTGAGGTATTTGCCTTTTGGCCTAATCTATAACTGTGGCCTAGGCTCTACCACTCAGTCTTTCTAATCTCCCCTCCTCCTCACCCTTCACAAGTCTGGCTCTGTCTCACTTGCACCCTCCCATCCTCACTCAGTTGTCACTAGCCGTCTCAGAATATCACTACCTAGTTGCTTCTGCCTAGTTAACCAGCCCGAGCCAGCTGATGTAGCTGCCAGACTATAGCTAGTTACCCTTCCCCTGTACTTCATTGTTAGTACCATTAATGATATCTGGCTGCCTCCTTTGTAGAAACAGAAACAGGTTTGCCCAGGGGCAGACTGACAATGTTCTGGGCTCCTAACCACCTATCAAAAGTGATTAAATTAGATGGAAGCTAGAGGAGAGTGGTCCCTCTACTGCTGTGGGCCCTCTGGCACTGCCCTATTGTTCCAAGCCTGTTTTCTGTACTGCACCACCACTCAGCTCTCGGTGAATCTGAGCTGCACAGTGTAGGAATAGCTTCTTGTTCTCACTGTCTCAAGTCTTGAGATTCGAGAAACCGTGAAATCAGAAACTCTTCCTGCACCACGTGGTGCAAATTGAGAGCCCAGCAGCATTATGCAGGTGGCAGGAAAGCCTGTTTTCTGTGCTGAGAGGTGGTCTGGACCATAGGAATAATTATGGAGGATGTAAAATTCTAGGCACCAGGGTCCAGCTTCTAGGTGCTGTGGCAACCTAGTGACTGGAATTTGTCAAGGCCTGTTCTAGTCTAGGTGCTGCTTCCTTTTGGTAAAGAGTGGAAACTGGATTTTAAAGCAAGCAAATGTTTGCATGAATTATTTTCTTTCAAAACTCATGTGAAAAGGGTTAAGCTGGTGAGTTTTCTTTGGCTCTTGCACGCCAGTAGAGATGATAAAATCTTGGCCAGGTTCATTAAACCTCATACTGTAATCCTACCGTTCATTTTATAATCGAGGTCTGGAAAACTACTTTATTACTTTACTGTATGTTCCACGCCTGCAAATGTTTGTGCAGCATTAAACATCAGGCTCGCCTTAGAAACTTGTCTCACTCAGCCTCCTTGTTAGTTTGATTATGCTTTTAAAAGCTGTTACTTATTGCTTCAAAATACACAGTACAGTTCAGCCTAAGTGATACAGTGCTCTATATCAGGGGTAAGCAATTCCAGGCAGGCTAGGTTTTCAGGATATCCACATGCTTATGGAGGAGAAAGATCTGCATGCACTGCTTCCTTGGTATGGAAATCTATCTCCTGCACATGCATTGTGGATATCCTGAAAACCTGACCTGCAAGGGGCTCTCAAGGACCGGAATTGCCTACCCCTGCTCTATAAAATAAAAATCATCCCTTACATGTATACTAAATTGGGTTTTGAGCTGTTAGTATGCTCTTTGAAAATAGTAGCACACTGGTTTTCAACCCCAGTCCTTGCCACACACTGACTGATAGTCTGGTTTTCAGTATATCTACAGTATAGTAACATAGTGGATGACACAACAGGTAGACTGATGTGGTTCATTGAGTTTGCCCAATAGCGGACCACTACCCCCGTGTTGTCTTAGTCAACAAATTTTTAATCCCATTGATTACCCTGGGATCCACTCCCAGACTGCTCGGTTTGTTTGTAAGCCGCCTGCGAGGAATTGTATCAAAAACTTTGCTAAAATTCAAGTATACCACATTGAACATATATCCTCTTTCTAGTTCTCTAGTTAGCTGAAGAAATTAGATTAATTTGGTAAAAAAACAAAACAAAAGAAAACCTTTGTTTTGGATCTTGAAACCCACTGAATTGTTAAAAGCTCGCTATTCTTTCTTTCATCAGAATCTTTACTACTTTTCTCATTACCAAGGTGTGGCTTACCAGCCTGTATTTTCTCACTTCTTCTTTACCACTTTTGTTAAGATCCATATCTGACTTTTCCAATTGTATGGAACCTCTCCTGTCAATGGGGATCTGTTTTTGTTGTTGTTTTGTCCAAGAGATTTTATTCAAATGTTAAGGTACACCATAAATAAAAAGTGACAATAACAATCATAAAACTAGTAAATAGATACACAGATAACAATTGGCTTATCTTTAATCATTTTAAGTAGTGACAGTGATACTAGGCTGGACCAGGGATCTGTTAAATCCTTCAGTGGACTTGTCAAAACATCTCTGAGCTTCCTCAGTATCCTTGGATGTTGTTCCTTCTGTTCCTATGGCTTTGTCCACTTTCATCCCTTCAAGTTCTTTGCAAATGTTCTCTTCTGTGAATGGTTCTGTAGCTACTCTATTTTGGTATGTACTTCATGCTAGCTATCTGTGATCCTTGTCCAGGGCTGCGTCCTCTAATTGATTAATGTGCTGTTCCATGTGCTTAATCTTGTTTTCAAAAGACTGAAAACATAAGTGTAGGCTGGAAAGATAAGATTTAATTCCTTTAATATCCACAGTCAGCTAGAAGTTTGATGATAATTTCTTTGGGTTAGAAATTGGTGAACAGGCCTCTGCCTGGAATTCATTGCTAAGAGCAATCTTGGATAGGGTGGCACCGATGACTTTTGTTCAGAACTGTTCTAATAAACACCAGCCTTGGTTCCATCATGGCCTACAGATTTGTAGAACATGATGGGCAGAGCGTTTATGGCATAAACATAAATCTACCTCCTGCATATGCATTGTGGATATCCTGAAAACCTGACCTGCAAGGGGCTCTCAAGGACCGGAATTGCCTACCCCTGCTCTATAAAATAAAAATCTTCCCTTACATGTTTCAATGGTGGAACTCCAATGGTCTGCCAAGACAGCAGTCCCGCTGATTAAGAAGTGGTTCCTCCTGAGGAAGTACCATGAAATGTGGTCCCGCATTGAGGAACTGATGATGAATCAGTAATTTGCTTTTATCGGGAGGAACACGTAGATGCCTCTCAGCCACAACTTAGCGTTCACGTGAATGGAGGGAACCAGAAGGCACACTGTGAATTAACAATTTGACAAAAGTATGGTGACCTTGAAGACATTGAGAGGCGGCCCCTGAGTCATAAGTGCTGAGTCATAAGTGCTGCATCCAGGACGTTATAAGAGATAAGTGGTGATTTTATCATACATCTGGAATAAAAACTAGAGCACAACGGATAACATATTGCACCAGTAAGAATACTTTGCGTATAAGCAAAAGGACTCAGGAGCTGGGGACTCAATAAATTGCATACGTTCAAATAACGTAACTAACAAGTGACAGTGTGTATAAGATCAAAACATTCAACGAATGTGTCCATTCGGAAAATAAGTAGAGTGAGGAAAGAAGAACGCTGTGAATGTGGAGTGTGAGTGTGTTGATCGTAAGCCTCAAAGGGAAAACAACAAAACATATATGTGTAATAGCAAATTGAAATAATAAAATGTGTATGAGAAACTCACATTAAAAAATTCTTGTCCGGAGTACCTTATGGTAATGTGTTAGTCAACATGACTCCGGGGATTCATGTTTATCCCCTTGTATGTGAAGAGATAAACATAAATCGGACAGTTCTCTTCAGCAGTGTCGGTGAATTCAATGATACTATTCCACTCAATTGCAACTAGCAAAGGAGAACTTTTTCTGCAAGCAGATTCCAGAGGCAGAGAGCTCCACTAAACAGTTATACACTAAATACTCTTACTTCTTCCTCAAATGGGGGTGTATTTACAATGCCCTTTTCCTCAGAAAGTCTAGCAGTGTACTTTAAGGTAAAGAAGCTCAGGGCTCCTTTTTCTCTGTTTCACAGTCGACTACTACTAACACCTCTACCGCACAGGTACCCTTTTCAGTGATTTCTGCTTCATGGACTCCATTTAATATTCCTACTGTTACTTCAGTTTCTCAGCTTTTAAATATATTAAGATTTACGACCTTTTTGAAGGAATTCACTCAAGGAGGTGTACAGTAAGAATAAATCAAACATGAGCAATAGGCAATTACAGCAGTAAAAATATTCAAATAATACAAAGTATGGCTTAGTATACTACTTACAATGTCAACACAATATGTAATAGAATATTGTAATTGATAGTGAAGAGTATAAGCAAAGATGCAACATATAGGTAAGAGAATAAGAAGAGTTAGAAAGTAAGGCGAATGATTTAAAGAAAGTTGCACATGAGGTCAGAGAGATGATTAACATATAGATAGGTAAGAGGATAGGAAGGTGACTAAAGAAAGGTGCAGATGAGGTTAGAAAGTTGCACATGAGGTCAGAGAGATGATTAACATATAGATAGGTAAGAGGATAGGAAGGTGACTAAAGAAAGGTGCAGATGAGGTTAGAAAGATTGTTAAATTTTGTATCAGCTAGGGTAGGTGTGCTGTTTTGTTCCTTGGATCCATTTCCATTAGCTTGGCTAAAACTGCCAACCTTGGGTAGGATCCCATTTTTTTCATTCAATGATAACTCATAGTTTGATCTCAGGGACAGTTTCACCACCACTCAAATGTGCACTTATCATACCTATTCTTAAGAAACCTACATTTGATTCACTCCAACCAAATAACTATCATCTAGTTTCCAATCTTCCTCTTTTTTTTTCAAAGATGGAAACAGTTATCTTTGAGCAACACTGAATCTAATAACGCCATGCACCTTCGTCAGTTCAGGGTTTAGAACAGGCCATAGTTCTGAAACATTTATCACTGCACTTTTAAGTGAGCTCCATTCTAATCTTGAATGGGTAAGGTTGCTTTTCTTGTGTCTTTAGATTTTTCAGCTGCGTTTGACCTTATTTATCACTCCCTTCTTATCTCTCATTTGGCTTCTCTGGGCATTTCTGGGACGGTATTGCAGTGGTTCATTTCTTTTCTAGAGTATCGGTCATTTACACTTGTTCAATCTACATCTACTTCCTTACCTTATACAGTTTCCTGTAGTGTTCCCCGGGGCTTGGTTCTTTCACCCTCTCTGTTCAATCTTTTCGTCAGTCCTCTCGCACTGCTTATTCAGACTTATGTTATTAGTATCTATTCATATGCTGATGACTTCCTTTTGGTCTTCTATACTACTTCCACATCTCTTGATCTAAGCCCCCTTCAGGACTGTTTGCATAAGGTAGCCAGTTGGCTAAAGGAGCATGGTCTGATTCTTAATCCTGATAAAACAGTGGCCTGTTGGATCACAGGTTCTTCCTCCTCCATTTCTTCATTGACGCCCATGCTATTTGATAGGCAACTCCTGACACTGATACTTTAGGCCTCAGCATTATCTTTCACATCTCAAATATCCCAAGTTCTGAAATCAGGTTTTTTCTTTCTTCGTTGACTCAGAGCAGTTCGTACTATTTTGGATTCGGTTTCACTCTCATCCTTGTTATGCTTACATAAATTCCCGCTATGATTACTATAACTCTATTTATGCAGGTATTACTAGGACCAGTATTAAATGTCTTCAAACCCTGCAGAACACCACAGCACTGTTTATAAATTCACCTGCCCTCCCCAACCCCATAGAATGTTCCACAAATTCTAGTAGTTAGGGAGAGACAAAGTGGAAGCCACACAGATATGAGAAAATAATAGGTATTTATTTTTGGTTACTTACAAAGCTTTTCTCATAGGGGAGTTACATAGGCTGCTCACAGATGCAGTCTCTATGTACTTCTCCAACTAAGTCCAGCTGACTCTCAGGTTATATACTTTTCTATCATCATATAGCTCTAACAGTTTGCTAAATATTGGTTATGACAGCCGATCAAGATTATTAGGGAGGTCTAAAGCAACATCATACCGATTAGAATTTTCCACTTGCTACATCAGAGTCCATTTTGCCAGCAACCTTTTATCTTTTGTCTCCAGGCCTGATAACTACAAAAAGATAACCACATTCTTCAGTAAACACCTTCCATGGAAAACTGTATCATGTTCCTGTTTTTACAAAGCCTGTCAGCTCGCCTGTCACCAGGGCTTATGAGCCTCAGGGTCACACAGAGGCTAAGATTTTTAGATTTAGCTGACAGCTTCAGGACTTTGGTTCAGGGAAGGCCCAGACAGGTTCATTATTATCATATCCCCCCTTGAAGGCCTGGGTAAGCAAGGGCTTCACAAACAGGGATACACGAGGTTGATGGCGTTGGGAAATGTCCCAATGTACATAACAGTCCAGTCCTGAAGCTGGAACTATGACCTGTCTTCAGGTGCAATATTTTAGTACCCCGGTCATAGGCTGTCTTAGGTTGCTAGCATACAAGTTCCCTTAGCAGAATGGGAAATAGGTGCTGACTTTACCCGTCCTGGCTACATGACCTCCAAAGCACTAAGATAAAGACACGAGAGGGTGTATATCTAACTCGTCGTATAATTAGAACAAGGGCCAACAAATTACACAGGACCGTAGAAAAATTTTCCTTGCTTATAGAGAAGTCAAATCTATGGGAGCTAATTTTCTGTTGGCATATCCTTGTAAATGTTGTATAAAATATTTGGGAAATAAATATGTTTTTTATGAGCCAGAACAGCTTAAAATGTTTATAGAAAGTAAAAAGCTGTCTAGATAGTTGGTGTAAAGTAATTAAGATATGGAAGAGTAATTCTGGGTTTTAGGGCCAGGCCATATGCCTTTTCTTTCTCATTATTTTTTTTGAAATACCTGATTTGATCTCCTCATCTACTTTCTCCACCCCCTTACAAATAGTGGTGGTCTAAGGAAGCATTTTTTGGTTTCTTTAAAAAAAAAAAGTTTTCTTTGTTTAGAATGCATAGACTATATACCAATAATTTAGACAATTTTCAATTATATAACTCAAAATTCGATCTATGTAATCCATGCTGTGTTGCAATTTATAAGTTTGTCTTGTAAATGTGAAGAAATTAATAAAGAATAAAAAAAAAAAAAAAAAAAGAACAAGGGCCAACAAAACAATGTGGTTATGTGGTTAAAATGTGTATCTAATGGGTAATTGGGAACCGTACCCCGCCCCCTTGGACCCAATATAAATTGTAACTTTCAATATTTCCCATGGTTGCTGAGGAAGAGGACAAGATTAGCAAGAAGGAGATAAGGCATATCCTATAAACTTAATTGCACCTAAGTTAAAAAACAAAAAAAACAAAAACAAAAAGCCTAAAACCAGTAAAGCATAATAAACCTAAAAAATAATGTCTTATAATAAATCTAAAGTTAATATGTCTTATAGTAAAAGAAAGTATATTTTGGTATGTAACGTTTCATGCAGGGCAAAAGCTTGTCCTGTAGGCCTTATTTCTTACCTAGGTATTTCAGCAACAGCTTACATATTGTTCAATGGGTTACATATTATCCTAAAAAGCAATCCTAAAAGCAATCTTACACAACAGCATTCATGTCATGTTTTCATATTCATCACTAATGTTACTGTCTGTCATCATAGAGTCCAGCTTCAGCATTGCGGTTATAATAAATATAATTAATCCAGTCAACATTTTCATTAATAGTCAAACACCAGAAAATAGACTCAAATCCCACAGCAATTTGGTTGCGGGTCTTATACTCATCAGTCACCCCCCTTGGCACGCCTATAGCGTACAGGTAAACTGCTTCATCAAAGGACCCGGGAACGTCCCTCTTTTTCCTGATCTTTTCACAGCTAGGGAAGGGTTTATCAACTTGCTGTGATGCAATAGCAATGTGGATTATCAATTGGACTAGGGCACACTGTCCTTGCCATTTACGGGGTAGGGCCGGATATAGGGTTCTATTCCCGCTATACCACCAGATGTCTGCTCGAGAGCGTGTGAAATCAGAAAAATCCAGATTGCCACTAGATGTGATGGTGGTGTTGCATGATGATAGATTTCCCACCCAATAGGGGTTAGTAATCCTCTTTCTGCGGATGCAGGTTTTGAATTTAGTTCCTGGTACAGGTGGCTTGAATCTTGGGGGTACCTTCTGGCTGCCTTTGGGTGTCTCCTGCAAGAAAAAGCTGAGGGATAGACAGGATTGATCATTAGTTTTGGTACCTTGGAGTAATTTTAACATGCACACAGCTCCATTATAATCGTTAAGAAAATTTAAGGGAAAAGGGACGACTAATGGTTCTGGGCGAGCAAAAGCACATACATAGCAATCGGTGACATTCAGACTATTAGTAGTATATCGTACCCAGTCTAACCACAGATTTATATCACTGTAGCCTATCTCTATGGCAAAGGTTTCGCTTAGATCAGTGATATTTAGAATTTTAATTGGGACTTTAGTTTCTTCAGAGGCTTTTAGGCACCAAGGGGTTCTTAGGATCTACTCCAGGTATTAAGGGGCTGGTTGTAAGTTGTGGAACCTCCTGATAGAAAAGTATATAACCTGAGAGTCAGCTGGACTTAGTTGGAGAAGTACATAGAGATTTTATCTGTGAGCAGCCTATGTAACTCCCCTATGAGAAAAGCCTTGTAAGTAACCAAAAATAAAATACCTATTATTTTCTCATATCTGTGTGGCTTCCATTTTGTCTCTCCCTAGCGACTAGAATGTGTGGAACATTCTGTGGGGTTGGGGAGGGCAGGTGAATTTATAAACAGCACGTATTATATGCAATGCAAAACAACATGGTCATTTCTCTTCTTTGTTGCAGTGTCTGCACTGGTTTCCAATTGAATGTCAGATTAAATTCAAGATTCTTGTAGCATACAGTTACTCCTTCCTATTTAGCAACTCAGGTTATTCCCTATACACATCCCATATACATCATTCTTAAACTGATAATAGGCTGGTCTTGCCCCCACCTTTGAAGACAAGGTGGGAGTCTACATGCTCCTCTGCATTTTTCTTCCTTGCTCCTGCCCTCTGGAACTCGCTTCCTCAAAATCTCTAGTTGGAGGATTCATTTAAAACTTTCCAAGCTCTTTTAAATACCTATCTTTTTAATTTGGCATTCGGATAATGAATTGGTGCTTTGATCTGCCCTCAGAGTGTCTTTTGTTTTCTGACCAATCTCTGCAACGGGAGAAAAGGAAAGGAAATAAGTGATGATTCAACGGTGATGACAGCTTAGTTGTATTTATGTTCTTATTGGCATTGTTTGTGATTGAATCAGAGAGTGTTTGCATTGAGTGTTTGGTCTTGAGCATCTGAGCATTCAGCTATGGAGTTCCTTGTATCTTTGTTGTTTTTAATTGTTTTAATCCAATTGTAACGCCTCCAAAACAGGAACCAACAGGTCAGGGTACAGAAACCCCCACGTATATAACCACAGTCAAAACCAATAAGTAGGGGTGGACCAAGAAGTCTTGTCAGCCAAGGGTTGATTGAAGAAACTTTATTGTACCAAAAAATGTATGTGACCTGACATGGGACCGTTGTAAAACATTGTGAATCACAAAAAATAAATAAAAAATTGGTCACCAATTGTTGCTTTTATCATTGTAGTTTTACAATGTTCTAATTATTACTATAGTGTGCATGTTTATAATCAATTCTATAAGTATGTTCTATTTTTATTTTAAGATGTTTTAAATATTTTTGTGTTTACATATAGTATTTGACCCCTGAAGCAGATGGTAGAACCGTCGAAACACTGTCCTGTGTCAGGTCACATACATGTATTTGGTGCAATAAAGTTTCTTCAGTCAACCCTTGGCTGACGAGACTTCTTGGTCCACCCCTACTTTTTCTTAATCCAATTGTAAAGCATTTTGTTTGGACCACAAGAGAAATAGATATCAGATGAAATAAACAAACAATGTTTTGCAGCTGATTGGTAATTGCTGCAAGGTTCCCGCCATCGCTGCCCTCCTTTGTAGGCTTTCCTGGGGAGGAAGGCTTGGGTTTTGACCTTTTGCTGCTGGATCCCATCATGAACGCTACTTTGATTTTTGCCTTGTTTACTGCTAGCCGTGTCACTGAATTTTGATAATATAGCAGATCAGGAGCAAGTTTGCAGGCTGTAATCAATTGAAAATGTCGGTGAGGATCAGGAAATTTTCTTCTAGGTGTTCATCTTCAACGGCTCTCTAGCATCCCCCACTCCCAGACCTCTGTTTTAAATGCAAACTTTTACTCAGTGGACCCTCGAGATGGTGAGCTTCCTGCCAAAATGGAAGCAGACATTAAAAGTTGTGGAAAAACTCTGAAGTTGTGGAAAAACTCTGATCTCTTGTGGTGTTCAGGAATTTTCCATTTGCCATTCTGAATAAATGTTAATTTTGCTAGTAACCACGAATGAGTTTGAATACCATGAAAATAAAGGTGCTTCTTGAATTACCTAAGCTTTTCCTATTGTCTTCCCAAATCTAAGCTCTCCAGTGCTGAAAAAAACGAGTTCTCCAGTTTTGTTAAAGGGGTATAAATGGTCTGTCAAACCTGAGAAATCTCTTCTGGTCCTGAAAGTGAAGTAATCATGTTATGTTGCTTTTTCATCATGTGCTATGATTGGGTTTGGTCTTGTTTCCCAGCGAGTGTTTTGAGTCTCATATTTAGATAAATGATAGATAAGCAGGTCACAGATAAGTTTCTTACAAAAGTAATTCCAGTCATACCATGAAAATTCTTAAGTAAAACATGTATTTTAGTTCTTGTTCTTCAATTTATCATGCCAAAACAAAAAGCCATTAAAAAAAAAAGCTGTTTCTTATTGAAAATAATTGGAAGCGTCCTTAAGTGAACTGCATGAAGATTCAGCTTCCAGAGTTTGAGTGAAACTCTTTAATCTTATTCTTTCTTTCAGGAACAGCAGAATGCTATTTGGGAGGAAAGGGAGGCTAAGCTTCCCCACTATGGCCCCTCCCCTCACATTGTCTCTCCATCCTCCACCTCCCATGGTGTCCAGCATTTCTCTCCTTCCGTACCTCTTACCCCCCCCCCTTCCCACCCATGGTCTTCAGCATATCTGTCCTTCCTTCTACCTTCCACATCCTCTCTCCCCCATGAGGAATTTTCTTACCTTCCTTCCCCAGGGTAGCAGCACAATCTTCTGTTCTGATTGTAATGTGACCACCCCAGGGAGGTAAGAAAATAAACACCTCATACATCTAAAGCATAAGCGCATTGATCACCTGTTGTATCCAAGCTCCCCCCTCCCCCCACCCGCCACCATTCTGCAAAGAGTGGAAGTAGCACCACTAGTTTCCTGGACACATTTCTTTAATAGATTTGCTGTCTTATTGGTTGAGGTCTCTCTTAGTCAAAGAACTGATATTGATAATATCATCAGAACTGCTGAGTAATGGGGAAGCTGGAGGGGCACAACCAGTATGTGCATGTATTCCTGTTCCACTGGAATTTGTGAGCTTGTGTTTACTGACTGGTGGCTTATAATATGGTCAAGATGGCAGCTGGACAGTGGCCATTGTTACTGAGAGCAGTGAATGTGCTGCTTAGTTTATGCTTTAGGCTTGTATAGGAAGGCTGAAGGGCGGTGTTTCTCATACCTGCCCTTGAGATCACACAGCCTGTCAGGTTTTAAAGATATCCACAATAGTTGCAACTTTACATTCACTGGGGTCTGCGTGTATGGAAAGGAAGTTAATGTGTTTGTTGGGTTTAACCTTTGTGGTGCTCTTTGCCCATTTTTAAGGGCTTCATAGCACAGTGTCAAGGGCAAGATTATGCTTTGCTAGGGAATTTGTCCATTATAGATTAACCTAGACCAGGGGATTCTGAACCTAATCCTTAGGCCACACCTAGCTAGTCAGGTTTTCTGGATATCCATAATGAATATGCATCACAATAATCAACCACTTCTCAGTCAATATTAAAATACAAAAGCTTTATCAACAAAAAATAAGTAGTACATATAAAATCCTTTAACCGAAGCACTAAATACTACTACTACTACTACTACTTAACATTTCTAGAGCGCTACTAGGGTTACGCAGCGCTGTACAATTTAACAAAGAGAGACAGTCCCTGCTCAAAGAGCTTACAATCTAATAAACTTTGTGTGACTCCCATTGCCTAATAGCTATTAT
Source organism: Microcaecilia unicolor (assembly GCF_901765095.1). Taxonomy (NCBI): domain Eukaryota; kingdom Metazoa; phylum Chordata; class Amphibia; order Gymnophiona; family Siphonopidae; genus Microcaecilia; species Microcaecilia unicolor. The sequence goes on along the minus strand of NC_044031.1, from coordinate 249,184,925 downwards.
AAATATCAATAAACAGTCTCTGCATAGCTTGCTAGATACCAATTCAATCAGGTAAATGTCTTGATTACATTAAAACAAGTCCATACTTCGTTAAATTTTTTGTAAGCCAAATAGTTCTAGATGTAAATTAAACTTATGTTCAGAAGATATTGAGGGGCATTTTCGAAAGGGACGTCCAAGTTTCGATTTGGACGCCCTTGCAAAACGGCCCGATCCAGGGGCGGGGAAACCCGTATTTAAAAAAAAAAAAAAAAAAAAAAAAAAAAAAAAAAGATGGACATCCATCTTTTGTTTTGAAAATACCGTCAGGGACATCCAAATCCTTAAATTTGGTCATCTCTAGATTTGGATGTCCTTAGACATGGACGTGACTTTCGGAGATTTTCGAAACAAGGACGTCCATGTCAAGAGCATCCAAATGCAAGCCCTTTGGTCATGGGAGGAACCAGCATTTGTAGTGCACTGGTCCCCTTGACATGCCAGGACAGCAACCGGGCACCATAGGGGGCACTGCAGTGGACTTCATAAATTGCTCCCAGGTACCTAGCTCCCTTACCTTGTGTGCTGAGCCCCCCAACTGTACACCACTACCATAGCTCTTACCGGTGAAGGGGGGCAACCTAGATGTGGGTGTGGTGGGTTTTGGAGGGCTGGGTCCGCCTGCCTGAAGTGCACTGCAGTACCCACTAAAACTGCTCCAGGGACCTGCATACTGCTGTCATGGACCCGAGTATGACATCTGAGGCTGGCACGACATATTTTGAAACGTGTTTTTTGAGGGTGGGAGGGGGTTAGTGACCACTGGGGGAGTAACAGGAGGTCATCCCAGATTCCCTCCAGTGGTCATCTGGTCTTTTTGGGCTCCTTTTTGTGCCTTAGTCGTAAGAAAAACACGACCAGGTAAAACTGTCCCAAGTGTTCGTCAAGGACGTCCTTGTTTTTTTCGATTTATGGGTGAAGGATGTCCAAGTGTTAGGCACATCCAAGTCCCGCCTTTGCTACCCCTCTGACACGCCCCCTTGAACTTTGGCCGTCCTTGTGACGGAGTGCAGTTGAAGACATCCTAAATGGAGTTTCGACTATACCGATTTGGCCGTTACTGTGAAAAGGATGTCCATCTTCTGATTTATGTCGGAAGATGGGTGCCCTTCTCTTTTGAAAATGAGCCCAATTGTATGTCAATTGGAAATCATCTCAAATCTTTATAAATCAAATTGTTCCTAATCTTAAATTTAAACTTGTGTTGGAGCGCTATCACACTTCATTTCAAGATAGCTTCACCGTCTTCTGTAATATCTGGTTGCAAACTATTCTTTTGTTCTTTTACATCTTGACAAATTTGGCACAGCATCCAAATATGCTGAGGTCTTTGGGCTGTCCGGCAGGACCAGTGTGCAGTTTGATGCAGGAGAGCATGGGAACAGGCACTATTTTGTATGGAGCAGCCTCTGTCTAATCATGTGCGGAGCACAGTTGCCATTTTACAGCCTCAGGGCCTGACAGGGCATTCAGCTGCATCTGGGTCTTTGTTTTCTCCGGTGTTTATATTGCTTTACACAAGGCCTATTTATTGAAGCAGGGACAGTCAGAGTTGCTGCAAGATGCTCTGGTTTCTCACCCCGCTACCCCTCCTCTCATTTAGACCTGCAGAAGTAGGCAGATGAGGCTATCTCTGCTTCTCCCTTATCTGATCGTTGAGGGAGCTGTTAGAGGAGGAAGAGCTCCCTCCTGAGGAAGGGAATGATCCGAAAGTACGAAGATTGTTTTATAAAGAGGAGCTCAGTACTCTGAGGCACAGGCACGGCTTTTGTATTGAGGAGCCTTCTGCTTCGGCATCAGGAGTTCCATCTTCATTGATCATGAAGGGGGGCTTAGAGGTTCTTCTAAGGACTTCTCAATACATCCAGACACTCAGGAGCTGATTACAACAGAATAGGTCTTACTGGACACGGGGCTGAGAGTGGGAAGAGACTTGGAGGCATATTTTCAAAGCACTTAGCCTTTCAAAGTTCCATAGGTTTCTATGGAACTTTGGAAGGCTAAGTGCTTTGAAAATATGCCTCTTGGCTTGCCTCTACCTGTTAGCTCCAGAGGAGAAGGATAAATTGCAGCTTCCCAGGGTGGACTTCCTGGTTACGGCAGTGATTAAGAAGACCATCTTGCTGGTGGAAGTGGGCATTGCCCTAAAAGCCCTACAGGATAGGAAGCTAGAAGGCTCACTGAAACGAGCCTTTGAAGTGACATTTTTGAGTCTTCAAGTGACAGCAGGCAGCTCGTTCATTGCAAGAGCATGCCTGAAGTGGCATTGGCAGTTAGCAACACAAGATGGATGCCACAACACCCAGCTGGAAGTGGGCTTGGCCTGCTTGGTGGATGCTATTTATCATGTGTTATGGCCTGCAGTATGTCTTTGGCTGTCATGGAAAATTGGCAACTTTGGTTGTAGCATTGGGCAGTGGATGCAACGTCAAAGTCGGGGCAAGTGGCAATGGGCAGTGGATGAAGTGTCAAAGTCAGGGCAAATAACTATTTGGAGAAGATCTCAGTAACTTGGTGAAACAACTTTGGGGAGAAATTAAGCCACAGCAGTTGCCAAAAGCCTCTGGTCATCCGTCTTCAGGGGGCTCTCGATTTTGATTTCAAGACAGCTGACAGTACCAGTCTAGTCTGGTGGTCAGCAATATGGTAAGAAGTTCCACTTTCAGGCTTTCCAGTCTTCCTTTCGTGCGGACAGGAAATCCTCCTTTTAGTCAGCTAGAGCGCCCAGTGCCTCCTGAGCTTCGCAATGATGTGAGGCTGGTCCACTCTTCTCTTCCTACAGTGGGAGGATGTATTCAAGAGTTTCAGGAGGAGTGGGCCAAAATCAAATTGAACCAGTGGATTCTGGATATTCTTACAGAAGGTTAAACATTGGAATTCTCCCACCCAGTTGTTCCTCTCTTTTTGAAGTCTCCTTGTCAAATGGGAACCAATGTGGTCGAGGTTTGGGCCACTATAGCTTCCTTGCTGGTGCTCTGGTCCATTGTTCCAGTTGCCCAGGCTGAACAGGGACAAGGCAAATACTTTGTTTATTTGCCATCTTTTAAGAAAAAGGAGAGGGGTGAGGAGGGGGCATATATTCTCTCCCCTCATTTCCCAAGATAGCTTGGACTTAACAGCTTTTCTTTAACCTTCCAAAGAAGGGGTAGCAATACCCTCTACTCTTTTGGTCACAATGATGTTGGACTATGATAGAGATTGGCTGCTGAAATTATACTTTTATTGTACCTTAAAAGTTCAAATTTTTCATGATGATAAAGCTACATAGAAAGAAAGGCATTAGTTTCTTTTGATGTGTCCTAGGGTTTTGGCTCTGGGATGGTTGTTTTTTTTTTTTTTTCTTTTTAAATTTCCTTTTAAAACTAATCTAAGATTTATAGACCATACTAGTCCCAACATGAGGTTCAAGGCAGTTACAAAATAACTCGGTCAATATGAGGAATTACAAAAATACATATAGCAATAACAATGTACCTCCTAAAATCTATTTTAAAAGTTTTTTTTACACAACTGCATGTAATTCACCTTAGATCGAATATATACAGGAAGAGCATTCCAAATAGTAAGTGCCTGAAAAAGAAAACAAGGCCTCAAATTGGCATTTTAATCAAACACCATTAAATGCTGGAGGTTTCAATAAAAAATCTATCACACAATCTTGAAGAAGAAAAAAAAATCGGAAAAAGTTTGAATAAGCAATTCAGAAATATTACCATACAAAACCTGAAAAAGCACACAGACAGATTTGAAGGCAATGTGCGCCTTAAGTGGAAACCGATCAAGTCTCTTAGCATATTGTGACATACTATCATATATTTTTTTAATGAAAAATCAAACGTACCGCCATATTCTGAATTAGTTGCATTTTATTAAAAAGTTTAGCTTTCAACCCAATGTAAAGAGAATTACAATAATCCAAATGAGGTATCACCAATATCTGGACTAATACTGCAAAATGTGACTCTAAAAAAATAAGACCTGAGTAAACACAATTCTCATACGATAGGATGTTTGTCTCCATAGATTATTAATCTGAGACTCATAGGTGAACGAAGAATCAAGTATCACTCCTAAGACTTTTGACTCTCTCCACCTTTAGACTTTTATCACCTGCTAATGGTATCATATCAGGTATAGTCTGCAAGGAGTTAGGAAACCAAAGAACCTTGGTTTTGGTAGGGTTTAATTTAAGCCTGTTTCTCAAGTCCCAACGCTGAATTTTATCCACACAATCTGAGACCCGAATAAAAGTATCTTCCAAGGTAAAGCATGTTGGCACCAACATTAAGATGTCATCAGCATAAGAAAACAAGTGTTCTCCATCATTAAAAGAAATAGAAAATAAAGAGCTCATAAAAAGATTATATAACACAGGTGATAATGGAGAGCCCTGAGTCATCCCGCAGTCTGAGCGCCAACTATTAGCTAAAACTCAAGCTTTCCAAACGCTATAAGAACAATTACTCAAAAATTCACTAAATCAATTTAGAACTGGGACCACCAGACCAAATTCGCTGATGGTCTACAGATTCAAATGCAACAGAAATGTCAAACTGCAACAAAAGCAATTGTTTTCCCCTACACAAATAATTATGAACCACTGTTAATGTAAGTAACAAGGATTCAGTACTATGCTGAACTCTAAAACCAAAATTGAGATGGATGTAAACAAGAGTACGATTCTATAAACTGGGACAGTTGCTTGCTGACAAAAGTTTCCATCAGATTGGAAAGCAAGGGAATCCCAGCAATGGGCCTGAAACTAGAAGTAAGAGACCTATCCAAATCCTTTGATTTAGGTATCGGTGTGAATACTATATGGCCCATCTCAGAAGGAAACTTCCCTGAAGTCAGAAGATTATTGAAAAAAACTCACAAGCCATAAAATAATGCCAGATGGAGAATGAGTAAATAAATAAGAAGGATAAATATCCAATACACAATGACAACAAATAACTGACATCCTCAGCAGTAATAGAATTGAAAGTATTTCACACTTGATTAGACAAAATACCTAAACAAGAATCAATAGTCTTTCCATCTGATGTATTTCGTGTACTTGAAACTGAGCTTTTAAAAGATCTTCCCGAATTAATGCTATTTTATTACAAAAAAATTAGCTAAATCATGAACAGTTGGCTGAGAGTTAATAACCGAAACAGAATCCTCAGGGGAAGCTATCAAATTCTCTATAAACTAAAATAACTTCTTTGAATCTTCCTGGCCAAAACCAACAGCTTTTGCATGATAAGTTTTCTTTGCTTCTGAAACTTAAGGAATAGTGGGAAAGTCTAATGAAAAGAAAATGATCAGGTAAGACCTAATTTCTCCTTCTGTGCATGCTTGGAATTCCTTTTTAGTTTGGTGTTCCTTATTCATGGAGGCATGAGGATTGCAATAAAAGCATTACTCCTTTGGTGGCCTTCCAATTTATCTGATTATATAATTAGGACTTCTGTTTTTTTAAGTGTTAATAAATTGTATATTGGTGTTTATTTTCCAGCTAATTAGGGGTTCTTTAAGAGTTTAAAATGTATCTTTCTTATACGAAATTGAATACATTTCCTTAATAAAACAATACTCCCATACTTCTTTAAGCAGCACTGGTGCTCATATTTCTCTTCCCTCCTCCTCACCCAATGATCCTGACTTCCCTCTCTGCCACTGTCTCTACTGTTCTCATATTCCCTGTCTGCCATGTAACAGCTCAACACTAACATTCATACCCACCAGGGGTTAAGCCCTTTGAATGCCTTGACTAGTACTGTTTAGGCATTACACCTGTCCTGTGTAACCTACCCCAGTGGCTTAGCCACAGGTGGGCTGGGGCTCAGGCCCACCCAACAGCAGCATATGTTTAGCGGTACCTCTTGGGTATTCCAGCCGCCGCCAGCTGAAGACCTCTCCCTGATGGTGCTGAAAACGCTGCTCTCCACCTCAGCAGTCTGATACTGGCACCTGCGCATGCTCAGTTTCACACGCATGCCTGCTGCAGACTGCCAAGATAGGGAGCAGCGTTTTCCCGCCATCTAAGATATTTTTTACGTTGATGGGAGAGGGAGAGCACACGTGGTGCTCACCCACTTCTTGTCTAGGCCCACCGAAAATCTGCTGTCTGGCTACACCTGTTCTTAGGGTTACCATGTGTCCGGTTTTACCCGGACTTCTCCTCTTTTTGAGGACACTGGGGGATGTCTGGGTGGGTTTTTCTAGCCTGCCTGTTTGTCCGCGTTTGTGGACAAACGGGCAGGGTGGAATCGGATGTCCAGCAGTGTCCTCAAAAAGAGGACAGTTAAGTCTCCCGCTTTCTTCCAGCACCACTTCAAAATGGCTGCTGCAACTTCAAGAGGTGGCCTCGCAGGACTTCCATTTTGAAGCGGCGCCGGCAGTGAGCGGGCAATGGCATCGCTGGGCAGAAAAAGAGTGAGCTCCTTTTCTGCCCCAAAGAGGCCACTAGACCACCAAGGCATGAGTCGATAAGGGAGGGTAGGGGGTGAGGGAGCTCTTTAAAAAAAATGGGTGGAAGAAGGCTGGAAAAGATTTGAGGGGGAGGGAAATATATAGAAGGAGACGGCTTTCTTTTGGGGGGGTCAAGTCAAGGAGATTGAGGAGAGGGGGTGTGGCAGAGGGTGTAGGAAGGGGAGGGGGCTTGGCTATTGGTGTTCTCTCCCTTTTTTTTGTGTCAGGGCAAATATGGTAATAGTAACCCTACCTGTTCTACTCAACGAACTGGTTTCCTGCTTGCTTCTTTGAAAGCATTCAGCCTCTTTGTGATTGGGGAAGGGGGAGGAGGGTCACACAATTCTTAGAAAGCACTATCATAGGTCTCAATAAACAGGTCTCAAGGGGATCCCAGCATCTGGATAACTGATTAGTTAGAGTGCTATTGAATAAAATTATTAGCAAGGAGGTGCAGTAAACATATATTTGCACATTGTGGAGAGGGATTTTCTTTACAGTAAACTTAGAACTGATTTACACATAGATCTAAACGCTGCAGTTCCCCAGCAGGACTGGAATTAATCCTGTGGATTCACTGCCAGACTTCTGGGCTGAGAGACAAGTCACTGTTTTCAAGTACCAGCACTTTCCTGACCTGAATAACAGTTTAGAGTTCACACTGCCTCCTTGGGAAGTTAACCCTGCTGTTGCCAGCATCTCATCACAGTAGAAAGCTACAAGATGTCACTGCAGGTTAACTCTTGAAGTCTTCCCCCCCCCCCCCCCCCCCAATATTTTATTGAAGATTTTCAGACATGTAGCAAGAAATGTAAAACAACCAAACTGATATAACAAGTTGGCTTCTAGCATAGTATTAGGAAATCAGAATTGCATCCTCTTAAACAATCATAAATACTGATTACGAACGGTAGTAGTAAACATATGAATTGCTATATTTATGGACAAGGGGTGCAAAGAATCTAGAGGTGCCCAAGTGTTCATCAAAGAGTGCACAGAAAAACTGTTTATGTGCAAGCAGCAATTCATATTTCTTAATTATACAGACATTGCTCCACCATTCTGAAAAGTTCAGTAAGGAGTTATCCTTCCACTTATTAGATGTGTAGTAGAGAATGACACAGGGACAAATTTTGTCCCCGTGGGTTCTGTCTCCGTCTCCACCTCATTCCCGCAGGTTCTGTCTCCGTACCATCCTCGCAGGCCCTATCCCCGTCCCCGCAGGTTCTGCCCCCGTCCCGCCCCATTCCCGTGGGCTCTGTCCTCATCAGCAGAAGCCTCGAACACTTATGATTTTATATTTAAATCTTTTTATAAACATGTAACAAGAAACAATATGCTGTGCAACTGTTTACAAACCACAATTAGAAAACAATAATAAAAACGAGCAACTTGTTTTTTTAGAAGGTGCTGGTAGCAAGAATGTACAGGATTCCCCATGCAAATTTTGCTAGTTGTAGCCAGCATGTTTGCTTGTTTTTCCCCCCAAAAATCAAAATATCCATCTGCATCATTCAAACATAAATAATAGTCCAGTTCATTAATGGGCTTCAAAGTAGAAAATGACATGGGGACAAAGTTTGTCCCCATTTCCACGGGCTTTGTCTTTGTCCCATCCTCGCAGGCTCTATCCCCCATCCCCACAATTACTGCAGGTTCCCGTTCCTGCGTCGTTCTCTAATGTGTAGCAATGGCAAAAAGAATATTAGAGTTTATGAAAAGATTCCTGCAGAACGATGTATGGGCTGGAGGAGTGAAAAACGACAGTACTGTAGGAAATCTGTAGGTCTGGAAGAAGATGAACAATATCAATAATTCTAGACCAGATATAATTCCAATAGGCGCATATGTTTTTATAGTAGAAAATCATGTGAGATAGCACGCCATCCATAGAGTAACAAGACCAGCAAGTAGCTGAAGAGGTTTGTTTGGATATCTTGGCTAACCACGTGTGGGTCCAGTAAGCCCGATGGATGATGAAAAAGGAGAATTGAGATATAGTTGCAGATTTTGTTGAGCACAGAGTTTTAGACCAAAAGGTAGTCTAATCAAAATCTTTAGGAAGAATTCCAAGATCATTTACCCAAGATGATTCTATTTGTAATGCACAGTTTTCAGAAAAGAGTCCATAAGCTTTTTGTAGAGAATGGAGGCCAACTCTCGAAGTCTTTAATGCAAACGTTTTAAGGGAACAAATATTTCAACACTTATAGCTCCAGTTCTGCCACTCCACTCTTATCCACCAGTTCTTATGCCTGCTGTTGGGAGCAATTGTGCAGTGGAACTGTGGAGAATAGTAGGAGGAGAGAAGCTTCAGCCCAGACACCAAAGAAGGGACCAAAGGGCCCATATCTCTCCTGTGCCAGGGGGCTGTGCAGCACTACAAGAGGTGTGGAAGGCCAGGAAATGAGTAAGAAAAAAGGGTTCTGGGAAGAAATGCCATTTGCTGAAGGCTATATTATAGCTGGTAATTGTACCGCTAGGCAGCCAATATTTGGCCAATATCAGGAGGGGGCTGCAGGAGCTCACTGTGTTGCGGTCATATTGGCCGGTAGCCCACCAGAAGTCAGTCAATGGATTTTGTTTAAATATATTTTATTGCAGTTACCAAAAGAAATACAACCAGCATAACACATTCATATGCAGGTCTATCACAATACAAACCAGTTCAATAATGTAACTACAATTCAAGATTTTGTGAAATATTCCCCCCAACCAACCCCTCAATCCCTCCCAACCCCTTATACCCACAATTAACCCATACGCTCTATAACTATGGAATCTGAATCATATGGATAGTGCAAAGTTACATCTCCAATGTATTCAAAAAAGTGGAATGCACTATCATCGACAATGTGGTCAGGTATGCCTGCTGTACTTTAAGAAATCGTTTCTTCACTCTGTGTCCCCTTACATCTACCATATGGCCTTCCGTAAGCAGGAGTTCGTACATTCGTAGGAGGCTGATCTTTGATTCATTGATTCATAATACAATGTTTAGTGATTAAGACAGCTTTATGCAAAAATAAAACTGACACTTGAGTGCCCTCCTCTATTTTAGCCATATTATCCAGAAGGCAATGCTGCGGGGTTGATTCCCATTGGCGACCATACAGATGACCAAGTTGCTACCATAAAGAGTCCTAGAAGCGATGAACGGGGCCACAGTCCCACATATAATGCTTGTATGTTGCATCCAATATGCCACATTTAGGGCATGAGCCATCTATTGGGAGGCCCATCTTCCTTGCTCAGGAAGGACGTATATAGGCACACATTAAAAATGTATAATGCAGCTCTTGCAGTATAATACTCTCAGCCATTTTGTCCCTTCTGTCAGATGAGTCAAAAAGTCATCTGTGTCATAAGGGCCAAAATCAGCTATCCATTTATCCAAGACAGTCGACAAATAAGTGGAACTCAAGGGTTTTTGAAAACCGTCATAACTACTGCCCAGCAAGTGTTTGACTCACCAATCTTCATTAAAGCCAATTTGAGACTTCTGAAACAGGGCATGCACTTAGTGGTGCAGCTATCTGTAAGCATACCAATCTAGAGGCAAGAGTCCATACTGCTGTTGCAGTGACTTGTAGGATAGCATCACCGGTTTATCCTCCTCAAGAACATGGTGAAGCAACTTAATTCACGTATCCACCCAACTCTAAAACCCACTACCAAGTTGTCCTGGAGGAAAGAATGTGCTATCCATCAAGGGTAAAAACCGAGAGCAATGGGCATGCAATCGAAAATGCCTTCTAGTATAACTCCATGCCCATTGCAGTGAATTCAATATCAAATGCTTTCCCAGCCAGGATGATAGGTGTCTACCATGTGCATGTAGCAAATACTCCAAGGACCATTCCTTATGGATCTCTTTTTTCCAGTGTAATATTACAGATCTCTGAGGTACCATATACCCAATCCTGGATCTTCTGGAAATGACAAGCCACATTATAAGCCTTCAGGTCCGGCAGACCCATGCCTCTATCCCTGCGGTGAAGCTGGAGATGGCGCAATGGCAGACGGGACTTCCTACCCCCCCCCCCTCCCCCAAAAAAAAAAAAATTCTTAGGATGGCATTCCAGCTACATAAAATCAGATGGTTTTAATATAATGCGGTCAATGGATTTTAATCTACTGATAGCCATGGGCTGCATTAAGCTGGGATATTCAATGCCAGATCGTGTCCAGGCACAGGCATTGAGTATCCAGGTCAGCATGGATACCCAGAAGTTACGTAGCTTCTGGCCAATATTCAGACTGGGTAGCTCAACGGATAAACTTAGAACCAACGTTTGCTGTCCTAACTTTATCTGCTTTTTTTTTTTTCACCTGGTTAGCAGACTGAATATCTCTGCTATTGGGATAAATCCCAGCTCTGCCCCCTGACCACCGTAGCACATAATGGGACAGTGCCGCAGTAGTCAGAGGAGATGTTCAGTGGCATTGCTTGATTTTTTTTTTAAATGCCACTGAAAATCCCCTCCAAGCCTGCTCTGTGTGTTTTCTGAGTAGGAGCCTCTAGGAAATTCTCCTCCCTTTTGAAGATTGGGCCCTGTGTAGCTATCTGCCAGGCCCACGAGTCCTACTACACGTTAACAGATGCAGCTATGCTGTTGGAAAGAGAAAACAGTAACTTGCACTGGCCAATCTATCCAATGCAGATATTTAATATTGTGGTTAAGATTTTGATTGTCTTTGGGAAATATAATAAACTTGCTTGATTGATCAAATGGGTTTTACCAAGAATAGATTGTCTTCAATAATTTTGTGTTGTATATTACTTACAGTATATGTAGTAAACAAAAAATGGGGTTATCTCCCTAGATGGCTGGTAAAGCTTTTGAAAGTTAATTGAAATGTGCTTTCATGTTTAATCCCCCAGATTAATGCTGTGGGCAAGCACGGAGGTATTATTCCACTACCAAAGCTCAAGTTCTAAGGGATCATTATTGACCTTTTTGCACCTTCATGTGAAACGGGGCATATCCTGTTATACATTTTGATTTAATTATAGAACTTCAGACCGACCTGATTAGAGTCTCTCCATGAGTTACAAGTTAAAACCTCAATGCAGTCTCCCATGAGAGATCTTTATATGCAGATGTGCTTTATATTACTGTCCCTAAAACATCTGTTCAGCTGGGGTCAGTATTCTGAAAGATTTAGCCAGGTATCTAGATTTAATATTAGACAAGACATTTTTTTTTTATTATCTATGTATTTGAGATTACTATGGGTCTACTTAATTATATTTATTTTATTTAGATTTTGCTCACACCTTTTTCAGTAGTAGTTCAAGGTGCGTTACATTCAGGTACACTGGGTATTTCCTTGTCCCTGGAAGGCTCACACTCTAATTTTGTACTTGAGGCAATGGAGGATTAAGAGGTCCTTTGACTAAGCTACGGCAAAAGGGGGCCTGCTCTGGCGTCAGCGTGTGTTTTTGACACACTCTGAGACCCCCACTGCCACTGCCTTACCTCTTCCAAAACTGGACTGGTTGCAAGCTAACTCAGTGCAGATGTGGAGCCTTGAAACACAGGTAGTGCTACTGTGTCTTGACCCATACAACACAAGTGTTTTTTTTTTTTTTTGGGGGGGGGAGGGTGCAGGTCATCGTAGCTTTTTTGTTCAGGTCTGTGTTTAAAGGCCTTGAACTACCACCTGGTCTGCTTGCAACTTCAGCTTGAGTCTGAGGAGATTGATGGGGTAGAGGAGAGAAAAGAGATACTGAAAGGGGGAGGTAGGGAGTGGAAAGGGATATTACTACTACTACTTAGCATTTCTATAGCGCTGCCAGGGTTACGCAGCGCTGTACAAGTTTAACATGGGGAAGGACAGTCCCTGCTCAAGAGAGCTTACAATCTAAAGGTTACAAACTATGTAGTCAGTGTAGGTAGCATGAATGGGGAAGGTGGTTAGGCGCCAAAAGCAAGGGAGAAGAGATGGGCCTTAAGTAAGGACTTGAAGATGGGCAGGGATATGCTGGCCATTTGGGGGGGAGGAGGTTAGAGAGAGATCTGATTTAGGGAATTCTGGGGATAATTTTCAGGAGGCCTCAAGCGTATTTGTGAGTGACCTTGCCGAAGGGTTAGAAGGTAAAGTTTGCCTATTTGCGGATGATACTAAGATCTGTAACAGAGTGGACACCCCGGAGGGAGTGGAAAACATGAAATAGGATCTGAAGAAGCTAGAAGAATGGTCTAAGGTTTGGCAATTAAAATTCAATGCCAAGAAATGCAAAGTGATGCACTTAGGGAATAGAAATCCACGGGAGACGTATGTGTTAGGTGGGGAGAGTCTGATAGGTATGGGCGGAGAGAGGGATCTTGGGGTGATAGTATCTGAGGATTTGAAGGCGACGAAACAGTGTGACAAGGCGGTGGCTGTATCTAGAAGGTTGTTGGGCTGTATAGAGAGAGGTGTGACCAGCAGAAGAAAGGGAGTGTTGATGCCCCTGTATAAGTCGTTGGTGAGGCCCCATCTGGAGTATTGTGTTCAGTTTTGGAGGCAGTATCTTGCTAAGGATGTAAAAAGAATCGAAGCAGTGCAAAGAAAAGCTACGAGAGTGGTATGGGATTTGCGTTACAAGACGTATGAGGAGAGACTTGCTGACCTGAACATGTATACCCTGGAGGGAAAGGATACAGACGTTCAAATATTTGAAAGGTATTAATCCGCAAACGAACCTTTTCCGGAGATACGAAGGCAGTAGAACGAGAGGACATGAAATGAGATTGAAGGGGGGGAAGACTCAAGAAAAATGTCAGGAAGTATTTCTTCACGGAGAGAGTGGTGGATGCTTGGAATGCCCTCCCCCGGGAGGTGGTGGAGATGAAAACGGTAACGGAATTCAAACATGCATGGGATATAAACATAAAGGAATCCTGTTCAGAAGGAATGGATCCTCAGGAGCTTAACCGAGATTGGATAGCAGAGCCGATAGTGGGAGGCGGGGATAGTGCTGGGCAGACTTATACGGTCTGTGCCAGAGCCGGTGGTGGGAGGCAGGGATAGTGCCGGGCAGACTTATACGGTCTGTGCCAGAGCCGGAGTTGGGACGCAGGACTGGAGGTTGGGAGGCAGGGATAGTGCTGGGCAGACTTATACGGTCTGTGCCAGAGCCGGTGGTGGGAGGCAGGGATAGTGCTGGGCAGACTTATACGGTCTGTGCCGGGGCTGGTGGTTGGGAGGCGGGGATAGTGCTGGGCAGACTTATACGGTCTGTGCCCTGAAGAGCACAGGTACAAATCAAAGTAGGGTATACACAAAAAGTAGCACACATGAGTTGTCATGTTGGGCAGACTGGATGGACTGTGCAGGTCTTTTTTCTGCTGTCATCTACTATGTTACTATCTATAAATAATTCAGATAGAGGCTGAAAATTGGCACTGTTGAGAAAATATTACTGCTCTGCTCTTCACTATATGGATAGTGTTGGGGTGGTTTCTATCAAGTCTTTGAAAATTGACCCCATTTATACCTGATGCACTGAGCACACCTTGTTAAGATAATTTTTGGAACCAGAGTGAGTTTGGGGTGTTTGTAACAAGGGGTGTGAAGACTTAAGAAAAAAAACTATAAATTGGAATTTGTTTTTCCATTTAAAATTACATAATCTTTATGAATGTTTTCTATAATTATTTAATGTTAAAAGTGCAAAGTATGTTATATTTATTTATTTGGATTTTGCTCACATCTTTTTAAGCAGTGGTTCATGGTAAGCCACATTATATTGATACGTGAAAATTCAAAATTGCATTAAAATAGGAGATTGTATTTTTAGACAGCAGAATGTAAAAATTTGCAGGCATGTGAAGGGTTGTCTAAAAAAGACAGTTTATTTCAAGCTATAGATCTGACAGTTCAATAATACAAGCACTTTTCTCCCAGATTAGGCTATGAAGCGCAAGGCACGTCTTTGAAAAGCTAGCCAAAAATGTATTAAGTTAATCTGATAACTGTATAGCCTATAACTTGTTTGGCTTATTTTCTTGGTGTGCAAATGAACTTAATTCAAACTACTTGAAAATGATGTGGGAATTTAAAGAACTAGTTCAATATTACAGACCAACACCAGAGGTCACTTAGAGTACACCGAAAACATACTTCTCTTACCAGGCAAATGTTCATTACATTCCAGAAAACTCATATCTTTCTACTTCAAATGTAATTAACTGTGGGGGTCCTTATACTAAAGCTGTGGTAAGCGATGCACTCAGACATTCTGAAGTAACTCCTTGAATTGCACGTGTAAACCATGCACTAAAAAAAAATACTTTTAATTTTATCATGGAGGGGTCGAGTCTGAGATGGAGAATGAGCGTTTCTGTGCTAATGAGTGCAATTGCGTTATCGTGCACTGTCATTTTACTAAGCTGCGGCAATAGGAGGCCTGTGCTGGCATTAGCGTCTGTTTTGGACGCATGCTGAGGCCCCCCTTTTACCTCATCGGGTAAAAGGCTGTTTTTATTTTTTAAAGAAATGACTGTGTAGCCATTTTCAGGGGAGCACTTATCGCCACCCATTGAGGTGGTGGTAAGGGCTCCCATGCTAACCCGGTAGTAACCGGGCAGCACGCGGCAGCACTGCCCGATACCACCGGGTAAGCACCGGCACTGCAAAATTTAAAAAATATTTTTGTAGTGCCAGAAATGGCATGCGCTGGGGGTGGAAACGGCTCCGCTGTAGTAGCCCGGCGGTACTTCTGGTTCAGCGAGCAGTAAGCCCGCGTTGGGCATACCGCCGCTTAGTAAAAGACTCCCTAACTGATTAGCACAGGATTAGCGCTTGAGCCCTTACCACCTACAAAATAAGTGCTGTTAAGTGGTCACGCTCTAATTTTTTTTTTAATGGCAACATTAGTGCATGGCCATTAATAGGGAGAATTTAAAAAACTGGCTATTTTCCGACTGTGGTAAAAATGGCACTAGCACGCAGGAGAAACCCACATAAAGGCATACTACGAGCACTTTCTACCACAGCTTAGTAAAAGGAGCCCTATATTTTCTGGCCATCCCATGACTTTCACATGATAAACTTATTGCATACACAATGGGAGCACATGATGGTATCTGAGAGCAATAGCTCTGCACATTCAAAAATAGCTTTGTCCCTGAATTAGAGCCAATGACCTCTTTCCACATTTTTTCAAAATACTGATGCTCCCTGAATAATTATCTAAAATCATTAACATTCTTGTATGTGTTCTGTACTTGTATTTTTTCCATTGTATATTTGCGTTATTGATATTGGAGGTGAACGTTTATTGTTTTGACACCTTTTGTTGTTTGATTGTATCATGCCATGGAGTAATGGATTTATAATTTTAACTGATTCTAGTTTCCATATTCCTTTTGCTGCCAGTCAGAGTAATGTTGCATAAAGGCAAGTAGGTATTTATGCTAATTTTCTGCTCCTCTACTACATAGCCAGCAGGGAGGCAGAGCTAGAGCCCTGAATCCTGACAGTGCATCTGTGGCCCCTTCTCTTTAGGTTGATTTATCAAAAGGACATTTGATTAACAGGAGAAGGATGGATCATGCTTGGCACATTATCTGGCCTGAACCCAGTAGGTGGAGCTTGTTGCCATATCAATTACATTGTTTTGGGTGTACCAAGATGGCAGCAGCTGTATTGGGGAGAATGAAAACTTCCTTTCCCACCAGCAGCTATGGCTGGGTGGAACTCTGTTATTAAATCATTGCTAAGTCTTGTGCTGCTTTCAATTTTTGCTGACCTCAGCTCTTAAACCACAGATGTTCATAAGTTTTGGTGGATTCTGGTTAAAATTTGATTTGATCTGTGAAATGTATTCGTTATTCTTATTATCCATGGTTTGCATGGGTACATTTGTAAGATACTATGAGGGGCATTTTGATACGACGTCTAAGTTCAGCTTTGGTAGTTTTGCTCAAAACATCCAAAATTCAACTGGGGAATTTAGCCATTTTCAAAACATAGAGACATGACAGTAGATAAAGGCCAAGTCGCCCATCCTCTGTAATCCCTAACTTTTCCTTTTTCTAAGAGATCCCACATGCTTATCCCACGCTTTCTTAAATTCTGACAGTCCTTGACTCCACAACCTCCACCGGGAGGCCATTCCACGCTTCCACCATCCTTCTGTGACATAATATTTTCTTAGATTCCTCCTAAGCCTATTCCCTCTTAACTTTATCGTATGCCCCCTCATTCCACAGTTTTCCCATCAGTTGCAAAAGGCTCACTTCCTGTACATTAATGCCCTTGAGATATTTAAATGTCTCTATCATTTCAAAAATGGGTATTTGCTAGATGTTTTTATGCCCTGTGCATTTATCCTTTTGGTCCATTTTTGAAAAAAAAATGTCCACGTGAAAAATGCACAAAATCAAGCCAATGGGATGTAGTAGGAGCCAGCATTCTTAGTAGACTGGCCACACAGACATCCCAGGAGAGCAATGGGGCATCCTAGGGGTCCCTGCTGTGGACTTCAAATAAATGCTTCTGGGTACACATCTCACCGTTGCTCCCTTATCTTGTCTGCTGGGCCCCTAAAACCCACCCAAATCCCACCACCCCGCTACTGTACACCACTGCAGTAGCACTTATGGGTGAAGGGGGCACCTATATGTGGGTACAGTGGATTTCTGGTGAGTCTTGGAGGACTCACATTTTCCACCACAAGTGTAACAGGTAGGGGGAGGTATGGGCTTGGGTCCACCTGTCTGCAGTGCACTGTACCCATCACTAAACTATTCCAGGGACCTGCATGCTGCTCTAATGGACTTGAGTATTGCATCTGAGACTCGTGTAGAAGCTGGTAAGTAATGTTTGTAATCACATTTTTGTGGAGTGGGATGAGGTCAATGACCACTGGGAGAGTAAAGGGAGGTCATCCCTGATTTCCTCAAGTAGTCATCTGGTCATTTAGGGCACCTTTTTGTGCCTTATTCGTTATAAAATTAGGTCTAGCTGAAAACATCTTAGTTTTAGTCCTGGATGGTTTTGTTTTTTCCATTACGGCTAAAAAATGTCCCAAGCTTTAGGAATGCCCAACTCCTGCCCTTAACATGCCCCCGACTTGCTTCTGTGAGATTTGGACACACAGTAGATGAACAGCATAGAAAAATATCTGGAAAAATAGGTTTCAAAAATACTGATTTGGACGTTTTTATGAGGAAAAACATCCAAATGCTATTTTATGCCACTTTTTAGACATTTTTGTCTTTCGAAATGTTTCCAAATATGTTTCCAAAACTTTTTTTTGACTATAAAAGAGAGAAAATGACTCCGGCAGCAGGGATGCTTTCAGAGGGCTGTTGTATACAATGAGCATTTTGTTACTTGTGCTTCAAGCTTGTCAGTTGAGTTTGTTTGAAAGTAGATCTCTGAGGTGCTAAAAGTTAAACTCAGCAGATTCCTTGTTTAGCTACACCAGTGCCATTCAAGCTACTGTGAAATTTGGAAAGCAGTCCTCTTACTCCTTGCTGTGGAGTGAAAAGCACAGGAGTGACACTTTTTAGCTTTTTTGGTGAAAAGGTGGGTTATCGATGGTCAAATTGTGCCCCCTAATTCATTTTCACTGTGGAGTAATTTGTGTATTTGTTTTTAGCTGCTGCCTTTTTGTTGGTTTACACAGATACACTGACTCCTGAAGCAGACACACCTTTGCTAAAACACAGACTGTGTCAAGTCCATTTTATCTGAGTTTTCAATTAAATGCTTTTGACTACAATCTACCTCTGGAATTCTGCATGATTTGGTTGTCCTAAGTCCCTTTGGACTTGTTGATTCTTCGTAGGGAATCTTTCCTTGATTCGTCAAGTGTTGCCTTTTAATTGGTAACATAAGAAAACAAGAATAGCTAGACTGGGTCTGACCGATGGTAGCCCAGTATCCTGAGGTCACAAGTACCTGGCAGAGTCCCAAAGAATAACAAGATTCTGTGCTGTTGATCTCAGGGATGAGTAGTGGCTTCTGCCATATCTATCTTAATGACACATTATGGACTTTTCCTCCAGGAACTATTCAAAACCCTTTTTAGACCCAGATACACTAACTGCTATTACCACATCCTCCGGCAACGAGTTCCAGAGCTTAACTATTCATTGAATGAAAAAAAGTTTTCTTCTGTTTGTTTAAAGGTATCACCATGTAACTTCAAGGGGAGTTGCTTTCAGGTACTTTAAAATTATTTATCCTGAGCCTGTACAGTGTTCGGTTTACATTGGTACATGCGGCAATTGAAGAAGGTCATGCAACTATTTTTTGTGTTTTTTTCCTTTTAATTGTGTTTTTGTAAATCGCTTTAAAACCTCGAGCAGTATATCAAGTTAATAAATCAATCCTCATAATCTCCATATTTATTTATTACATTTGTACCCCACTCTTTCCCACATACAGCAGGTCCAGTGCGGCTTACATAGTAAAAGAAAGCATCTTACATGGTAAAGAATACAGTAAAAACAAGGAAATGTAGGAACAGTATTATAAATTGTGATGATCATAACTACTTACATTATGGAAAGGCATTACAAAGGACATGTGAAAAGAACGTAATGAACTACAATAGGGGAGGTAGACAAGGATATGATAGGTGAAAGGGAAGGAGAATGGGAGGGAAATGGTAAAGGATGGCGGGAAGAAGATGAGGGATTGAGTATAACATTGGGGTCAGAATATGCGTCGACGTCTTAGCAGGAGTATCGTAGGTGATCTGGTGGAATTAAGCTGGTCCATTAGGGTAAACTTTCTTGAAAAAATGGGACTTTAACATTTTCCTGAAAGGAAAATAGTTATTAATAGCTCGGATGGGTCTTGGGAGAGCATTCCAAAGCTTACTACCCAGAAAGGAGAAACTGGATGCATAGTATGTTTTGTACTTGACACCTTTGCAGTTTGGGAGGTGTAGATTGAGGTATGTTCACGATGACATTGTTCTATTTCTAATTGGGAGGTCAATCAGGTTGTTCATATATCTGGGGGATTCTCCTGATATGATCTTAACAGCTTAAGTAATTTTGTGTCAACTGTAGATTTTGATCTGAACAAATAATAAAGCATAAAGGTTAGGACTTGTTAGCTTGAAGAAGAGACAGAAGGAGATATTATATGTTCATAAATTGATGAGTGGCATGGAACAGTGTTGGGGGATACTCCACAAAGCTATCAGGTAGCAAATTCTAAATTACCTGCTGGGAATATTTTTCTACTCAAACATCGGGCTGTGAAACCTGTTTCTAGAAGATGTGGTCAAGTCATCAAACATAGCTGAGTTTAAATGGGGTTTGGACAGGTTCCTAGACCGAGATCTGTAAACGGTGATTAAGCTACTGTTCTTCCTTGATAGTGAATAGCAAGGGTTAGATCTGCCCAGTACTGCTTAGTGTTCGGATTGGCCACTGTTGGATACAGCGCTCTGGGCTTTATGGACCTGTGGTCTGACCCAGCATGACATATATTCTTGTTCATTCCCTGTCCCTGAGGCACATCATTTATTTGCCTTTTTCTGTTTCCTGTCTCTTGGACCATTTGCCATTCTACCTATCCTATACCTTTTTAATTTCCTGCTTTGTGCTGCTACCTGCATCAGCTATTTTCTTTTTATGTTATCTTGAAAAAGTTATATAGCTAAAGGATGAAAATACAATACAATTATCCCAATATTGACTGGGTAAATGTAACATTGGGGCATGCTAAGGAGGTAAAATTCCTTGACGAAATCAAGGACTGCTTTATGGAGCAGCTGGTACAGGAGCTGACAAGAGAAGGAAAAATTCTAGATCTAGTCCTTAGTGGAGCGCATGATCTGGTGCAGGATGTAATGGTGATAGGGCTGCTTCAGTGATTATATGATCAGATTTGATATTAGCTTTGGTAAGTATAAACAGGAAATCCAATACGTTAGCATTTAATTTTCAAAAAGAAGACTATGATAAAATGAGAAGAACAGTGAAAAAAAAAACTGAGTAGCTGCAAGGGTCAAAAATTTAAATCAGGCATGGATACTGTTTAAAAATACCATCCTGGAAACCCAGGCCAAATACATTCCGTGTATTAAAAAAGGAGGGAGGAAGACCAAACGACAGCTGGCATGGTTAAAAAGTGAGGTGAAGGAAGCTATTAGAGCTAAAAGAAAATCCTTCAGAAAACGGAAGAAGGAACTGACTGAAAATAATAAGCAGCATAAGGAATGTAAACTCCAAATGCAAAGCGCTAATAAGGAAGGCAAAGAGGGACTTTGAAAAAAAGATTGCGTTGGAGACAAAAACACATAGTAAAAAAAATTTGTTTTGGTATATTAAAAGCAAGAAGCCGGCAAAAGAATCTGTTAGACTGCTAGATGACTGAGGGGTAAAAGGGGTAATCAGGGAAGACAAAGCCATAGCGGAGAGATGAAATGAATTCTTTGCTTTGGGCATCACCAAGGAAGATTTGGGAGAGATACCGGTGCCAGAAATGGTATTCGAAGCTGATGAGTCAGAGAAACTGACTGAAATCTCTGTAAATTGGTACGACCACCTAAACTTCTGGAAATACTACTACTACTACTTGACATTTCTAAAGCGCTACTAGGGTTACGCAGCGCTGTACAATTTAACATAGAAGGACAGTCCCTGCTCAAAGGAGCTTACAATCTAAAGGACAAATGTACAGTCAGTCAAATAGGGGCAGTCTTGATTTCCTGAAAGGTATAAAGGTTAGGTGCCGAAAGCAACATTGAAGAGGTGGGCTTTGAGCAAGGATTTGAAGATGGGTAGGGAGGGGACTTGGTGTAAGGGCTCAGGAAGTTTATTCCAAGCATAGGGTGAGGCGAGGCAGAATGAGCGGAGCCTGGAGTTGGCGGTGGTGGAGAAGGGTACTGAGAGGAGGGATTTGTCCTGTGAGCGGAGGTTACAGGCGGGAACGTAAGGGGAAATGAGGGTAGAGAGGTAATGAGGGGCTGCAGACTGAGTGCATTTGTAGGTAAGAAGGAGAAGCTAAAACTAAAAACTAACCTGTTTAAAAAGGCATACCCTACCGATCCAACTTAAATGCTGAATCTCTGCAACACAACAAAACTAAAGTACGTAATGGACATAACTCAGCTCTTCCATTTACGATTCCCTAATGTGGCTATGCTACATGAACTTTATCTTACCACAACATCACTTTGTATTTGTTCACATCGGAGTCTGCAAACGCCTCTCCGGTACTATGTAAGCCACATTGAGCCTGCAAATAGGTGGGAAAATGTGGGATACAAATGTAATAAATAAATAAACCTAGAGGATGTAATGGGGCAATTTGACAAATTGAAGTGTAGCAAATCTCCTGGACCAGATGGTATTCATCCCACAGTACTGACAGAATTGAAAAATGAACTGGCGGAACTATTGTTAGTAATATATAATTTTTCTTTAAAATTGAGTGTGGTACTGAAAGATTGGAGGGTAGCTCATGTAACACTGATATTTAAAAAAGGTTCCAGCGGGGATCCGGGAAATTATAGACCGGTGAGCTTGATGTCTGTGCTGGGCAAAATGGTAGATACTATTATAAAGAACAAAATTAAAGAGCATATTCAAAAACATGGATTAATGAGACAAAGCCAACATGAATTTAGTGAAAGGAAATCTTGCCTCACCAATCTATTATATTTCTTTGAAGGGGTGAACAAACACGTGGATGAAGGTGAGCTGGTTGATATTGTGTATCTGGATTTTCAAAAGGCATTTGATAAAGTACCTCATGAAAGATCCCAGAAGAAATTGGAGAGTCATGGGATAGGAGGTAGTGTCCTCTTGTGGATTAAAAACTGGTTAAAGGATAGAAAACAGAGAGTAGGGTTAAATGGTCAGTATTCTCAATGGAGAAGGGTAGATAGTGGGGTTCCCCAGGAGTCTGTGCTGGGACCACATAAGTGATCTAGAGATGGGACTAATGAGGTAATTAGATTTGTTGATGACAGTTGTTAAATCGTGACAGGATTGTGAAAATTTACAAGAGGACCTTTCAAGACTGAGAAACTGGGCATCTAAATGGCAGATGACTTTAATGTGAACAAGAGCAGAGTGATGCATGTTGGAAAGAGGAAACTGAACTATAGTTACGTAATGCAAGGTTCCACGTTAGGAGTCACTTACCTTCCTAGTGTATTTCAAGGTCACTTGTGTAATCAGATTAAGGAGTTCTTGCACAGATTATGTGTTGCAAGGTGCTTGGTATACCATGAGCAGCCAGAATAGTTTCTCCTCTTCTACTTGGATTAAAAGAGATTCTGATTCATTTAGCTGGGGAATGACGATTTTATATCTGATTATATCTGAAATTGGCAGTCCTGTCACCATCACCTCGTAGAGGAAACTGGGGAAGCAGAATATAGCTTTTAGTTTGAATAATGTGGTGACATTTTGAATTAAGATGACTTGCAAAGCGGTTTTTTTTTCTTGTGGTTAAGAATGGATGGTGAATTAATGTTTTTGTAATGCCTGAGCCATGGATTAAAAGTCCTAACCTGTAGTCCACTTTAAAAGTAAAACAGTGGAGTGTGCAGAGCAATTTGAATGCAGTAATGAGGTCATTTTAAAAGCACACCCACATGCAAATAGCATTATGGGATAATTCTATAACAGGGTGCCAAAATTGAGTAGTGCATCTATTTTCTGATGGCACTTAAATAGGTCAGTCTGTTTCAACACGCCTACTTTTAGGTGCTGACATTTACTCCTGGTTTATGCAGCATTTATGTGCATATTCTGTAAATTAAGGGTGTAAATGTTGGTCCTGTTTATGCCCCTCCCCTGTGAATACCCCCTTTTGCATTTACACTCTAAGGCATTTGAGCACATAAATGCAGAATAGCGGTTAGGAACTCTACTGCTGTTTACACATGAAACTGTGCACGTGTACATGGATGACAGTATTCTATAAATTTAAGCACTCGAATGGCACTTAAGTTTAGCAGTCCTTTTATAGAATGAGAAGGTATACGCATAAATGTTGATATCAAAAAGTCATGATTTGCATGTGGGATACAGAGATTTCAAAGGGGTTTATTTTGGGCATTGTTAAGGCAGACTGAAATTGTATGTGCCTTTCTCGTTTTACAGGGGGGAATATGTTTACATTTTACACATCTTTCCTGTCAATTTTTGTGCCAGCTCCAAGGCATGCATAAGTATTTGAAAAGAAACGGTAAAAAAATGGAAAAGGCAGGGAGATAATGTCACTGGAGCCACACTCTGGTTTTTATTTTTATTGTTGACCAAATAGGGCTGAGTTTCAGCAAGTGCTTGCGTCAGGGGTCCTAACGTTAAAATAATATATATTATATGAAGAAATATAAATTATTGGAAAGAGCTTCATACATTTAAAGATCCTTTTAATAATAAGTGGCCGGTGCTGTGTTTGGCATGTGGGATTTCCGTGCCTTGCGGCCACTTCTAGCACAGGGTAAAATAGCCAAATTTCGATCTTTTCCATTATGGCCATGTGCTATTTTCCCAATTAGTGTGTGGCCCTTACTACTACTACTACTTACCACAAGAACCCTTACCGCCACCTATTTACTAGATGTTAAGGGCTTCTGCAGTAATCGGGCAGCACACGACAGTGTACCCACGCTACCCGATTAGTGCAGGGCATTTCTACCCTTTGCCCATAGACACGCCTCCTCCCTCCAAAGAATTAAAATTATTTTTAGCACGGGATTCACGTGCTGATGGGCACATTACCGTGGGATGCCTCAGTGTGTCTCTCCAGTACTTTTTACCATATGGTAGACACACGCTAGTGTCTACTGCAGCTTAGTAAAAGGGCCCCTTATATATTAAAGAACCCACCAATGCATATAGAGAAACATTATTCAAACATAAGCAGTACTTTAAAAACAATTAAAAAGGGATGCTTCATAAAAAAATATTTATTTATTTATTGCATTTGTATCCCACTGAATAAACTACATAGGCATACAAAATGTCATTAGGAAAAATTGAAGTTCAAAAACAAATATAATACATCCTCCTTGTGTTCTTCCCACGTTTTCTGTCCTATTACAGATTATAGTTCCACCTCCATTGTTGGTTGTATATTGTTTTTATCCCCTCCCCTTTTCTTTCTAGCAAAGACTGTAAGCTGCCTAGCTGATACTCTCTGGACAGGATAGGAAGCCCTATTAAAACTTGAAACTTGATTTACACATGGAGCTAGCTGCAATACATAGTGTCAGAGGGGTGCATTTTGGGCATAGTTAAGGTGGATTTAAATTGTATGTGCCTTTCTCGTTTTACAGTGGGAATACATGTACATTTTACACATCTCCCTGTCAATTTTTGTGCCAGCTATAGTGCATGCATAGGTATTTGAAAGGTACATATTCTGGCTGAGGCTTTCAGAGGCCTTGCCAAGGGTATTGGTTGCCCTAGGTAAGCCTTCATCCTTACAAACCTCCTTCCCCCTCCTCCCCCAGAATTTGAATTCAACTCATAATGATCCGGAATACGCAGTATAAAATGTTTTGTACTTTTTTGGGATCTTGCCACGTATTTGTGACCTGGATTGGCCACTGTTGGAAACAGGATGCTGGGCTTGATGGACCTTTTGGTCTTTCCCAGTATGGCAATACTTATGCATTTATGTAACTAACTCATGATCACGGCAATACTAACCACTCTTCTCACAACAATCCTGTAAAAATGCATAATTGTACACCATAGTTTTAAATATGAAACTTTTCTTTGTGTGTCAGTGTGTGTGTGTAATGATGGCAATTCCCAAAAGTAATTTACCCAGGTAAAAGAATGTGCTGATGGATCATTGTGTTCATGTTGACAGCTGAATCTGTTCTGCATTTGTTGCTGTTCTTTGCTGTCCTTTAGAAGCACCTACCCTAGGTGGCTCCCTAGTCTTACCTAATGGTTAAGCCAGCCTCATTGTTCATTCTGCAGCACTCAAGGACCAGAGCTGTCTGCCCTTGAGCTAGCTGGATTCTTATTTATGATTTTGAAGCTGAAGGCATTGAACCTGTGTGCCAGTTCAACATTCCATCAAGTGACTGTATGAAACTTATGAGAAACAAAAATGTAATACATTACAAAGGGTAGGCTTCTTCTTACTCAGAACCACATGCAACTCAAGATTTCATTTCAGAGTAACGAGCTTATTTTACATCAGAAAGATAGCCTAGTTTCTTAATAAAGCCTGTAGCTAATAGTCTCCGTTAATAACAAAGAGAGGATTAGTTTTTCTTCCTGTTGGCTAACCTTCCCAATCTACTGAGTCCCTGATGCTCAAAACTCTGCAACTCTTCCGAATAGCGCTGTAAAAATACCACCAGAACAGCTCAGAAGAACAACGCTGTAATGCTTAACGTTAATGAGATGCAAATGTAGGCACACTCATAGCATTGAGCATTAGGGAGCTTGGTG
This sequence comes from Microcaecilia unicolor, assembly GCF_901765095.1. Lineage (NCBI taxonomy): Eukaryota > Metazoa > Chordata > Amphibia > Gymnophiona > Siphonopidae > Microcaecilia > Microcaecilia unicolor. The sequence continues at coordinate 249,159,033 of NC_044031.1, read as the reverse complement.
GGAGGATTGTGCTTGGTGCATGCGCAGAAGAGTTTTGCAGTAAGCTTGACTCCTGTGTGCATGTGAGTGGTAAAACCTGAATGTGAAGCACACATTGGTGTCTGTTTTCTGTGGCCTAAATATAAGCACTTTTATTTATTTTTTAAACTTGGACGCTTATAATTTAGACACAGGAAACAGACACCGATACGTTTTCACTTTGGATATTTTTAATATATGTATATATTTTTTAGCATGGATGCTTTAAATTTAGATGCAGGAAACAGACGCCAACATGTGCCTTTGCTTGGGTCTGCTGTTTCTCATGACCAGCACTTAAGGGCTTCCATGGGCTTCCATCTGCTTCCAAAAGCAATCAAACCTGGCAGATTTTGCAGAAGGAATGATGAAAAATTCTCACTCCAACACCCTAATGCCTTCTCCGACGTGCCATTATTTTTTGCAGCAGAAAGGCAGTTTTGTTTCGGGTTCTGTTTTCTGAGCATTGGGGAGGAATACAAAATGACCTCATTAACATGAGCTTGACTATATTATCATAAGAACATAAGAGTAGCCATACTGGGTTAGACCAGTGGTTCATCTAGCCCAGTATCCTGTTTTCCAAAAAGTGGCCAAGTCAGGTTACAAGTACATGGCAGAAAACCAATTAGCAGCAGCATGTATGTGTGTGCGTGGGGGGTGGGGGCAAAGCAAGTTGGCTAAAGCAACATAATTCCTTGAGCTGGCTCTGTGTTCATGCACAAATGCATAGACATGGCTATACTAGCATTCTGTAAAGGAATAAGCTGCAGTTAGTCACATCTTTATAGAATTGTGCCCTTTATGGATAGTGCTGGCTGAAAATTACTCTTAACTAGCTCGTTATACTACATGGAAAGAGCTAGTTAAGAGCTCCACTAGAGTGGAGTTAGGTTGGAGCAAGAACAGGCAGCATATTCTGTCAGTATGGCAGCAGTACTCAGTCCGGTCCTGGAATATCCCTTGCCAGTCAGGTTTTCAGGATATCCACGATGAATATGCGTGGAAGAGATTTGCATATAATGGAGGCAGTGTGTTGAAATCAACTTCATGCATATTCATTGTGGATATCCTGAAAACTTGACTGGCATGGGGTACTCCAAGACTGGACTTGGGGAAACGCTGACCTAGGCTGTCTGCACAGCAGCTGAGTTTTGCCGCTGTGTGTCAGTGGTGAATGTGGATATTCAGCAGCACTGAATATAAATTTTGTATAAACACCTTCCACTGGCATTAAAAAAAAAAAAGTGCCACTGCTGAATATGGATGTGTGCAGATCTTGGTGACCATAAGTTATCCTCCTTTTTCAGATGGAGAAGAGTAAGGTTTCTTTTTTTTTTTTTTTTTTTTGGGGGGGGGGGGGGGGGGGGAAGAGGAAGGGGATTTGGTTCTTTAAAATGATGTCCTAGCTTACAGAGACTCCAGTTTTCTACCACAGTGCTACAGCAGCTAGAAGGTTGCATGATGGATCTGTTTTCTAGTTTACATAACAGTTACTATAATTTCTTAACATTTTTTTGTTTCAGATGATGACGTGGATCTGGAAGCTTTGGTGAATGACATGAACACGTCCTTCGAGAGCTTGTACTCTGCCTGTAGCGTACAATCGGAAACAGCACCACTCCTTCAGAATGGGCAGCTTAACCGCAGCCATTTGCCAGCCTCAGGAACGAGCCTTCTGCAACCTGTGCTTCAGAAACAGGGGGTTCAGAGGTCTCAGCCAATGCACATTTCATCCGTCAGGTAGGAGCTGCTGGTGCTGTTCAGCTGAGCTGTGGGAAGGGCTCTGAGGTTTGAGTATAAGTAGGTGTTAATGAGCAGGACCCATCTTCCCACCCATTTTGCAAGCCTGGCTTGTAGATTAGTGACTTCCCTGACCTGTCAGTGGGAGAACCCATAGCTGGTTGGGTTTTCAGGCTGAATGTGTGTGAGATTTGCATGCAGTATGGCGTTATGCATATTCATTTAGGGTTTTCCAGAAAACTGGACAGGCTGGAGGTCTCTGAGGACTGCGTTGAGAACCATTAATCCATACCTCTAGAGAGACAGATTGGTGCAAGAGGCTGGGGGAAATGATTTTTGGAACCAACTCGAGTAATATTAACCACCTTATTTGTGAATGCAAAATGCTTGTGTTGTCTTAAGGAATATGGGATCAGGATCATTCTTGTGATTGATGTAATCCAGGCTAAAGACACAAGTAAAGGGAAATGCTTAGAGGGTCTTCACTGGTGCTGTTAGGACACTGGTCCAGTGTATGAATCAAGGTAAGGCTCGCCAATGGAACTTAAGGAGGAACGAAAACTGATTCTTGTCGTTCATTTACCAGGGCTTGAAGTCTTTGCAGTTCAGAAGACTACAGATAGTCCAGAACACAGCAGTGAAGTCCCAGAGGGAAGGGTTTAGAATTCCGATATAATTCAGAATTCCACTTAAGGTTCTTAACTTCTCACATTTTTACTTGGGTTGGTTCATCCCTCCTGCGTCTTTTCAAGTGCTTATTTTTCGCAGCACTCATGCTTCAGTGTGCAGGCCCCTTCCCTTTGAATGGTCTACTTTTGGGCATAAAATTACAAACTGTATTAAAAAATATATATATCTACCCTGAGGACTTTAGGCTTGCATTCCCTCCCTGAGTTCTGCTTAAAGGCTCTGCTTCCCAGTGTTCCAAGTTATTTTTTATTTTTGTTACATTTGTACCCCGCGCTTTCCCACTCATGGCAGGCTCAATGCGGCTTGGAGGGTTAAGTGACTTGCCCAGAGTCACAAGGAGCTGCCTGTGCCTGAAGTGGGAATCGAACTCAGTTCCTCAGTTCCCCAGGACCAAAGTCCACCACCCTAACCACTAGGCCACTCCTCCCACAAGTTTGGCTTAATGGCTCAGCTTTCTGGTACTTTGATATGTGACCTCAGAAATATCTTATCCCCCTCTTGCCTACTGTCTCTTTATGCAAGTCTCCTTTTTTAAAAATGTAGGTCCTTTTTGATGGTTTCCTTAATTTTGTCATTTTGTCCTTTTTTTTTTTTTTTTTTTCAAAAACTACGTAGATTGATTGGGATATGTGGTATATTAAAAGTGAAATGTCAAGCATTTAATAAATGCTGACCTATCAGACTTTTAAAGAAGAAAATAAAATTCCAATGCCAGTTTTAATTTTTCCAGTTGCTTACTCAAAACTATTTTTTTTTCAAGTTTTGTCTTCTTAGTTTTCAGATTTTTTTAAATATATATGGTCCTATTCTTTCCTTTTCTTTTCTTTTTTTCATTAAAGTGTTAAATTTTTTTAGCCAGGTATGATAACATAAACATTTAGACAATGGAAGAAAAGGCTAGCTGGCCTATCCAGTCTGCAGAGTTATTGTCCACCATTTAAGGACAGTTGCCAGCCATAGTGTATGACTGCTTGTAAGATCTCTCCTCTTATCTAGAACAGTTTTGGTCATCTTCCTCATGGAGGAATAGCATAGTGATTAAAACACTGGGCTTGGCATCCAGGAGTGCCATGGTTTAAATCTCACTGCTTCTTGTGATCTTAGGCAAATCGCTTAACCCTCCATTGCCTCCGGTACAAAATTATATTGTGAAGCTCTCCATAGAATTACCTAATGTACCTAAATGGAACTCACCTTGAGCTAATACTGAAAAAGGTGTGATCAAATCCAAATTAATCTTGAATATAAGAACCACCCACTTGCACAAGCTTGAATTTTAAGTGTGACTTGAAAATTGGTTCAGTATACAGTCCCTTTTTCTGCCTTAGTCAGCCCCTTTCACTCAGCTCTTTCATGCAAATTCTGTTGAAGACTAGTTGAAGTATTTTAGTAGTAGTATTTGTTACATTTGTATCCCACGTTTTCCCACCTATTTGCAGGCTCAACGTGGCTTACATAGTACCGTAAAGGCATTCGCCAAGTCCGGTAGAGAAACAAATACAAAGGTGATATTGTAGTCGAATAAAGGTACATGTTTCAAGTATAGTGGGGGTCAAGGAGAGGAAAGGTTATATAATGTCCATTACGAGCTTTGGTTTTCCTGTGTTGCAGAGTGTAGGTATTAATTTTAGTGTGTGATGGTGATTAATTCAGTAGGTTAGGTGGTAGCGAGGGTTATCCATGGCACAAGATGAAGTTTGGATCAATGAGGATTTCAGACATTATTCATAGCCAGTATTCTCCTGTGATACATTGAGAGGAGCTGCACAAATGATATATCTCTGTAGAATAAACAAGATGCTGCAATATGTATATACCAGCTGGCTCCCCACCATGGAATGCAATTAAATTCTTGGCTGGCACTGTGCTGAAAACAGCTCTCTCCCCTGAGGTGCTGGCAGTAGTATTCTGCTAAAGGCTGATTAGCAAACTTTCATCTAGTCAGATTCCCAGTAGCAGGGAAAAGAGTTAATCTGTATAACTGGGGAATTCAAAGTGTAATGGAGAAGCAACTCAAAGGACATGCCTGACACAGGCCTGCTGTTGACATCTGGTGGTCAGATGAAATAACTGCAAACTATTAGTGCTGCTGATTCATCCAGCATAAAGGGGTACACCACTTCCATGGCATCATCTTGTAATTTTGGTTCTAGATCTTTTTATGTTAATTTTTATTTATACACTAGTAAAAAAAAGCCCGTTTCTGACACAAATGAAAGGGGCGCTAGCAAGGTTTTCCTCAGAGTGTGTATGTTTGAGAGAGTGTATGTGTGTGAGAGAGAGAGAGTGAGTCTGGGTTCGAGTGAGTGTGTGTGTGAGAATGAGAGTGTATGCAAGTGCGTATGTGAGACACAGTGTGAGAGAGTGAGTGTGTTTCACACAGATACAGTGTGTGCGAGAGAGAGAGTGTGTGTGAGACACAGACTCTCTGTAAGACTGAGGGTATGAGACCGAGAGTGTGTGAGTGACTGTGTGACACATAGAGAGTGAGTGTGATATAGTGTGTGAGAGAGAGTGTGTGAGAGTGAGAGAAAGACATTGACTGTGAGAGAGAGAGTGTGTGTGACAGAGATACCTCCCCCCCTCTCTGGTGTCAGCCCCCCCTCCCTCCCTCTCTCTGGTGTCAGGCCCCCTCCTCTCTCTCTCTCTGGTGTCTGAGCATTACTTGGCAGGACGCTGAACTCTGGCTGTGCTTCAAGGAACTGACCAATCCTATTTAATAGAATGCACCTCCAACATTCTGAAGCCGAGAAACCTCATGTGTTTGGTCACTTCTGCTTGTGACGAACCCGGAAGTACGTGATGTCAATTCAGGAGATGGATACAGAGAGCAGGAATGCCTCAGCCATGCCGTCAGCTTCAGAATGTTGGAGGTGCGTTCACCTCTCAACGACTTTTGCCACATGTTACCTTTCACAGATGTTATACCCGAGTGATCCATTGCACTTTCACGTGTTTGAGGACGTGAAGGTCTTGACTTGCAACCTTGGTGCACCACTCTTTAGCAAGGGTGGCCACGATAGCAACAGCTGTCTGTTTTTTTTTTTTCTCTTTGGGCCTGAGTACACCATATCTGCAATCACATGAGCCACAGGGTTGACCCCCATACATAAAATCATAAACATTTTCAAAGTTGAAGGTGCTAATTTTATAAATTGGTGTCAAGATTTAGATGGTGCATTGCCATGTGCTTAGTGCCAATTTTATAGCGGCATCTGGGCGCCAAGGTTCCAGTATAGAAACGAGTGTAAATCCAACACTGGCACATCTAAAGTTAGTCGTCAACAGGCCAAGTTAATGGTCCACAGCCCACCACTCATGTGCACCCCCTCCAACTTATATGCTAGTTATGCCAAATCAGCGGTCCACAACCCGCTCTCCACCCATGTGTGCACCCCCCTCAAACTTGCACGCTAAGGAGTGGAGGAGTGGCCTAGTAGTTAGAGCACCGGTCTTGCAATCCAGAGGTGGCCAGTTCAAATCCCACTGCTGCTCCTTGTGATCTTGGGGAAGTCACTTTAACCCTCCATTGCCTCGGGTACAAACTTAGATTGTGAGCCCTCCTGGGACAGAGAAATATCCAGAGTACCTGAATGTAACTCACCTTGAGCTACTACTGAAAAAGGTGTGAGCAAATCTAAATCTAAATAAAGTGATTTTGGTATGTAATAGCGCATAGCCATTACACTTGTAAATGCCAATTTGTCCCATTGATCATGCGTATAAGCACTATTATTCTATAACTTAGGTGCACAATTGGTGCGTATTTTTAGGTGTCAATTTCTAGAATTGTTGGTTGACTGTTGTGATCTCTTCCTGCAGTGTTATGCTTGCAGCACAGCTTTGTTTTTAATCCTGCTGGTATTGCTATGTGTTTCCTTACCCTTTTCTGTGAGGTGGTTGTGGGGAGCTTGGAAGCCTGCAGTAACCACAGGCCTACAAAAACCCATTTTCAAAAATTAAGTGCATAGTTTCACTTGGTGAATTCTGTGGCTGCCAATGACATGGAGATGTTTTTACCTCACCGACCTTGCAGATGCAAATCATGCAGCGTGAAAAGGGTGCTAGCAGTTCAAAACCAAGTCCTGTTGGGTGATTCAGCTGGCCAACCCCTAGTTCTGTTTTTTAATTTTTTTTTCTGCAAAGTGGGGAAGGGGGTGGAGACAGTTTTCAAAAGGGGGCTTTTCTACAGGTAAACATATTTTACCCTTGAAAATATTTTCTGAAAATTGTCCTCAAATGTATATAACTAACAACCTATTTGTTTTAGTGATTAATTTCCAATGCAGTGTAGAGAGGTGTGGTAGCCGTGTTAGTCCACTTTTAAAGGTAATCAATAGAAATAAAACAAAATAAAACATGGAAAAGAAAATAAGATGATACCTTTTTTATTGGACATAACTTAATACATTTCTTGATTAGCTTTTGAAGGTTGCCCTTCTTCGTCAGATCGGAAATAAGCAAATGTTGGTAGATGACAGTATATATAAGTGAAACATCAAAACATTTCAGTGACAGTCTAACAGGATGTGGGTGGATAGGTGAGAGACAGAGATCGTCTAGCCCATTATAAACCATAAAATTGTACTGCTTTGTCACTCTCCTGTCGCCATGCATATCTCCCTGTCCCTCATCCACCCGACTCTTCCTGTCTCTCACCTATCCACCTGCATCCTGTTAGACTGTCACTGAAATGCTTTGATGTTTCACTTATATATATTATCTACCAACATTTGCTTATTTCCAATCTGACGAAGAAGGGAAACCTTCGAAAGCTAATCAAGAAATGTATTATGTTCAATAGAAAAGGTATCATCTTATTTTCTTTTCCGTGTTTTATTTTGTTTTATTTCTATTGATTACCAATGTAGTGTAAAAATACTGATTGCATCTGCTGTATATCTACTTCATATGCTCAGAAACAGACAAAACTGTTTCCAGAACGATAGGAGGGTTGTTGCACTTCTTTATGTTCAAGCAAAAATAACATTTCATAGTTTAACTACTACAAAAGCAAACATTTCACAGCTCATTGCAGAACAGAATCAAATGACACAACAGCAGCAGCGATCCAGGGAAAGAAAAGTGGGCAAGAGTTCATCCAAACAAGATTTTATTGGAAATAAGACCCCGACCTGGCCAAGTTGCGGACAGACCTTCATCAGGAGTCACACAGGTTTCCAAACCAAATCAGTGAGACTTAAAGTGGGTGCTTCGATTCCTATGTGGACAAGTGCCAAAAACAGCTGTTTCCAATAAAATCTTGTTCGGATGAACTCTCGCCTACTCTTCTTTCCCTGGATCGCTGCTGCTGTTATGTCGTTCAATAGTTTCAGGTCTTTACTTAAGTAAATTTTTACGAACAGGCCCCCTAATTCTATAAACTTGCATTGTTTGTGGGCATTAATTGGCTTTAACGGCCAATAATGACCCTTAAGTGGCGTTAACTGGCACCAATTTGCAGTTATGTGCATAACCACATTTAGCGCTATTCTTTAACTTAGTGCCTATGTTCTATAGTGCATTACTGTAAAAGGAGCATTAACTTGGGAGGGACCAGGGGCATCAGGCACTAAATTTATACAATACGGTCAGTTATGCATGCAATTTGACAGTATTTAGGCTCAAGCATTTGACATGGCATAAATGCTTGCACTTAACTTAGCACTCAGTTTTTTTGCAGCTAACTTTTGGCACCCTTTCTGGAATCTACCCCATGGTGATTTTTTAAAAATATTTTTATACGGTATATATGGCTGAAATACTGTTTATGCACTATGCAAGCATTATAGAAACAATATCAAACCTAATCAGTAAGAGAATGAAGTCACATTAGTAACGTGTGTGAACTTGTATAAGGAGATAGGAAAACCAGGCTATGGGGCACATTTTCAAAGGACTTAGACTTACAAAGTTCCTTAGGTAAATATGGAACTTGTAAGTCTAAGTGCTTTGAAAATATGCCGCTCTGTATCTTCTCCCATTATATTGTTTTAGACAGCTCATTTCTTCCCATTCCTTCGGGTTTCGCAGCTGAATTGCATTCAGGTCTGTGAGGCTGAGCCAGTGGCTCGATGGTAGTATTGTACGGTACCATGCAGCTGTGCCAGGGTTTGATTCTCAGTTGAGGTCTACAGCTTCCATACTAGTCTTCCATATAAATACACCATCATATCTCTCTTCCCTCATCATCCCTTATACCCCAACTTGTACTACACTTGGCCTTGGCTTTTTATCTGTCACTTCCCCCCCCCCCCCCCCCCCCCCCCCCCGCTCACTGTTCATGCTTAGAATCTTCCCACCACTCAGCATTTTTCTTCATTTTTAGGAGTTGGAGCACTCAGCAGTCAGCTTTTAGTTTGTATATATGATTTAAACTCGTGTGTAGTTTGTTTTCTTTTTCTTTAGCATGCCCTCTTCTCTCCTTTTTTTTTTCTCTGTCCTTTGAGATTTTGTAGTTCTTTTCATTTTCCTATGTTTCTTGTTTTTATTATGGACAGCTTGGATTTATTTTTTTGTGAAAGGGGGTATATCAAACACCAAATGAGCTAAACTAAACTTCCTGGGTTGCTTGGAACTGAGGATGCAATGGAGGGGAGGGAATCAAACTCATTGTGCAGCAACACAGACAACTGGATTTAGGGCCCCTCTATTGCAGGGTTCTAGAGAGCGCCCAGCCAAGGGCTGTTCCTGAAATAACTGCACTAAAATTAAGTTGGAAAGGGATATAACATCCATAGGTGGTGATGAATGAAGGCAGCCAGTACCAGAACCCAGGCTTACTTCTGCTTGAGCCAGAAATGTGATGGGCAAGAGGGCAAGGATCGGGTGCTGTGAGCCTTTCATTTGCAGCTGTCTGGGGATTTTCTTCTCTAAAGTGTACCTATAAGTCCCTTCATGCTGTGGAACAATCTGGTGCTGGATTAAGAGGGGTGAAATAGAATGTATGTGGCTGAAGATTCCGCAGGAGGATCATCAAGGAGATGGTTAAAAATGAAATGGTTAGTTCATTAGAATTCCTGAACTACTGTGCAAGGCTTTTTAAATATAAAAGCAGCAGTTTTTTTTTTTTTTTACTACAGCAAAAACGAAGGGGTCATAGTGCTGTGGCAGATAGCTTAGGCTAACTGTTGGTAAATGACCTCCTAAAACATCTGGGAATAGAGTTGGATGGGCCAGGGATTGCTGACTGGTTTCTACTGGTGTTCAGGCAATCGGTAATATACAGCCAGCTACTATGGAAGCTCCAAAATGTAAACATTTTGTTACGTTTCTGTGATTTAAAAAAATGCTAGAATAAAGCTGGAGGTAAGTACATTTTTCTTTCCAGGAATAGCTGTGTTCACCCTAAGTCTTCTGTGGATACTTTGCCTCTGTCGCTCCAGATGGTGGATTGGGGGTCATTGTCTATTTTATTTATGTGTATGTATTTAAGCTATCTAAACTACCTTCCTAGTCTTGAAACGCTAACACTACCTTAAAAATAAAGGATAAAACTATAAGAGCAAAAAGAAACACAGCAAAGTAAAAACAATTTAAAAAAAAAAACCAAAACTCAAAGGGAATAAGAACAGCTATGGTGAGACTGCTGATAATGCCCTGTGATGATAACCTGGAGTATGCTCGGAGACAGTAGAGACCAGCAGGGTATGAGGTGCCCAGCAGTACTGACATAAGCTTTGTACAGGATTAGTTCCACAGTGGAGCACAGCTGCAGGCATGTGGCTGAAGGGGTATGGCCTAAGGAGATAACATCAGGTATTATATAATTTATTCTTTTTTGACTCAGGGCAAGATATATGGGGAATAGAAAGGCCAAAATGAGACTTAGTGGTGGGAAACTGAAGAGGCAGGATCTGTGGATACATTTGTTCATCAGACATAAGGGGAGCTTCCTGTGTGAACTTGGAAGTAGAGAGTTGCACGGGGACAGAAAGTTCACCCATCCCCAATGGAATCTAACTCATACCCACCCAAACCTGCTAATATCCATTCCATCCCCACAATTAATCTCCTCTATATCCACCCATACCCGCAGGAGTTTGCACTATTATTTACTTGCTCACAGCTCTGTTTCCTTCCAACCCCAACAGCCTCATGGTTTTTGAATGGTATTAAACCAATGAATGTTCCAAGTCTCAGTCTGGTGTTCCAACTGCCTCTCTGGGCATTCCAAGCCTCGTTCTGGTGCTTCAGTTGCCTGGTGCATTACAAGACTTATTCTGGATTCATCACAAATTTTGACTGTGCTCCTGCAGGAATCCCAAAGCAACTTTTTCCATCCCCATGGGAACCTTGTGGCAACTTTTCCCATCCCTGTGGGAAACACGTGGCAACTTCATCCATACCTGCAAGAATCCTTCGGGTTCTATGGGATTCCTGAAATTCCCATTCAGTTCTGTACTTAGAAGAGGACACCCTGGGAGAGCTGTAGAAGAGGCATAACCACATACCTCATTCACCCCCCCCCCCCCCCCCATTTTCGCAGAATCTCAGGACTTGTCCTGAGGAGTAGAATGTTCTGTTGTAGTTTAATGGAAGTCCAAAAGAGTTGATGTATTAGAACAAGATGGTGATGCTGCTTTGGTTAATTTATTAAAGAATCCTAGTCTTGGAAGTTGCCTTGTTGGAAATTTCCCTATTCTTTTCCTGGTAAGCAGGTGGAGTGGGAGTTTTCCAACAAAGGTTTTTTTTCTCCTCTTGTTCTCGTTTGCAACTTGTTTTTCCTGCTGGCTGCATGTTCTAGGGGTGCGGCTACTCTGGCAGTGTCCAACGAGTTTTTTCTTCATCCTGGGCAATTTGGACTTTGTGTATATGGTGGCTATCATTGTGTAAATGGTGTATATCACTGTTGGTTTCCTTCTGCTTGTTGCATGCTCGCTAGGTACTCCTACACTATTTGGATGTGCTGTCTGAGTTCTTTTGGTCTGCTTATTTGTTCAGGCCTTGCTCGGGCCTCCAAAGGGTTCTGTGGCTTCACGCCTGCACTGGCTTGTTGGGTCAAGGAGCTTTTGCGTTCACATGCTGTCTGTGTGTAAGTCACTTCTGCTGGATTCCAGGAGCCTTCTACCTGTGCTGTTGTGACTTCATCTGTGAAGCCTGTCTGTTCTCCCTGGCAGAAAAATGTTGGGCAGCGACATGGTCTTTCTGAGCTAGAAAGTTACGGGTTGTAGAATTTTTAAGGGTCCCAGAAGCTGAATGTAATGTGTTAATTTATTTAGTATGTTTTTCTAGGGTATGGATGGAGTGGCTTAGTTTTGAATTAGAAATTGCAGCAGGAACCTCCAGAGCTCAGTTCTTGGATCCTTTCCTGACCATGTTAGCAGCTGTAAGGTACATCGGGGATTCAGCTTGTGACTTGCATCAATTATAACAAGATCAACCTTGTTATCGTTATTGGCCAGATGTCATAACAGCAATGGAACATAGACTTACAATTGAAAATACACTTAATTTTCTCTCTAGAGGAAATATCATCTAAAAAATGTCAAACATTTCAGTGGTATTAAGATTAAAACCTGTTTCTCTAATAAGACTCCTTTGGAGTATATGTAATCAATCATATGCAACTGATCATACCACACAATTATATAATTTTGCATGATTTTCCGTCTGAGCCTAAAGACCTCCTCTTGTGGCATTCGAAGGCATACCGGATTGGGATGTGCTTTATCTTAAGAAAAGCGTTTGCCGCTAAGAGGTCATGTTGGTATCAAGAATCACCCTAGCCAGAGAGGAAGAGAGACGATACGTGGACCGGAGGTTGACTGGGGGATAAAACAAGAGTGGCATGCATAAGGATTAAAAGAGGGGGAGCACAGGAGGAGTGACATATTTGAGTCTAAATGCAAACCACGTAACAAAAGAGAGGGTCCAAAAAGTACGCAAATCAATACAACAAAAAAAAGCACAAAAGGGCCTCCAAGGACGATTTGAGACATTTTTTCACTTTAAAGGACATTGGTTTGATCCCTGAGGCAGGCGCACGTTTTCGCCGAAACACAGCCTGTGTCGGGTCCTATTTCATTAAAGGTTGTACAATTACTCCAGCCTTGGAAGCCCCTTTTGTGCTTTTTTTGTTAAACACAAACCACACCAGTGGCATTCATCTTCTCTTGCTCCCGACTTAATCAAATATGTCTTCTGTGTACTCCTGAAGACCAGTTAGTTGTGGCGTTACTGAGACATGTTTGGGGAAACACTGCTATAGGCGAGGATCTGCCACAGAGGAAGAAGCTCTACAGTCGTCCTGATTCCTAGGTAACAGGCCAACTTCTGAAGCTTTTCCCTGTGTGCTTTACTATAGATGTTTTTTTAAAATGTTTTTAGGTGTATGATCATAAGATGTCCCTTAGATCCTTTTACTCGTATATCTGATATATTCAGGCAATGGGGCAAAACCCTACAATCTTTCTTTTCTCAATACAGAAGGTTGTGACTGTTGTACAAAACTATCAGTATGTACAAGATGTTAGATATAGCTGCTCTGTAGTAGTTACGACATAATATCAGATTACTGATTTGTCTAGCTTAATCTAAGCATGCAATACAACTTCATATGCATCTCCAGTCAGCGGTGTAGTAGTTTAACTTATTTTTGAGTTGGGTAGTTTTATCTTGCTCCTCAGTTGGAACCAGGGCTGGGATCAAACCCCATGAGCCTTCATGTACAATTATCTGGGCATTAAAAAAAAATCTATTCTGTATTCCCTTATCCCCCCCTGCCCCAATACACCTGCAGTGGTCCATGTATCAGGGCTACATCCAGAACTCTGTAGTCATGTCCTTAATCAGGCCACCAGGAATCTGCCCTTCAGCAGTGCCCACAGTACCCCTGTTCTAGTTTCTCAAAGCACGCGCACACCTTTCTATCCAGATAGCCAAACCAGCACCTGCCTCTATAAGGAAGACATGCTGTCTGAAATTCTAAGTTTATTGCAAACAAGTAAACAGATAAATAGGACATTTAATGCATGTAGTCTGAAGAGGAGGGGGAAAAGGATGATGAGATCGGACTGAGAGCTCTGGGTCTGCTACTGCTGTTGTAGTTGATGTTATATTTCTGGATATTGTGAGATGATCGTAAAAAGGTATTCTGAAGGGAAGAGAAGGCAGAGTAGAAGCTGCTCATGAGATAAGATGGAGACTTCTGCTTTCTCTTCTTTCCTGCGTAAGAGGGGAGGAAGGGCAGGCGTACTAGAAAGCAGCGGAGTTGAGGCCAGGTCAAATAAGAAAAAGGGCAAGTGACAGGGGAGCTGGCCTCTCCCAAAAAGAGGAAAAGAGGACACATGCAAAGGGGTGACAAATAAAACTCAAGAGTTTTAACTAGCAGGAAGTAAAGCAGCTGGTAGTTGAGATTACAACTTGAGCGTCACATATATAATATGCACACTCAAAGTGGGGGCAGAACAACCTTCCTCCCCAATGACTCCCTTCTTCTGGTGATCTTGGCCTGTAAGCATTTAACCTTGCAGCATCCCTGGCCCCTGATGATCCAAGGGGCATAAGATCTAATGTGGGGATCAAACTGGGGACCTTCCACTTGGCATTGCCTCTGAGCCAGCAGACCAGCCTCAAGATAGTCTATATCTTTACAAGATATCAAGCCAAAAAATATATTTTGTGGTTCCATAAATGATGGTTCAAATGAGAATTTCTTCTTGGTCCAGAAAGTCAGTGGTTTTGTGGAATTTTATTCTGTTTTGCAATGCCAAAAAGATTGAGAGGAGTTGGACCAGCAGTAGCTTCTGTGGTTTGTCTGTATTTGCCAAGCATTTTTTACATTGAATATATCAAATCTATTCCAGCTACAGAGATATTTCTCCTTCCTTCTGCATCATAACGTGTTTGTAGATTCCTCTTTCTCCTAGTTAACTTTATTTTCCTTGTTCCATAATAATACTCATACTTAACTATTGTTCAAAGAACTTTCAGAAGTGTCTTAATTATGGTGAAGATGAAGATGCTGATCAGAATTTATTTAAGTGTTGTATTCTGCACTGCACTATTTTACCATTCTAGGCAGGTTATAATAATAGATTGTACTTGGGCTGCTCTTTTTATTTTTTGGTTTGAGATCTATAAAAGGTATATTTGCTTTTGTAAATTACTTGCTACTGAAAGCACCCGCAACATTCTTCCCAAGAATGAAGGGTAACGCTGCAGACTTTTTCAGAATCGAGTAGAGTGAGGTAAGAAAAAAAGTTTTTTTCTTAAAAAGTTTTGCTTTGGAGCCCTTTTACCTACCAGACTATGATCTTTTTCCCTTAGCAAATTGTACTTGCAAAAAAATGGATTCAATTAAGTATGTGCTCCAAGTTTTTTGTGAAGTATCAGTAAGGATTGTGGAATCTGACAGGTCTCATGTCCTGATGCATAAGGACCCTAGATTTTAACCTACACCTAACGACCACTCAGTAGATTGTAAACTCTTTGAGAAGGGACTGTCTGCGTATGCCTTGTAGCACTATAGAAATGATAAATAGTAGTAGTAGTAATTAATTTATGGCTGTTTATATCACGTGACTGTTTATATCACGTTCATCTCTGGGGAGCCACCTTTTTCTTCACAGTTGGGCTAAAATGAGGGATTTTAGCCTTCATCCGGATTATAACTCTGTTTCAATAGATACCAGTCTTATTGACTAAGGAAGTAATTTTCACAGGTTTTTTTAATAGTAGGAACTACTTAGGCAAGAACACTTCAATAGTCCTTGATCTCTAACTGAACGGCAAGCGACCTGGTTGCTCACGGACATTTAGAGCCAGCTGTGTAACTAAGACAAAGTTTGCTTCCCTGCTCTGTCTTCTACAAACTCCCCTTACGAGTACACTCACTGTCCTTTTCTTTCTCACCCAGTTTTTCTCCCTCTGTCCCCACCTGTGTTTCTTGTGGAATTAAAATAGAACAAGATATTTGCTTTTTTGAGAAGGTTAAGCACAAGTATCGCCATTCTGGGACAGACTGAAAGTCCATCAAGCCCAGTATCCTGTTTCCATATCACAAATACCTGGCAAGATCCCAAAAGAGTAAAACAGATTTTGTGCTGCTTATACTAGGAATAAGCAGTGGACTTTCCCAAGTCCCATAGATTTTTTCCTTTTAGAAACTTGTCCAAACTAGAGTGTTGCACAGGGTCAGAAATGTCATCCATACCCACTGGAATCTAACCCATACTCATCTATACCTTCCATGATCTATTCCATCCCCATAATTAATCTTCTCCATCCCCACCCGTACCCACTGGTATTTTCTTCAGTACCCCACCAAAACATTCTTTCAAATTATGAAGTGTGTAAACATAAAAAAGCAGTGGAAAAACCACATGTATTTCTTAACTGAAAGTAATTATTTCTTAAGTCAGTGCAGACACAATCACAAAAGAGAGGGTCAAACAGCATACAAAATAATACAGAAACAAGAAAAGCAACACTGGGCTTCCAGGATCGGAATAATCAATGTCCTCCTTTATTAAATGATGACTTGACGCAGGCCGTGTTTCGGCGCACAGGCGCCTGCTTCAGGGGCCAGAGATTCCTATTTGTGATTTTCCAGAGATATGTGTATAGCCAAAAGACATGGGCCGTATGTTCCATTATGTTTGTTTTGTTCTTTCATATTCGTATTGGCAGACTTATCAGTGCTGATCTGCAAGGCTAAATTATTATATTATTGCCATCATATGGCTGCCCCCCCTATCTTTCCGGTATGAAGATTTATAAGAGGGTATACGGGGTATTCAGTTGTAGCGCTATAAGACAAAAAAATTGAGTGATTCTTTGGTTTTCATTTGAAAATAATATAATCATGGATGACAACTGGTCTGGACGCAGAATTTTAAACACATATATGAATTCATGGACTGTTTATTTCTTAAATTGTCAAATATTATTGCATATTCAAGTCTTGTACATATATGTGTATTTATTGTTTTATGTGAATGTATTATTTTACGTTGAAGTATTAATTTATAATTTATGATTGTATGGTGATTTCTATATATGCATGTTTTAATTGAAGTTTAACTGTTATTTTATGTTAGACCCCTGAAGCAGGCGCCTGTGCGCTGAAACACGGCCTGTGTCTTTTGGCTATACACACATCTGGAAAATCACGAATGGGACTCTCAGACCCCTGAAGCAGGCGCCTGTGCGCCGAAACACGGCCCGTGTGTCGGGTCATCATTTAATAAAGGAGGACATTGATGATCCTGGAAGCCCAGTGTTGCTTTTTTTCTTAAGTCAATGCAGAAACAGAAGTTCATCTACAATATATGGTTCTAGTTACCATCTTTATTATTAACAATAATAATAATCTTTCTCCAAGGAATATCAAGTTGTATATATATATGATATATATTAAGCACATTTTAAAAATACATACTCAAAACCCACCAGCAACGATGCAGATTGGTTAACTTTACTGGCTGTTTCTCAAAACGTGCTTTGAATTGGTTAATCTACATTTTGTTTACACCTTTCATAATTTCAGCACTCATTCTTTTAATACAGAATCAACATTTTAACTAGGTTGCATTATAATGATTTTCAGGCTTTTTCATCTCTCAGCACACTTACAAGGCACAAAAATTGTCAAGGCACACCCATACCTATAATCTTAAAAAATAGTTATTTTATTTAATTACAAGCCGTTAAGCCCATTAAAACGGGCAAGATGTTTTGCTAATGTTCAAGATGAGTTACCATCAATTCGTATATGTTAATGTGCAAGTGAACATTTGATTAAAAAACATCCCTCAATTTTTGCTGTAAAATATCTATTCCTCCAGAATCTTTCCATTGCATTGTTTCTTTCTGAGTTGGTTCAGGGTCCCTCCGAGTTCCAGGCCCCCTCCCTCCCTGCCTCCCTTCCTCCCAGTTTCAGGCCTGCCTCCCTCCCAGTTCCAGGCCCCCTTCCCTGCCTCCCTCCCTCCCTCCCGCCGTCCCTCCCAGTTCCAGGCTCCCTCCCTCTTGATTCTCTTCTTGGGGTGGTCGCCAAGACCTCTCACCTGCTGCCTATAGGACTTGAACCTGCAGCTCTGCGAGAGCTTTTTCCGGGCATTCCTGCACACTTGCATGATTTGGAGCTCCAGCTGGGCTACTGAGGGCCAAGTAGGAGGTGCTTCCAAACCCACCCTATGTGGGGCTAGCACCTTACTCTGGTTAGGAGTCTTGCCACCATTCCTAAGAAAGTCTCTATCGCATCGCTGTCCCACTGTGTGTGTGTGTGTGTGTGTGAGAGAGAGACAAAGTGTGTGTGTGAAAGAGAGAGAGAGTGTTACAGTGAGTTCAGAGTGAGAGAGTGTGTGTGTGTGTGTGAGTGAGTGAACGGGTAAGATTTTTTATTTCTGCAATGTAATTGAGTGTGTGTGAGAGTGAGTTCGGGGACTCGGCAGCTGAACTCTTCCTGGTCTGTGGAAAGCTGGAAGCGGTGATAAGCCGGAGGCCGCCCCGTTGCTCCTCTGGCGACGTGCCGCCCGCAGTAGTATGCCAGGCTTAGTCCTCCTCCGGCGAGCAAGACACGGGCGCACCGAAGATGCCCAGAGGCCAGATCGGCGGCTCGGGGGGCGTCTGGCTCCTCATGGCCTCCACCAGCTGGCTCAACGAAGTGCTGTGGTGGGACATTTGCGGCGAGCTGGCGGCCCGGGGCTACCCGCGCAACGTGGCCCAGTGCCAGGCCAAGTGGAAGAAGATGAAGCAGGCCTTGTATTTGGAGAGGGAGGGACGGCCGCAGGGTCTCTGCTCCCCTGCTCCCCCCGCTACTACGGGCTCCTTCACCGCCTCTGGAAGCAGGTGGGCTGGCCCGTTTTTGGCGAGCGACAGCTCCCAGCTGATTTCAACTGCTTCTAACAACGTCACTCTTCATTTGTATAGTAGGATGCTACTGAAATACATTAGAGAACCAATATACATGCTACTGGGAAACTGGAACAAGATGGACTGTTACAGATTCCCACACAGCCACCACATGCCAGCAGAATCCTTGACCTCAGTTGCAGGTGCAGAACATGGCTCCCACCTGATACTGTACAAAATACAGACCCGCAAAAAAAAAAAAAAACCATGCAGACAAAAAATGAAAGCTGAGATAAAGGACTCTAAACTGAAAATAAAATAATTTTTCTTACCTTTGTAGTCTCCCCTCTTCCCAAAAAGTAGCAAGATTCCACTATTTACCCCAGAAATAAACAGTGGCTGTCACCATGTCTACCTTAACAGTTCATGAGTTTTCCTTCAGGAACTTGTCCAGTCCTTTTCTAAACTCAGCTATGCTATGCGCTGAAATTTCGGTGCGGGGAGAAATCTGCACTAAGCGCTGTTCTGTATAGGGGGTTCTGGGCTGAGCACCCCTTATAGAATAGCACTTAGCATGGATTCCCAGGCCTGATTTTGCTCATGAGGACTTAAGCCTGCTGAAACTTTGGTAAATCCTGGTGCGCATATTGGGTGCAGAACTCCTGTATTCTGTAACACTGCACTGAAAATATTGGAACCCATGGCCATGCCCTATTTTGAGTTGCATGCAAGACACTTTGGGTGTGCAGCGTTATAGAACAGCGCATGGGCAAATGCACATGCAAATCCAAATTAGTGCAAATTAATGGCAATAATTGATAGCACGCAGATTTCGGGATTTGGGTGACCTTTCCAGAATCCCGGGGTGACTGCTTTTACTGTGTCTGCTGACAACAAGTTCCAGTGCTTTAAGTATTTGTTGAATTTTTTTTTTTTAATTTGTATATTTTCTCTGATTTGTATTAAGAAGTTCTATTTAGTAACTTCATGGGGTATTCCATAGTCTTTTTACTTTCTTGAAAGTTTAAAGCAATCCATTCTCATTTATCTGTACCTCTGTACTAAGAATTTTTTGAACCTGCCTCATATCTGCTCTCCTTCAAAAAGATATAAAGCAGATGGAGTCAGTCCAAGGGCAGATGCTAAAATTGTCGACTGTTGTTTTTATAAGGCAGAGAGGAATTATTTATATCCTAGAAAAGAGACAGGAAAGGTAGATGTGATAGACCTTTAAATACCAAGGTATAAATGCACTGGAGTCGGGCCTTTCTCAACAAAAAGGATATGTAGGCAGGATATGTTGGCTCACTAGATGTCCAGGGATAACGTTCACACCTATTCCCCAGCTCCAGGCTTAACTATCCTCTCTGATATGTTGGCACAGAGACCAACATCAAGTATCTGGAAAAATATAGTAGTTTATCTTAGTTAGTAAATACTAATACAATAAAAATTCCTAAAACGATACAAATGCAGTCTTATAACCTATGTTCACGCCCTAGATCAGGGGTGACCAACCTTGGCCCTCAGCAGGTCAGAGTTTCAAGATTTCCACAATGAATATGCATGAGATCCATTTGCAGACAATGGAGGCAGTGCGTGCAAATCTCATGCATATTCATTGAGGAAATCCTTGAAAACCTGACTAAATTGGGGCCCTCAAGGACCAAAGTTGGACACCCCTGCCCTAGATAAACACTAAGGAAAAGAAAAACCGGAATAAAGTTATCCTGTAGCAAGGTTAGACAGGATACCAATTGGCTCATCTCACATTTGTAAGCAATAAATCACTTCTTATCTACCCTGAGTAGTAGAAGAAATATAAACGCCTTACAGCAGCGGTTCCCAAAGTGTGCACTGTGGCACCCTGGTGCGGCCCAGCGAACTCTCAGGGGTGCCACGGTACATTGCTCCCTACTTCCCCTCCCGCAGGTCTGGCATCTGCTGCTTCCTGCTTCTTACCCCTCTGACGCTGCAATGGGTGCAGTTTACATTTTTGAGCCATCCGCGACTCACACATGCACTGCGGGAACTTCACTCTGCTGTGTCCAGCCCTCACAACAGGAAGTTGCATCAGAGAGGGCCGAATGTGGCAGACTGGGAAGGCAGGAGCGATGCTGGATTTGGGAAAGGTGTGCTGGTGTGAGAGGAGGAGGCTGTAGGGAAAGGGAGACCTACCTGTGTGGCGGTGGTGTATTCAGAGACCCATGTGGCTGGGGGGGGGGGGGGGGAGTGCTGCAAATCGAAAAAGTTTGGGAACCCCTGCCTTATAGTCTTGTGCTTCTATGGCTTTATCAAGGTGCTGTAGTGACTGTTCCCGAGGTGATGTCCTTTTAGGTCCAGCCATCCCAAGGCAGCAAACTAAAAGTGGTTTGGAGTGAGTGAGCAAGGGTAAAAACAAGTTTAAGTTTCTTAGAAAGTTTTTGTAGAGCAGGGGTGAGCAGCCATGGTCTTCAAGGGCCACAAACCAGTTAAGTTTTCAAGATTTCCACAATGAATATTCATGAGCTTGATTTGCATGGAACCAGCCCATGGCAAGGCATAAACATGTGAGTGCAGTTCTCAGATCACTTTTGTCCCATATACCAAGGCTGCAGCAGTGTCTTCTTTGGACAGAAAGAGATAAATCCATCTTGGCTGGCTGAGGCTGGTTCTTTGCTGCCTCACAGATACTCTGGAGTTAAGGATTATAGTATTAGACCCAATACTATATATTAGTATATAGTATAAGGGATTAGACCCAAGAATAATCTAAGGAAGTATCTTTTTGCAGAAGGGGCTGTAGACCAGCCTCCCAGTGGAGGTGGTAGAGATGAGTACAGGATTTGAATTCAGCATGGGACAAGCACAGAGGATATCTGAGGGAGATGGGATTGTAGAGATTGAGCTCTCAGTTTAAATAGACTGGATAGACCATCTGGTCTTCTCATCCCATGATTTTCTATGAGCAGGTGTCACGAAAAGCCTAGCCACCCACATGGGGCTACCCTGCGGCCACTTTAGAAGGTCTATCCCCAGCACAGCTTAGGTCCGCCTGCACCTCCCACTGAATGGGTCCCAACCACCTCTGGGCGAGTATCCCGCTCTCAAATTAACCCCAGTGATTTCTAGGTTACTGGAGACCACACTCCCAGTGGCCCCACAGTTACCAGAAAGCACTCACAGACCCAACATACAAACCACCAGGATTCTTTTCAATCCAGACAAGCAAAGTCAACAAACTAATAGTGTTTATTGTCACAGAACTTGGAACAGTGGAACAGAAAAAGTGCAATCAGCAAACAACAGGTAACTGAAATATGAGTCAATTATAACACTAATTAAACATTTGTATACTATCTAAGTAGTACCTGGGAAGATCAGGCCATATAACTGTTCACAGAGCCTCAGCAAAGAGATCCTACTCTTTCTTCCTGGCTAAGACTGGAACCAAAGCCAGTAGCTTCTGGGTAACTTCAAACTCCAGACCAATCAGAGCTCAGAACATTTGAAAATAGCTGGCTACATCACTGCAGGCACTCCCCCTTTCTCTGGGTTAACTAAAGAAGGAAAGGTCATTTCTCTAACAGCTTTAAGCATAAACATGCACCACCTGCTGGCCAAACTAGCAAAATACATTGCAGAAAAATATCAATAGAACTCAAACAAAATAAAACATGGAAAAGAAAATAAGATGATACCTTTTTTTATTGGACATCACTTAATACATTTCTTGATTAGCTTTCGAAGGTTGCCCTTCTTCGTCAGATCAGAAATAAGCAAATGTGGTAGCAGATAGTATATATAAGTGAAACATCCAAGCATTACTTTGACAGTCTGACAGGGTGGGAGGGTGGGGGTGGGAAGAAGGTATGCATGGGGACATCAAAGCATTTCATTGATATTCTAACAGGATGGGTGTGGGTAGGTGAGAGGAGGGTGATAAACAGAGAAATACAATTTTATGGTTTATAATGGGCTAGAAAACCCAGATCCTTGTTAAGTCCTGTCTGTTGGGTGTCAAAATATTCAATCATTCTGATTTCAAAGGTCTTACGTTCCTGTATTGTTTTAAAGTTACCTTTCAGGATTCTTACTATGAAATCACTGGTGCAGTGTTCTGGTCTTGTAAAGTGTTGGCCCACAAGATTGGGAACCTGACTGGCACCTGCTATCTTCATGTGATGTCTGTGCAGATTGAATCTTGTCTTAAGCATCTGGCCTGTTTCTCCAATATAGCATCCTTCGTTACCTTTTTCACACTGAATGATATATAACACATTGGAAGATGAGCATGTGAAAGATTCCTTTATGTTGAATATTTTTCCTTTGTGAATGATTGTGGGGTCCTGTGAAATGTTTTGGCATAGCTTGCAGCTGGATATATTACAGGGAAATGTGCCCTTCTTTTCCTTTTCAGTCTGTGTTGGGAGTTTACTTCTGATTAGCTTGTGTTTTAAGTTGGGTGGTGTCGGAAGACCAGCACTGGTGGGGATGGGAATATCTCTTTCAGTAATTCATCTTCCTGGAGTAGAGGCTGTAGGTCTCTTATGATTTTCCTCAGTTTCTCCAGCTCTGGGTTGTATGTCACTACAAGGGGGATTCTCTGTGGCTTTTTTTTCTTTGTACTGTAACAGATTTTCCCTGGGTGTTTGTATTTCTCTGTTTATCACCCTCTCACCTACCCACACCCATCCTGTTAGAATATCAATGAAATGCTTTGTCCCCATGCATACCTCCTACCCACTCCCACCCTGTCAGACTGTCAAAGTAATGCTTGGATGTTTCACTTATATATACTATTTGCTACCAGATTTGCTTATTTCCAATCTGACGAAGAAGGGCAGCCTTCGAAAGCTAATCAAGAAATGTATTAAGTTATGTCCAATAAAAAAGGTATCATCTTATTTTCTTTTCCATGTTTTATTTTGTTTGATTTCTATTGATAACCTTAAGAGTGGACTAACACGGCTACCACACTTCTCTACAGAAAAATATCAAAACAATTATCACAGGCTGAAAACAGTGTTCTGTCAAAGCAGGTTTTTCATTTGGCATGATCAGCAGATTGAGTCACATTAAGAACATAAGCATTGCTATAGTGGGACAGACCAAAGGCCCTTCAAGCCCAGTATCCTGTTTCCAGTAGTGGCCAATCCAGATCACAAGTACTTGGCAAGATCCTGGAACAGTAAAACAGATTTTATGCTGTTTATCCTAGAAATGAGCAATGGATTTTTCCAAGTCCATTTTAAATAATGGCTTGTGGACTTTTCTTTTAGGAAATTATTCAAACCTTTCTTAAATCCTGCTAAGCTAACTGCTTTTACCACATTCTGTGGCAGCGAATTCCAGGTTTTAATTACATGTTGAGTGAAGAAATATTTTCTCTGGTTTATTTTAAATTTACTACTTAATACAGTGGTTCCCAAACCTGATCCTGGAAGCACTCTAACCGGTCAGGTTTTCAGAATATCCACAATGATTCTTCATGTGAGATATTTGCATGCACTGCCTCCACTGCATGCAAATCTCTCTCATGAATAATTAGATTGTAAGCTCTATCAAGCAGGGGACTGTCTCTTTATGTTCAAGTGTACAGCGCTGCGTATGTCTAGTAGTGCTATAGAAATAAGTAGTAGTAGTCGTAGTAGTAGTATTACCCCCTTGAGGTTCGTGCTTGCTCCTTCTCCCTTGCTCCTTGGTTATCAAATAATGGAAATAAAAATTTAAGGTAATTTGGGAAATATTAAATTCCTAGAAAGCCACTTACTCTTCTCTGTTCTAACATTCCAGTTGAAACCTGTATGCTGGCACTTGAATGATTTACACATGGCTTTTTGCTTACATTTGTATTCCATGATTTAACTTATTGAAAAAGGATTTTGCTTTGATAATTTGGTGTAACAGGATGTCTTGTTTTTAGGAATTTTTTTCAATGTTTAGATTTTTCTTCTGTTGGCCTGTCTTTAGTGTATAAAGCAAACCATGACCTAGAGTTTCATTCATGCATATCATAAAGTATAGCTTTCTGGGTCACCAGCATGAACGGATATGGTACAAATTAAAGTGGATAGTACTCATCTAATTAAATTGCTTTGTTTAAGCTACGTAACCGTTCCAACATTGATATACTGCTGTACCCAAGAAGGCTGTTGAGCAATACAAAATTCCTAGACTGCTGAGATCTAGCTTTGGCTTATCTAAGCTAGGTGAAAAGCCTGCAGTGACTGTGCAGTGTCGATGACAGGAGTGGCCTAGTGGTTAGGGTGGTGGACTTTGGTCCTGGGGAACTGAGGAACTGAGTTCGATTCCCGGCACAGGCAGCTCCTTGTGACTCTGGGCAAGTCACTTAACCCTCCATTGCCTGCCGCATTGAGCCTGCCATGCGTGTTAAAGCGCGGGTTACAAATGTAACAAAAATAAAAAAAATAAAATCTTATGTTAAGAATGGTAGCATGACAAACAATAAAAGAAAAGTAAAAAAAACAAAAGTTCCTCAGAAAAGTGGTTCAAAGTAATAAAAAAATATGCTTCCTTCCTGCCATAGTTTTTGTGAAGGAGGTGCAGGAAGAGAATCATTTAAGTGTATCTTGGATAAATTACAGAAGCAGAGAGTTAATTTCTTGTAAACCATTTGTAATAGCTTCAGAAGTGTTTCACATGGTCCGTCACGGGAACTCTTCATTTGAATTTGTAAGAAAAAATCAATCAGTATATAAGCACGATGCGCACAGGCTGCCATAAAAACAAAATTGCATGAAATGCAGTTTCTTTGAGGAATGACTGTGCTGTTAGTATTATGCTATCAGATGGTAGGAGTTATATCCCAGTAGTACTCTGTGTTCTGCCAGCCCAGCAAAGTTTCTTGTAAATCTGACACAAGGCTCTTTTTTACTGGTACGCAATTCAATCATCACACGTTTTTTTTTTAGGCGACTCCAAGAGGAGGAATTTCGGACATCATCTTTGCCAGCCATCCCAAATCCATTTCCAGAGCTTTGTGGCCTCACAGGTTCCCCAGTTTTGACGCCTGGATCATTACCTCAGAATCAACCTATTGGCAAACATGTAAGTGTGATGCGATTGACCAACGTGCAAAGCGAACATTGCATTCTTCCATTTTAAATGTAGTTTCATACATTTGAACTCTGCTTGGGAGGAGAGGGTGTTAAAAGATGTGATGCCACTGTCTTCCCATGTACTTCAGACATTTCACTTGAAATGAAAGGTTGTCTGTAACCAAAGTATGGTAGAGTCTTGGTTATATCCATCAGACAGTTGGTTCACCGGGCTCTGCCCACTCTCTCTCCCATCACACCTCCTGAAATCCTCGCCTAAAGTGCCTCCTACCCTGCCCACCCTCCCAAACAGATGCAGCTCCTCTTCTCCTGGACTCTTCCTTAAGTTCCTCCCCAGTTGCCAGCTGAAGCACAGCCATAGGGAGCCTCTGAGGCCTGGGCTCCCTCATAATGTGACATTGACATCTGCTTCTACGGCTGGCAGGGATCCCCAAGCCTCACCAACTGAAGAGATTGTCTACTGGCTTTCTCTGAGCTGCTCCTGCCCCCACACATGCATGAAAACTGAGCGTGTGTGAGTAGGCACTCCCTGCGCATGCTCAGTTCTCATACATGTGTGGGGGCAGGAGCAGTTGAGAGAATGCTGGTGACAGTCTCTGGTTGGCAGGGCTTGGGGATCCATGCCAGCCTTAACTGCAGATGCCAGTGCCACACTCTGTGGGGGCATAGGCCTCCGAGCCCCCCCACCCCCATGGCTGTGATTGAGCTGATGAATAGGAAGGAACTTAAGGGCAGTCTGGGAGCAGGGGAGCTGCATATGTTTGGGAGGATGGGTGGGAGGCACTTGAGGGGGGAGGGGGGGTTATTCATGAGGTATGGCCGGAGGGAGAGAGTGCACAGTAGCTTCTCAGATTTTCTAACTTTTATATTGGATAATTGAGACTCTACTGTATTTAGTTTTTAAGAAGCAAGTGGTATGTTTATCTCTTCATTTAAATTTATGAGCAGTTTTGCTGCTGAAAGGAAAGATGTTGCATATCTTCAAATTATAAACATTGACTCATTTGATGGAAACAGTTTGATAGTCTGATGAAGCTGAATGAAACGAAGATTAGTGGAGTGTTATTTAGCTGCACTAAAGGTGCGAGACCATTGGCATTCTTAACCTATTGAACTTGTCACTGTGCAATCCTGTATTAGCTTGTGTCTGAAGTAGCTTAATACCTGACAGTGGAATGGTGTAAAACGTTTAATGATTGTGTTAAATTCTGGTCGCCGCATCTCAAAAAAGATATAGTGGAATTAGAAAAGGTGCAGAGAAGGGTGACGAAAATGATAAAGGGGATGGGGCGACTTCCCTATGAGAAAAGGCTAAAGTGGCTAGGGCTCTTCAGCTTGGAGAAAAGGCGGCTGAGGGGAGATATGATAGAGGTCTATAAAATAATGAGTGGAGTTGAACGGGTAGATGTGAAGCGTCTGTTTACGCTTTCCAAAAATGCTAGGACTAGGGGGCATGCGATGAAGCTACAATGTAGTAAATTTAAAACGAATCTGAGAAATTTTGTCTTCACTCAATGTGTAATTAAACTCTCTGGAATTCGTTGCCAGAGAATGTTGTAAAGGCGGTTAGCTTAGCAGAGTTTAAAAAAGGTTTAGACGGCTTCCTAAAGGAAAAGTCCATAGACCATTATTAAATGGGCTTGGGGAAAATCCACTATTTCTGGGATAAGCAGTATAAAATGTTTTGTACCTTTTTGGGATCTTGCCAGGTATTTGTGGCCTGGATTGGCCACTGTTGGAAACAGGATGCTGGGTTTGATGGACCTTTGGTCTTTCCCAGTATGGCAATATTTGTATCCTTATGTGGTTCCTGACTTTGGCCAAACTCTTCCTCCAAATGTACCTACACTTGGGTCACATACCAGTACTTGCCTTGTCATAGTGCATACTTTACATGAAGGTAATTTTATAAGAGGCATTCCCCCCCCCCCCAAAAAAAAAAATTCTATAAATGGCACCTAATATTTGGTGCCCAGTTGCACTCCCAGTTTATAGAATAGGGCCAGTTATGCACATAATATAATTGGCACTTTAATTTGGGATAAGTACCAATAGTTGGCTTTAACAAGCACTAATTGGCAATAATTAGCTGGTTCGCTCAAAACCGACTTGCACCCTTATTCTGTAAACTGAGCGCCTAACTTCTTTTGTGTGCAGCTGCAAAGGGGGCGTGGCTATGGGAGGGACATTCCCAGGATTTAGACATGTTACAGAATGTCATTTCCATGCCTAAGTTGGGCACCAGCATTATACCAAATTTTAGCAGGCGTAAATCCAGTTCCTAAAGTTAGGTGCGAGAATCACGCTAAGCTAGTATTCTGCAAAGGATGCTCTGCACAGAGTGTTTTTGCAGAATACTAGTTTAGCACAGAACTTCCCGGCACCTAATGTTTGGACACCATTTACTGAATTTCCCCCCTTTATATATGTGCATATTGATGGGAAATATCCTTTATATAATTACTCCTATCTCTGTATTCTACTGATCATATAGTTTGCATAAGTTACATTGTTCTGTCTGGTGTTAAATATAAAACTGGATTTACATCATCTAAAAGTGCAATGCACTGCACTAAATCAAGTGTAAGAAGTAGCTGTGAGTCTACTTCATTTACAGTTAGAAATCTGCTAGTCTGTACAAAGAGTGCACACCTTGGAGAGAACCCCTCTCTGTCAATCAACACTGGCAAACTCATTTTCTCTGTTCATTATAAAGAAAGCTACTTAATCCTTGTCAGTTTGAATATACTAGCCATCTGTTTTCATAAACTATAGGTAGAACAGGCCTGCCAACCCCCCCCCCCACCCCCCCACTATCAAACCTGGACTGGGGAAGAGGGGTTGGGTAGGTGAGAGCTCTGCCACATTTGCATATTAATTTGTTGTGTATTGATATATTTAAAAAGTTATCAGATGTTTGTGTCTGGTTTATGTGGTTCTTTTGTGAGCGAGGGGGAGAGAAATCTTAGTGATCGAGGCTGGGAATGGAAGAGGGGTCTAGAGAATGGGATAGAGAAGATCTGTGATCACTCCTACTTCAGCCCTTAGGATTTTAAGGATATACAATTAATTTCTTACAATAGGCAATAAAATTAATCTTTCTATACTGCCATATTGATTTTACTTATGTCACTTCTTCTTCTGCCACAAGCCCCCCTCCCTCCCTATCCCAAGAGTAAGCTTCTTCATTGGTGCCATCCATCAGACAATATCATTACTTACAGGAACATAAATTGCAAATGAGTTCTGCCACCATCGCGTTTTTCTTGCCTGCTGCAATTACATATAGATATGGATGCCAAATCTGGCATAGAGTATCCACGGGTAGTCAGGTTTGGAGGTGTGAGTGAGTAGGTATCTTTAGTTGATCAGGCCAATTGGAATGCATGGGGTTAAACGGCATTAAGCTGTGGCATGTCTGTCTCAATCGCAGACTGTGGACTTTTCCTCCAGGAACTTGATCAAACCTTTTCTAAACCCATATACGCTAATCAATGTTACCACATCCTTTGGCAACAAATTTCAGAGCTTAACTATTAAGTGAAAAAATATTCCCTCCTATTTATTTTCTCCTATTCCTTCCTTCCTTCCGTGACTTCTTAATTCACTGAGCCTACCTCCTGTATCTTTCTTTTCTTTGTTCCCCTGCAGTCTCCCTCCCATGCCTCCCGTCTTCTCACTGTTCTCCATCACCTGTGCTATCTTGTCCTTTTCTGCTGTTACCTCTTAGTATAGGATAGGGCCGATTGATATGTGCAGCAGGGGGAATATGGAAAATGAGCTGTGGCCCTGCCCCCTTCTTCCCAGGCTGTCACTTGTAGCAGAGGTAAGGAGGCATGAGTGAGGGGAAGGGAGAGCTGTGCTAGCAATGCCCCTAGGCCACTGTCAGAGATAAGGTGGGAGACTGGCTAGTTGTCTGCTTCTGCCTTTTGTTTGCAGACAGCATGGTGCTGGGGAGGGAAGGAGCCATGGGAACTGGATGTACCTAAAATTGGACTTTTTCAGTTCAAAACTGGCAGGTGGGAACCTTACAATTGCTTAGTCCTTCTAAGAAGAAGAATGGTAGAGTGCATCTTCCCCACACGTCTTCAAGCACTGTTCACGCTTGTAGAAGCAGGATGAAGTCAGTCCTGTGGGTGGCTACTAAAATGGTCAGTGGTCTTCATAAAGCATATAGGGACAGACTCATAGACCTTTAATAGATACAGAGGGGATAAAAACGGGAGGGGATATTATTGAGACATATCTCCATGGCATAAATGCACAGGAGGGGTGAGTCTCTTTCAACTGAAAGGAAACTCTGGAATGAGAGGGCATAAGATGAAGTTAAAAGGGGATAGACTCAGAAATCATATAAGGAAATACTTCTTTACGGACAGGGTGGAGCTGGTGGAGATGAGAATTCTATCTGAATTTGTGAAAGCATGGGACAGGCATGTGGGATCCATTAGAGCGAGGAGGATGATATGGATGGCCTAATGGCCTTTATCTACCGTCTTTTCTATGTTTTTGTTGTTACACTGTGTCCTCGCCATACTAAGCGGGCTATCTCCAGTTATGCCTTTTCTTTTCAGTTACCCTTTCTATGGGTCACCTTACCACATGATATTTGAGGCCCCCTTCCTGTTATCCTTGAAAAGGAAATTACATACCTTGTGCTGGCCTGTCAAAGTGCCCCACCCCTCTTCTCACTCCTCCTGTTCATCTTCACCAAGCATTGTACAAAATAACGTGTCTTGTGCCTTTGTAGAGTACCAATAAAGGCTGTAGCTTAAGTACTATCGATGAATAAACTTAAGATGTAGTTTACAAAGCTGGCATGAAATAGGCTGAGTTTGCAGATCTTTACATCAGCTATTAAATGTAAATGGAATGCTTTGATGCTTGCTCAAAGCAGAGTGTGCAGTAAATCGCTCAGTAAATTCTGATTGAGGTATATAATTAGTTTTCTAATACAAAATTTAACTTGTGTATGCTTGAAGTAGGTCAAATCTGGGAGATGTTCTTTAAGTATAAATGAGCTTTAAAGTTAATATTTAAAGCTAATGCACAAGATGAAAAATTATTCAGTGCATAATGGTGAGGAAGAAGGTTTCTCTTCCATGTTAAAGTAGTTGGCACATGAATTTTAAGTACAATGCAACTCCCAAAGGCACTTTCTTACATTATCTTTGTAGGACTTTGTAAAAAAAACAACAGCAAAACCCTGCTTCTGTGTATATAAAGGTGGGAATGAATTTACACTTGGGTTATGGGGAAAATGACCCCATGTCAAAAGATTGTGTGAATATTTAGTATTCTAAACCAATTTGCCTAAGTCTACTTATCAACAACTGATGAAGGCTGCAAGTGGTGTGACCACATCACACCTTTCCTGCAAGAACTACACTGGCTACCAGTACCTTACAGGGCTAAATTTAAAACTCTGATTTCAGGGCCCTCAGACAAAATGGACAAGAGTACTTGAAGGACAAGTTAGCCCTTTATACACCTTTGAGAAATCTAAGGTCCTCTCAAGTAGCATCAGTATCTGTACCCTTGTAAAGAAAAGTTGCACGATGTGATACCAACTATTTGTATAGGCTTTAACTTGCACCAGAGAAAATCTCACTATAAAGAAAATGCAAGTGACTACAAATCTGCTAAAGGTAAAAAATTTTTAAAAGGATGACAAAGGACTTTAGTGATTTAGGTCATGTCTTAATGGTATTTGGACTAATGACCTGGCCAACTTCTTCATCGGTCTTTCAAAAACAAACCTCCTAAAATTAATTTTTTATAACTTTTTTTCATTCATTATCATAGTCCATTATCATAGTCCATACTTGATTAGGTACTTATCTGAAATTAAGCTGCCTCGCTGTACAGTGCAACAGTTTCACATTGGCTTCTTCAGGAGCATTATCAGCATTTAGCAATTTCAGTACCCTACAGGAAAATTAGCAAATTAATTTCTATGGTTAACCTTAGAAATAAGCGAGGCAGCTTAATTTCAGATAAGTACCTAACCTGGACTATGATAATGGATGAAGAAGTTGGGCAGGTCATTAGTCCAAATACCATTAAGACGTGATGTGACCTAAGCCACTGAAGTTATTTTTCCTCCTTTTTTAATTTTTACCATTAGCAGATTTGTAGTCACGATGTGATACCAACCAGCAAACTTTCTCAGCAGTTAATTACACTCTGGAACTTTATCGTACTCAAGACTATCTCTACTTCAGAAACAAGTGAAAGCCGGACTGTTCTCCCAAGCCTTTAATAGAATATTGCCATTTTCCTTCAGGAAGGGGCCTTGCTGAAGCATGTAGTTTACGTGGGATGTGAGATCTGCTATGAAGCGGTCAGGGGCAGATTTCAATAGGTAGTTGGGGCAGATATCAAGTTTACAGTGAGTGTTGGCGAACCTATTGAACGCCCGTGCAACTGTATCAATGGTAAGGAGGGTGAAGTTTAGCCAAGTCAGCCGGGTATTCTCCAATGGTTGAGTCCAGCTCATTAAGGAAGTTTTCGATGTCGGTGTTGTCTTGGGGTAGCGTGTTGCGTAGGTTTACAATTTTTTTTGTTGAAGTACTTAGCAAGTTTGTCTGCGGATGGGATGTCTGTATTCGATTCGGTGACCAGGTTGGTATCTAGGAGTTTGTTCACAAGTTGATATAATTTCTTTGTGTCTTTGTAATCTGTCCCTATTTTAGTTTTGTAGTATGATCTTTTGGTCTGTCTTATTGCGTATTTGTATTTTCTTTGTGATTGTTTCCATGTGTTGAGTGTGTGTTCATCTTTTGTTTTTTTCCATGCTCGTTCTAGTTTCCTGGCTTGTGATTTTAGCTTTTTCAGTTCATCATTGAACCATGGTATCGAGCTATGCTTGCTTGTAGTTCTTATTTGTAAGGGTGCTATTTCATCTAATATGTGTTTGCATGTTTTATCCCATTCCATGAGATAGTGTATGGATTCTGTTTGTGCTGTCTGTTCATTGTTGTATATCAGTTGCCAGAAAGTTTTCGTGTCTACATGACCTCTTGAGTATGATGTGTGTTCTTCTTCCGCCAGTGTAGGGATAGGTTTATTTTGTAATGATGAATCCAGGGTGTTTTTGATCATTTAATATCTGTTATTAAGTTCTGGTCTGTTGAACGTTTGTATGAGATGAGGTCAAGCGTGTGTCCTTTACTATGGGTTGCTTGCATTCGTGACCATTTGAGATCCCATAGGTGGAGGAATTCCTTGCATTCTCGTGCGTTGATTGAGTTTGGGTCTTCTAAGCGAAAGGTTGATGCCTCCTAGTACTAGTACATTGTTGTTGGTTACACATGTGTTTGAGATGAAGTCCATGAAGTTATTCTGGCCTTCGTTCCAATTACCTGGAGGTCTGTAGAACAAGACACAGTTCAAGTAATCGTGCAGGGGTTTGTGGATTCTGTTTGAGGCAATTTCAAAATGGGCTGTCATGGACTCGGCAGTGGTTTCGGTGGTAAATTGAGATCGGTAGATTAGTGCTATGCCTCCGCCTCTTTTTTTTCTCTTTCTGGTCCAGTGTGTGATTTTGTATCCTGGGGGGCACAGGTCTAGGATTAGGGGGTCTTTTTGGTCATGGATCTAGGTTTCATTGATGAAGGTCAAGGTCTTCTGCCATGATCCAGTCTGTTAGAATTGTTGTTTTGTTTACTGCGGATCTGGCATTGATGTAGCCCACTTGGATCGTTTGGTATGGGTCTTCTACGTTTGGTGTTGTGTGGATTTTTATTAGTTGTTGTTTCTTTGTTGGGGTGAGTTTGTTTGGCCCCTTTTTTACATTCTGTATCGTTTGTCCACATGTTTGTGTTCTTCCTTTGTTTAGGTTGTTGTCTTTGATGAAGTGTGGTGTGTCTAATCAATCTTTGATGATTGTGCAGTATGTGTATGATGTTGCTCTCTGCAAGGGGGGTGGTTAGTGTAAGGTGGATCAGTGATAAGGAGTGGATTATTAGGAGTAGTTTGTGTATTCATTTTGGTTTCTATTTACTGTGGGCTAGTAGTGGGGCTATTTCTGATGACTGGATGTGTGGGAATAGGTTTTGTTCTTTGGTGTGAGTCTGGAGTTCTGATGTTGTGTGTTAATTCCTCTTGCCTTTCTAGCTGTTGAGGTCCAGTGACCTGCAGGGAACAACTTGTTTGGAATTTGCTTCAAAAACTAGCAGTTGCTTCAAAACTAGCAGTTGCTTCAAAACTAGCAGTTGATCGGTCCTTTCCAGCAATCTGGTAGAAGCAGCTCAAGATCTCGGTTCCTTCGCTTTTGTGAGTAAATGTTGGGAGTTACACCGTTTGCAGGAATTGTCAGTTGTGTTCTGTCTCAATTCTGCAGCTGTGAGACTCTCTGTGGGAAGCTGCTGCTTTTAAAGTTCTAATTGTGGCACTCTGCAAGCCTAGGAGGAGGAACTTCTAGAAGCAGTCACTGGAACAAGTGTGTATCTTATTGTTGTCGCGAACCAAGCAGCAATAATGAGAAGAGAAGCAATACGTGACCTAGAAGTATTTCTCCTTCGCCAGTGGATGGGGCTGCTCCCACTGTGGCCGCCGGCGCATGCAATGCAGAACAGTTGACTGGCCATGCGCTGCTGTGATCCCCAGTGTCGAGTCTCCAAGGCCACCGCTGACAGCTGCTCCCTCGTGAGCCCTCCGTTGGTGCCGCGGCCTCACTTGCCCTACTCCTCTCCTGCAGCCCTGGGCCAGCCGGTCGATGCTCCTCCTGGCGTGCAGCGAGGTTGGGGACGCTGCTGTTTGGCCGGCAAAGCTAGAGACGCGGATGGGCTCCAGTGGGTGTTCCTCCTTGCATGCAGCAGAGGCCGGGGTTTGGACGGGTGCCGATTCTCGGACCAGGGCAGCGCCGCGGCCCGGGGACAGGAGGAAGCTGCTTTCGACTCCTGGCCCGAACAGGATGCCCAAGAGAATAGTGTGAGTCCCTTATTTAATATTGTTTGTTGTACTCCGCTTTGAAAGATTTTCTCTATGTGGTTAATCAAGTGAAATAAACCTGAAATGGGAGTATCCCTAGTGATCACAGCTGCTTCATTCTCCACAGTTCTCTTAGGGTCATGATACCAGTGCATTTCTGGTACAGCAGTGTTGTGTTTTCAGTTACCTGTGGATAATACCTTCTACCTTGTGTTTGCTGTACAGAATTTTTCTCTCATTAGAACTTTATAGCCAGTTAGGTGATGAGTAACTGGTTCCAGCTTATCCTTTAAGAATCTACATTTCTCTGTTATAACCACTCTTTTTCTATGTTCTGGCTTACAACTGACTCCTATGCTTTGGGTAGGAAAAGGGAAAAAAACCCCTTTTGTGTGTGTTTTTGATTGGCATATGGTTCCCAGGGGGAGTACTTTGTATTTCCCACTGTATTTGCTCATTGCCCACTTGTTTTTCCCCCTCATTTGTTGATATAATTAAAAAAATTATTTTGTTTTGTAAATTATTGTTTTCTTCCCTACCTATACTGATGGGTTCTCACTCCTATTTGTCAGAATGCTTGTCCAAGTTTAAGGACAGAGACAGATTTTGGTATTTACCTTCATATGTCACCATTTCATTCATTATTTGTTTATGCTTCTTGTTTATTGAAATTTTCCGAATCACTTTTTTAACATGTAAATCAAAGCAGTGTACAGCACAAATAAAATCAAAAATAAGAAAAGAATGCCAATATTATATAGGAAAGAACACATTTGGGTCAGCTGATGCTGCTAAGCAGGTTTTGAGACCTTATAGTAGCTCTGTATGTATAAGTTGTTTCTTTAACAAATTTTTGTGCTGTTCTTAGAATTTCTTTAGTCTAGACATAGATTGATTCTTATAGATTTAGATTACCTCTTCAGCATGGAGGAATTTTCTTGTTCCTACATCCAGTTTTGTAAGGTCTTTCAGGTCAGGAAAGTGTTTCAGTTGCTAGCTTGAACTTTATTAAAGCACATTTCAGTGTTACTTTTAATCAACTGTAAACTTTACTAATTTTTATTTCAGAACCTTATGCTGAATTGTCACTCTCTTTCTCTACTCCTAGATATATAAATATGCCTTTCTGTCTGAAGTTTGGGGGATATTACTTGTCTCCTTTTGAATGAAATTTTTTTCTGTTATTAGCCATTGTGGTCATAGGTCTGGCTGTCTGATCAGTTGATTTTTGAAAATTTTCAGGTGTAGTGGAGAGATATTTAAGCTAAAAGTTGGAAACTTGATCTAGACCAGTTCTCTCCCAGTTTAGGAAATTATTTAGCCTGGTTTCCAATTCTCATGTTCAAGCTATTCCATAGCTGTGCCTTTTCCATGTTCCGGTGTATTCTGGGTTTTTGGTTTTGCTTTAGTGGGGCATCCAAAATTCCTCCAAAGTTTCTGTTTCAGAATTAGTTGGTGGTATTTTCATTTCAGTAATGTTCTTTCCAAGTTCCCACTATAATTGTTTTGGGTTCTCTTTAAATGTTTTGATGTCTCTCATTTTTCTCATATCTCGGCAGATGTTGTGCTTCTGCTGGTGCTTTGTTATTAACAAGTATAACTTTAAAGTTATTTTCTGTTAATACAGCATGTTTCAGTATCCTGACCCTTTGAGGTACCTGTATTATCGGGGACACCTCTGTGTGCAATGAATTTTTTCTTTGATGCTTCTCTGATCTTGTGCCCTTCTCAGTAGGATTCTCTCAGTAATGTGCTGCACAATTTTGTTTCCAATTTATTTCTGATATCACATATCAGTAGATGGTTCATTTATGAAGATTATAGCCTTGTTGATTTTACTTATCATGCTTTTTTACTTTGGGTGTCAGGTTTAACTTTAGTAGTTTTCCCCTTTCTATCACCATGTAAGCCAGGGGGGATCAGCTGCCAACTCCTGAATCTCCTGGTCTGTCTTATATTTTTCTCATTCTCTTGCATTACTCCCCCATCATTAATTGGTATATTCTGCTTCATTTTCTATCCTATATTATCTTTATAGAGTTGCACAGGAACAGAAATTTCACCCACCCCTGCCTGTCCCCAATGGATTCTAAACCATACCCACTCATACCCGGTAAGATCCATTCCATCCCCACCCATCCCAGCAATTAATCTTCTCCATCCCCACCCATTCCAGCAGGTGTCAAAGCTATCACTTAGCATCCCTCTATTTCCTCCTGACCCGAACAGCCTCACATGGTTTTATGGATAATATTCAGTATTCAATCAATCAGTATTCCAGCTGCCTCTTTGTATGTTCCATGCCTCATTCTGGCCTACCAATTCCCCTGGCTCACTCAGTGCATTCCAAGCCTCATTCTGGTATCACCAGAGATTTTATGATCTATATATTTTTTATTTTACAATCACATAATAAACATAAATGTATAAGCAATATCTGCATTGTAATAAAAGAAAATATTAACATATTTTAGAAATTATCCTCCAGCTTTGTCCACAAAATAAGAGTTCTTGACTACACTCCCATGAGAATCCCACAGCAACTCCTTCCATCCCCGCAGGAATCCCATGATCCTCATTCTCGTGCACCTCTCTATTTTCCATCTCTCGCCTATTCTTTATTTGCTTTCTTAGATGCCGTTGCACACTGATGTCCTCACTCGGATAATTTTTAACCTGTCCAGTCAGAGCTCTTATTTGCATTGATTTGTCTTTTGAAGCTTTTCCTTTGATATTTTCCCCCTTTTCCTTGAGTTCTTTGCCTACCTTTGTAATCCAGTACGAGGTTGTGATTTAATAGTAGTATTATCTCCTTTTATTATCAGGAGTTCATTTAACCATTTTTAATTTCATTAGTTATGCTCTGTTGCAGTGTGTCCATGAACAAGTTTTCTTTAGACTTTCCCAAATTGTGATGTTTCTTTCAAGGGCATTGCTTCCAAATGGGTTAGATTTGTGCATACCATGATAGTAATGAACCTCACACCTAAGCCAGAGCATCTAATGCATACTGTAGCATCATTGTACTACTAACACTCACCATGGAGCTTCGCTCTTGAGTTCATAGGTTTTAGGCTCTTCAGTTCATAGGTTTTGGGTTTTTTTTTTAGCTTATTTACTGACCAAAACTGTTCAGTTTTCAGAGTTACATTAGTATTACTGGAGGGGAGGGGAGCATGTTGGGTTTGTGTTTAGATAAAGTGGAGTCTTGACCCATGTTTGAGGTTTCCTCTGTTCATGCCACAATTCAACTACGAACAACTAATTAATTAATATAAACAGGCAGTCTGAAACTTGATCGCTGCAGTCCTTGCTTTACTTTGAATGTAAGAGAATTAAAAACCTGACGAGTGAATATGGAAAAGGTGTTAAATAAATCTAAATAAATAAGATAATCTGAATATTGAAGAAATCTAACCTGAAAGATTTAGAGTTGGGATTAGGTAGATCACAATCATTTCAGTTATATGAAGCAGGCTTGTCCAAGTTCAGCCCTCGAGGGCTGCAAGCAGGCCAGGTTTTCATGATATCCCTAATGAATATGCATGAGAAAGATCTGCATACATTGGATATAATAGGCATTCAGATCTTGCCATGCATATTTATTACTGATATCCGGAAAACCTGGCCTGTTGGCAGCCCCTGAGGACTGAACTTGGACAAGCCTGATGTAGAGTATCTTCTGTCGGTGTAAAGTCACTTTAAGACAGAGCTGTGAGGGTTACCTTAATTGACACTTATTTTTTTTCCCGCCCTCCCAGGGAATAACATCAATCTGGCAGGCAGAGACCTGCTTTTTCAATGTACCCATGCAAAAAATCCGTATGCCAAGAAATAATGAATAAGAACTGTGAATGAAGATGCCTCTGTGCATTTTGAGAAGCATTAGGGGGAAAAATTGCTGCCAAGTGTTGAGAGGAATGGAATGGTGATGGAACATTTTCTTCTTACTTGGAGCATATGGCCTTCCGATATCTTTCTCTATGTAGAAAATCATATTGGTGCTTTGGAATATATGAAAAAAAATTTCTGGTTACAGTATCTGGTCATCTAAAAATATCTAGGCTATCTTTTTTTTTTTTTTTCTTTTCCTATCACACATGGGAGAGCTCCCCTTTCCAAATTAAGTGGCTTTGTTGTCCAGTGGGGAAACATTCCCAACCCATGAGAGGGTGTGCCAATTATAGCGAAGTAAAGAGACTTCTGTGTGACTAAAGAATATATAAACCAGTGGTTCCCAAACCTGGTCCTGGAGGCACCCCAGTCAATCAGGTTTTTGGGATATCCGCAATGAGTATTCATGAGAGAGATTTGCATGCACTGCCTCACTGCATGCAGAGCTCTCATGAATATTCATTGTGGCTATCCGAAAAACCTGACTGGCTGGGGTGCCTCCAGGATCAGGTTTGGGAACCACTGATATAAACCAATAAATACTGCAGATAATGTTGCTGTGTCTTCCAGCTATTTACCCTAATAGAGCTGTCACACCAATGGTGAATTAGGCAAAGTACAAATCACTTTTACAGCATCACATGAAGTTAAAAGGTTCAAACAGAATCCTTCAAAATCAAAAATGGCTATTGACAAAGAACTCAAGCTGAATCTCTCTTGTCCTGTGTACTATATTACGAAGGAACTGTAGTCTTTTAAGGTATCAACAACTAGAACCTGGTGTAGCTAAAGAAATAAAAATGGAGGAAGTTTTCCTTTATAGCACTGTTCTCTTTATTTCAATTTGGGAAATTTTAGAAAATAATAATAATACCAAAACTTATAATCTGCACTAGCCTTTCAGTTCAGAGTGGTTTACAGAAGAAGATTCTGGTTAGTCCTCTGGAATTACAATTTAAAAGATTCAAGGTACAAACTAAAATATATATATTAATCTAGATATAATGAAACCTATACTGAATTTAGTACATATTTCCTAAATAGAAATATTTTTATATTTTGACAAAACTCCATATAGGAATCAGATGACGTAATTATATTTGAAATTTCTTTCCCAAACCAGGCTGCCTGGAAAGATAGCAAATATTAAAAAAAGTCAACCTTATTTTATCTTTATTTATTAGAATTTATTTACCACCTTTTTGAAGGCATTCACTTAGGGGCCCTTTTACTAAAGGGTTCCGCATGGCAACCTGGAACTACTGCTGGCCTAACGTGGGTGCCTAGCTGTAGTCACCCCACTGCACGCCATTTCTGGTGCTACAGAAAATTTGTTCCGTATTTTTTACCGTAGCAGTTACCCAGCAGTAATGGGGCTGCACCATGTGCTGCCCGGTTAACACCGGGTTAGCGCAGGACACCTTACCACCACCTTTAATGGGTAGCGGTAAGTGCTCCCTTCGAAATGACTGCACAGCAAGCCAGCGCAAACTTACTGTATGGCCATTTCATTTTTTGGCCTTTTTACGCACAGCGGTAAAAGAGGCCCTGGCGTTTGGCAAAAACAACCGCCGCTTTTAGCGCAGGGCCTCTTAATGCGGTGTACAGCAAGAATAAGTCAAAGCGTAGGCAATCGACATTTACAGCAGTAAAAATATTCAAACAATACAAAGTATGGCATAGTATGCAACATTACAATGTCAACATAATACACAGTAAAACATTTTAATAGACAGCACAGAGTGTATGCAAAGATGGAACATATAGAAAGATAAGATAGAGTAACAGGAGTTAGAAAATAAGGGTCTAATTTAAAGAAAGTTGCATATGAGGTCAGAAAGGTGTTTGAATATTAGCTAGGGTAGGAGTAGACCTACTTATTTGAATATACTGAAACACTGCTACAGGGGAAAAGTAAAGTTGCTGATAAACTGAAATGGAAATAGGAGCTGGAAAAACACTTGGAAAATTTTGGCTATCCCAGAAGGAATGGAGGACAATCTAGTGAAATATGAGAAACTTAAGCTAAAAAGATTAGAAGCCCAGTTTATGAAGAACTTTGAGATGGAAACAGTTCCTCAAGTTCCTTCACTTGCCTCAACAACAAATATCGGAGATGATGATTCATACCTCGAGAGACCCTCAGAGATTGAAAATTCTGAGAAACACTATGGGAGCCTTTATTTCTTAAGTAAAAAAAGAAAAACCCAACATTTTCAGATCTAAATAAAATCCGAGCCTAGAAAAAGGAGATGGTTCTAGCAATGCAAAAGCAGCTAAAAGAAGTCAAAAGCAAAGTTCAGATCGTTTTACTCAATGAGTGAGAAAGTCATAGGGGTAGATTCAAGAAAGAGTGCCAAAATTTAGGCACCTGGATCATAGCACGCTAAGTGCAAATTCTATAACTGTAGCTCCACACAGAATGGCTATTATAGAATTTTGCATAAGTCCGCAGTTTCGCGCCTAATTTTGGATGCAAGCACTTGCACCATGTCAAAGGCTGGCACTTAGGCATGAAACTTCTAGTGTTCTATAACCTGTTGTTGTAGTGAACTTCTGTATTCAGCAGTAATTTGCAGATTGATTTGGGGGTTAAGATAAGGAATGGGGGAAATGGGGTTGAGAGAAGGGTTCATGTGCAGCACCATCATGAACCTTTGGAGAATGGAGAAATGCAGGATCTTGCGTTACTGCAGATCCTGTCTGGTAAAATAGTTAAATGTTATTGTTCGGTGCTAACTACAAAGTGGAAAATTTGAGTTATGTATTATTACAGTGAAAGAAGAGTTGAACTGCAACAGTTGATGTGTTATTGAATAATAAAGCTGCAGCCGATTTTGCCGATTAATAAAGTTCTTGGCTGGCTTGGTTAGTTTGTGACGTGAGAGGTGATGAAATGGGAATACCTATGGTTAAGCCTTATCTGTGTTTTTAATATTCTGTCTTGTTCTTTAATATTCTCTTTTCAAATGTCACAGTATTCACTATCAATTTTATGCAGATGATATTATACTGTTTGCGCTTTTTGAGATAGATAAGGGTCCACTGGATAACCCACTAGGGGTGCTACCTTTGGCTAAAAATGGTTTGACTATTAATGCGAAGAAAATGGAGACTATGATTCTGACTATGTCTATGTGTACACGTTACCTAAAGTAACTCAAAAGACCAGTTAAGTTAATTGAAATGATGGATGGTACTTTGGCATGAGTTTGGAGCAACAGTAAACTCTATGAGGCTGCATATTAGGAACGTAGTACTGTACTGCTTTAATATATTAGTTGTGCAAAGTGGTATATAATGTCAGTAGGTCAAGTCAAGGCTTTTTTGTCCCTACTGATTTTTAAAAAGTGATTCAGGCAGTGTTTTCTACCTGGGGTAACTATAATATTCTACTATGTGCCCTTCCATTAAAATCGGTGAAGATATTTTAGCTTAACATTAAAGTACTAGTAAAAAAGCCCCGTTTCTGATGCAAATGAAACGGGGGCTAGCAATGTTTTCTTCTGTGTGCATGTGGGAGTGTGTGTGTCCCTGCCCTCTGGCCTCTCTCCCCTCCCCCCTCTGAGTCCTTCACTGTTACAGAGCCAGCGATTTGATTTCGTGCTCTGTTTTCCTTCACTGACTGTTACAGAGAGGGCGGGGCAGACACTCATAGGGAAACCGGATATCTCGCCCCCTTCACACTTCCGGCTGGAGGCTTCATAGAACGTTGGTTTTGCCTTTTATATAGAGAGATGAATGCTGATAGGTTGCAGTGGGCAAGAGGATATATGTCCCCTTGGTTCCAGAGCCTTCGTTGTTTTTCTGCTGTACTGTGAATTAGGTTTGTTATTATATGGTGGTTAAGGTTTTGAAAGGGTTGTCCTCTCCTGTTCATGAGAGCACTAGACCACTTTGGCTATTGCTTATTTCATCAGTGATTTTCTGTGATGGCTCAATCAATTGGAATAAATTGCAATGTTGAGTCGTGGACCACATCTAGTGCACTCAAAAAAAACCAAAAACTGATCAGATTCTGAGAAGACTTACTTTCTGATAAAACCATGCTGCCTTGCATCCGGTCATCCATTAGATTCCAGAAACTGCGTTTTCCTCTGTTCAACTCCATTAATTTACTCGCAGATGAGGTCAGACTAACCAATCTGTAGTTCTCAGCCTCCTCATTATTTATGCTTTGTTGGAGAGGAATCATCACATTTTCCTATCTCCTGTCCTCTGGAACTACACCTGACTCTAAGGAAGCATTGATAGATTCAGATGGTGGAGACACCATAATTTCATTAATTTCATAAATACCCATGGATGTGTCCCGTCTGGCCTCGTTGCTTTGCACTAAATGAAAAATTAGATATAATAGGCATCTCTGAGACCTGGTGGAAGGAGGATAACCAGTGGGACACTGTCATACCGGGGTACAAATTATATCGTAGTGATAGGGTGAATCGGATTGGTGGAGGGGTAGCATTGTATATTAACGAGAGCCTTGAATCAAATAGATTGAAAATTCTGCAGGAAGCAAAACACTCCTTGGAATCACTGTGGATTGAAATTCCATGTGCAAAGGGGAAAAGGATAGTGATAGGAGTGTACTACCGTCCGCCTGGCCAGGACGAACAGACGGATGCGGAAATGTTAAAGGAAATCAGGGACGCAAACAAACTGGGCAACACAATAATAATGGGGGATTTCAATTACCCGCATATAGACTGGGTTAATGTAACATCTGTACACGTAAGGGACATAAGATTTCTTGATGAAATCAAGGACAGCTTCATGGAACAGCTAGTTCAGGAGCCGACAAGAGAAGGAAAAATACTAGACTTAGTCCTTAGTGGTGCTCATGATCTAGTGCAGGGGGTAACGATACGAGGGCCGCTTGATAACAGTGATCATAATATGATCGGTTTTGATATTGGCATTGAAGGAAGTGAAACTAGGAAATCAAGTACGCTAGCGTTTAACTATAGAAAAGGTGATTACGACAAAATGAGAAAAATGGTGAAAAAAAGACTGAAAGGAGCAGCTCGCAGAGTAAAAAACTTGCATCAGGCGTGGATGCTGTTTAAAAACACCATCCTGGAGGTTCAGGACAAATATATTCCACGTATTAGAAAAAAGGGAAAAAAGACTAAACGTCAGCCGGCGTGGCTAAACAGTAAGATAAAGGAAATCATTAGAGCCAAAAAACAATCCTTCAGAAAGTGGAGAAGAGAACCAACTGAAAGTAACAGGATAGATCATAAGGAATGCCAAGCCAAATGCAAAGCGGAGATAAGGAGGGCAAAAAAGGACTTTGAGAAGAAATTAGCGTTGGAAGCAAAAATACATAGTAAAAACTTTTTTAGATACATTAAAAGCAGGAAACCGGCCAAAGAGTCGGTTGGGCCGCTGGACGAAAATGGTGTTAAAGGGGCGATCAAGGAGGACAAAGCCGTAGCGGAGAAATTAAATGAATTCTTTGCTTCGGTCTTCACCGAGGAGGATTTGGGGGGGACACCGGTGCCGGAAAGAATATTTGAAGCGGGGGAGTCGGAGAAACTAAACAAATTCTCTGTAACCTTGGAGGATGTAATGGGTCAGTTCAGCAAGCTGAAGAGTAGTAAATCACCGGGACCTGATGGTATTCATCCCAGAGTATTAATAGAACTAAAAAATGAACTTGCGGAGCTACTGTTAGAAATATGCAATCTGTCCCTAAAATCGAGTGTAATACCGGAAGACTGGAGGGTAGCCAATGTTACTCCGATTTTTAAGAAAGGTTCCAGAGGAGATCCGGGAAATTATAGACCGGTGAGTCTGACGTCGGTGCCAGGCAAGATGGTGGAGGCTATTATTAAGAATAAAATTGCAGAGCATATACAAAAACATGGACTGATGAGACAAAGTCAGCACGGATTTAGTGAAGGGAAGTCTTGCCTCACCAATCTAATGCATTTTTTGAGGGGGTAAGCAAACATGTGGACAATGGGGAGCCGGTTGATATTGTATATCTGGATTTTCAGAAGGCGTTTGACAAAGTGCCGCACGAAAGACTCCTGAAGAAATT
Source organism: Microcaecilia unicolor (assembly GCF_901765095.1). Classification (NCBI taxonomy): domain Eukaryota; kingdom Metazoa; phylum Chordata; class Amphibia; order Gymnophiona; family Siphonopidae; genus Microcaecilia; species Microcaecilia unicolor. The sequence goes on along the minus strand of NC_044031.1, from coordinate 249,114,849 downwards.
GCAGAGTCATGGAATCGGAGGTAGGGTATTATTATGGATTAAGAACTGGTTGAAAGATAGGAAGCAGAGAGTAGGATTGCGTGGCCAGTATTCTCAGTGGAGGAGGGTAGTTAGTGGGGTCCCGCAGGGGTCTGTGCTGGGTCCGTTGCTTTTTAATGTATTTATAAATGACCTAGAGATGGGAATAACTAGTGAGGTAATTAAATTCGCCGATGACACAAAATTATTCAGGGTCGTCAAGTCGCAGGAGGAATGTGAACGATTACAGGAGGACCTTGCGAGACTGGGAGAATGGGCGTGCAAGTGGCAGATGAAGTTCAATGTTGACAAGTGCAAAGTGATGCATGTGGGTAAGAGGAACCCGAATTATAGCTACGTCTTGCAAGGTTCCGCGTTAGGAGTTACGGATCAAGAAAGGGATCTGGGTGTCGTCGTCGATGATACGCTGAAACCTTCTGCTCAGTGTGCTGCTGCGGCTAGGAAAGCGAATAGAATGTTGGGTGTTATTAGGAAGGGTATGGAGTCCAGGTGTGCGGATGTTATAATGCCGTTGTATCGCTCCATGGTGCGACCGCACCTGGAGTATTGTGTTCAGTACTGGTCTCCGTATCTCAAAAAAGATATAGTAGAATTGGAAAAGGTACAGCGAAGGGCGACGAAAATGATAGTGGGGATGGGACGACTTTCCTATGAAGAGAGGCTGAGAAGGCTAGGGCTTTTCAGCTTGGAGAAGAGACGGCTGAGGGGAGATATGATAGAAGTGTATAAAATAATGAGTGGAATGGATCGGGTGGATGTGAAGCGACTGTTCACGCTATCCAAAAATACTAGGACTAGAGGGCATGAGTTGAAGCTACAGTGTGGTAAATTTAAAACGAATCGGAGAAAATTTTTCTTCACCCAACGTGTAATTAGACTCTGGAATTCATTGCCGGAGAACGTGGTACGGGCGGTTAGCTTGACGGAGTTTAAAAAGGGGTTAGATAGATTCCTAAAGGACAAGTCCATAGACCGCTATTAAATGGACTTGGAAAAATTCCGCATTTTTAGGTATAACTTGTCTGGAATGTTTTTACGTTTGGGGAGCGTGCCAGGTGCCCTTGACCTGGATTGGCCACTGTCGGTGACAGGATGCTGGGCTAGATGGACCTTTGGTCTTTCCCAGTATGGCACTACTTATGTACTTATGTACTTATTTTTTATTTAGCTAATTCTAAGTCTATCTTGCTTCCATTCCCTTTTGTGTCAGTTGTCAGTGGTCCTAATTCTGGCACTTTCTCAGCGACCAGTGAACTAAAATATTTAAAGTAATTCTGCTTTCCTCCTCAGTCTCTATTTCTTTCTTTGAGTTGTGTAGTGCCAGTTCTGTACTTTCTCCTGTCACTAATCCATTTTTTTGTCCTATGTTTTAAGTTTCAGTTATTTTTATTCCATCTGCATCTCTGCTTTCCTGACCAGTTTCCCAACTTCACTTATTTTTGCCATATAACCATTTCATCTTTCTAAATTACATTTTTTTTTTTTTTTTACAAACGCTGACCCTTTTTTTCTTTACCTTTTTTTCAGCATGCTTTTCCCCTTAGATGGGCCACAGGCACATTTCATTACCTCTTTATACAGTTGGGAATTGGTTCTAGGGACCTCTATTCTGTGAACATTTCTAAATTTTTGGAGGGGACACGATGACGGTAGCCTGGCATATCTTGCCACTATCCTTGATGGGCAGGATAAATCTGGTTATACCTGCTTCATATCCTCCCTTTGCGCTTATTGAACAAAGATCTTGGGCGTTTGCACCAGCTTTTTGCTAGATTTTGCTGGGTGGGAAAGGTTAAAATTCGGCTTCTCTGTCTGATGGGCAATTGGGCCGCAGGTGGCCTTGGCTTACCTAACATCCAGCTATATAATGTGGCCTCCTGCATCATCTGTCTGATTGGATTACTGATGGCCAGGATTACACCCCTATTTCTTATGAGAGAACCTTATTTTCGCCCTATCATTTTCTCTCCCTACTCCAGACTCCTTATAAGATGCTTCTGCATCCTTGAGGACAGTGTATGCTTCTTCAGCCCTTACGAGATGCCTGGAAATTTTTAATTAATCTCTTTGTGGGCAACCCATTGGCGATGGATCTATTGCCTCTTTGTGGTAATCTTGCTTTCTTGCTTGGCAGAGACAATCGTTCATTTGTCAGATGGGCGAGTTGGGGTTTGACCCTTTTAGAACATGCACTTACCCAGGAGGGTGGGTTGCAATCATTGGAAGACCTCATAGCCTTAGAAGGTAGGGGGTGGGGAGATCGCTATGCATATTGTCAGCTGAAACACTATTGTCGTGGTCTGCCCAGAGTGAAGTTAGGAACAAGAATGGGGGAGAAGGTACGGGCTTTCTTTGAATCTTGTGCTGAGGAAAAATTGCTGGTCTTCACATTAGTTTTCTACATGAGAGAAAAGGAATTTGGATGGTTGCGGGACAGATGGGAGTGGGATCTGGGAACCCCCCCCTGCAGAACTGGAATATGCTATTGGCGCTGAGAAAGATCCCACAGATGGGGATGACTTCATTGCTGGAGACACATTTTCGATTTCTGCTTCGAGCTTATTGCAGCTTTTTCGTGTGGGGCTTTTGCCCAATGCATGTGCCTTAAATACTTGGCAGAGGAAAAATATTTTTTTCATTCATCATGGAGTTGTCAGAGCGTTCAGTTTTTCTGGAGTAAAGTCAGCCAATTTCTTTGGTCAGTTTTGAGTGTGATGATCCCTTTATCCCCCCCCCCCCCCCCAAACCTACCTGTTTGGAACAGTAGATGCTGGGGCCTTGGGTGGGAGGGGTGAAGCTTCTTTTGTTTAGAAATTGAGGCTGGTGGCCCTTAAGTGTATCCTCCAGGCTTGGGTAACTGCAGAATCTCCCATGTTTTGGGGATGGAAAAACCAGGTGCATGCTTTCGCACTTTGGGAGACTCAGGATGCCTGCCTCTTCTCACAAATGCACACAGAGATTTTTGCTCATCTCGGACGTCTATTTAAAAATCTTGACACCATTGGGACGTAGTTTCTTACTAAATAAACTTCATATACTTTAGGGGATGGGGGTTAGGTGAGGGTATACTCTGGGGAGATGTGGGATGTACAGTTGAGATCCCACCTTGAGTTTTGCTGGATCCAGGAGACAAGAAGGAACCTGGTCTCTTGGACTTGTTTTGTGTGTGTGTGCTGGGGGGTGGGGGGTGGGGAATTGCAGATCTATTTTTCCTTTGGTTGTTTTGTTTCCCCTTGAATCTGTTGATTTCTTCATTCTGGGGGGAGGGGTAGAGGGTTAGATTAACTGTGGAATTTGTATTTATCGTATTAATATTTGCCTTAATATTATGTCTGGATGGGGGGAGGGTTGGGAAGTTAGAGAAGAGGAGGTTTGGATATTCTGTAAGAAAAGGATTGATGACAAATGTCCTGTATTTTTGCTGTATGCTTTTAAGTGGAATTGATGCTGTACTTTGTTCTTGTATGATAACTTTCTGGTGAGTGCTTATGATATCAATAAAAATTGTTGAAACTTAAAATAGATGCTCCATTCCTTCTTTCCAGATTAACACTTTAAAGTCCTGCTCTTCAGGGTATGTTTACTAAAGGACATTAGGATTTAAAGTTAACACAGATTATTTATTTATTACACACACATAATAAGCAAAAATTACAAAATACAAACAAAAAGATGAATACTATAAAACAAAATAAAATCATTTAGGTCCCCAAAACAGTTGACATCTTTAAATAAAAGCCTGTTGAAACAGGAACGCTTTCAACTGTTTTCAGAATTGTAAAACATTTCTCATTCTATGCAACTGTTCTGGACATTTATTCCATAAACAAGCTGCCCCTACATAGAGCATTCTTTTGCCCATAGTCATCTAATCTGATACGTTTAAAAGATGGAACATCTAGCATGAATTTCGCAGCAGAATGATTTTTGCCACTAGCAGGGAGACATCATCATTCAATGCTTTAAAAATTAAAACAGTTTTGCACGTGTTAACCTCCAATGTAATGCTATTCTTTTTGAGAGCATGTTTTATGCAGATTGTATGCTAATTAGTCAGTGCATGTTAACTGCTAGGATTTAACAAAGGAGCACTTAGCAACCAAATGATTAAGGGGATAAAACTCCTCTCATATGAGGAAAGACTTAAAAAAGATAAAGTGGAATTAGAAAAGGTATAGAGAAGGGCTACAAAAATGATAAAGGGGATGGGACGACTTCTCTATGAGGAAAGGCTAAAAAGAGATGGCTGAGGTGGGATGTGATAGAGGTCTGCAAAATATTTAATGGTGTAGAACTGGTAAACGTGAATCGATTTTTTTTTTTACTCTTTTTCAAAAAGTACAAAGATTAGTGCACATTCAATGAAATTACATGGGAATACTTTTAAAATGAACAGGAGGAAATATTTTTTCACTTAACTAATAGTTAAGCTCTGGAACGTGTTGCTAGAAGATGATGGAATTGATGGTTAGTGTTTCTGGGTTTAAAAAAGGTTTGGACAATTTCCTGAAGGAAGGTTAGACATGGGGAAAGCCACTGCTTGTCCCTGGTATCAGTACCATGGATCCTTCTATTTTGGGGGGATTTTGTCAGGTATTTGTAACTTGAATTAGCCACCGCTGGCAACAGGATACTGGGCTAGATGGACCATTGGTCTGACCCAGTATGGCTATTCATATGTTAACAACTCCTATGTTAACTCAGCTGTTATCCCATTAGCAAATGTTACAGGATAATGTTGCCACGCCCATCCCATGCCATGCCTTCTTCCAGAAAAATTCCCTAACGCGTATGCTAACAGGTATATTTTCACAGAATGCCTTAATGCAGTCATGCGGATACCCCTGTTAGCGTGCATTAAGTGTCAGACCTGTGAGTTCTTGTAGCAAGTCGAGTGCTGCCGAGCCCGGTACTCAGACCAGGTTCTGCTTGGCAGCCGGACAACCCCGGGTTTCACCTGCGCTGACTGCCGTTCCCCAGAGGTTGAGCTGCTAGGTGCGGGCGGCCTGCAGGGCTTACGAGATGGAGCAGGAAGTGGGGTGATGAACGTGACGGCCAGACAGGCAGCAGGCAAGTGGGTGATCCAGGTACAGGCAGAGTCTGTAGGCAGGCAGTAGGTCAAGAGAGTAATTCAGGTACAGGCAGAGTCAGTAGGCAGGCAGTAGGTCAAGAGAGTAATTCAGGTACAGGCAGAGTCAGTAGGCAGGCAGCAGGTCAAGAGAGTAATTCAGGTACAGGCAGAGTCAGGCAGGTAGCAGGTCAAGAGAGTAATCCAGGTACAGGCAGAGTCAGTAGGCAGGCAGCAGATACGAGTGTAATCCAGGTACAGGCTAAGTCAGCAACGAAGAACAAGTAGAGGAGAAGCACACTACTGAGCAAGTAACACCTACCAAAGTAGAAGTCGAAGCATGGAGCCCAAGGATATCGGCAAATAAAGTGCTGGCATCTGTCAGCAAGAGCCTAGCAGAGTGAGAGAGAGAGCAGCCATAGGGAGAGAACAGGAGGGCAGCACAAGCAGTAGCCAATAGGAAAGGAGCAAGGGAAAGGGAGCACCCTGAAAGGCCACGTGGGATGATAGGGGTGGAGCTAAGCAAATGTGCGGTGCATCGCAACATGGAGACGCCAAGCAGGCAAAGGGCAGTGCTGTCCAAGGAGGCTGGAAGCATGCCGCACTGGTTATGACTGCGCTGCAGTGGAGCCCCGCGCTGCTCAAGGACGTCGAGGTAGGGGACATGACATTAAGGGCTTAATGTCCTTTAGTAAAAGACAGGTACAGAGCCTTCCAGGCTCCTCATTAACTTGGACTGCACAATTTATGCTAGTGAATAAGTCCAAAGTTTTTTTTTTAATGTAGGATAATTAATTGATGTGAATAAGTCAGGTGTTTTAATATGTAGTGTAAAGCTAAGGAGGTGGAGGTTCCAATTGCAGCAGTTTCTTCAGGTACAGAAGAGGCTTTTATTTAGGTGGACTATTATTTCAAAAATGAGATGCTTTGGTTTTGGAGAAAACTTGTGGAAAATATTGTATGGGATTCTTTTAGAGGACTATCCTATATATATAATTTGCTAGGGGATTTCCATCATGCTTATTGGTCATTCATTTTTTTGTCAATTTTTTTGTACTTTGAGTGCTTCATCTCTTTCTCTTCACCTCACAGTATTCCAATAATTTTGACCCTAGAAGTTAAATTTCAGATTAATTGCAAACATTTCAGCCCTCCATTGAGGACTCGTATGCGTACCTCTTCACATCAAGATGTATCTAAATCGATCTCCTGTGCTCTTTCTCCCTCACTGTTTTTCTAATGGCTCTATACTTCTCATGCCTCCTTTCCACATGTTCCGGCTTTGACAGGCATGCTAACAAGACATACGCTTCACAGCCAACATCAGAACTGTCACAGGCCCTGGAGGCATAACGGGAAGGAGTACAGCCAATGAAGCCATGACTAGAAGGAGATTGTGATTGACATTGGAGCCACAATATTTTTGCCTTTTTAAAGACTTGTTTGTAATTTTGGCATAACTCTAAAGAAAAGAGAGAATAGAAATGGGCAACGATGATTTGTGTGTGTTCTGTCCTGTTGAAAATGGCATTCTTTTTCAAAAGCTTTTTATTATGTTTTTATGTTAAATTTTAGAATTGTATGTAAACCGCCTCAACATGCACGAAAGAGGTGGGGTATATCAGACAATGACTTTTCGGTTCTCTGTCTACTAGTGTTTGTTGAAATGATAGTAAGATATTTTTCAAACTTTAAACTAAATAGAATATCTTAGAATCGGAGGCATAGCTAGGTGGGTCACCAGGGGAGCGGCTGGTCCCCCAAATGGACTTGCGCTGACGCTTATTTTTGACATGATCCATTGTGTTTAAATTAAGCACTGGTGCCGTCAGCAGTCTGCTCTCAATTCCCCCCCCCCCCCCCCCCCCCCCCCCCCCCCCCGTGCTCTCAACCTGGCTACGCTTCTGCTTAGAAGCTAATGCCCCACATAGTGAGTGAATACATTTGAAGCAGAAAGGAAGTTGGATATTTCAGCAGGATGATGATCTGCAACTTAACTTTGAATGAATTATGAAGTACTTAAGGAACAAAAGATTAAAGTTTTAGATTTGCTTTCATATTTCTCAGGCTTATATATTATTGAAAATCTTCAGAGAGATCTTCAAAAGGCAATGCATGTAAGGAGATTGTTTGAATTTTTTTTTTAAACAATAGAAAGACTTACGCCTATGTTTACTAAGGTGCACTATAGGCGTGTTAGCATGGTTAATGCGCGTTAATGTTTAACGCGTGTTAAACGCTAACACGCCCATAGAAATGTATAGGTGTGTTAGTGTTTAACGCGCCTTAACTTTAAAGGTGCGTTAAAAACGCTAACACACCTTAGTAAACATACCCCTTAGCTAGCTACAGGAAAAATTTGAAAGCTGTTTATTAAAACTGCTAAGTATTGATTGGAAGGGTACAGAAAATTTTAGAGCTTCCATATTCACAGTCTTATTTTGAAACTGTAAAAAAACAAACCAACCAAAAACTCCTAACACTAATTATGCAGAAAGATGTCATGTTTCTTTTACTTGGGAGTTTTTGTGTGAGCTCCTGTTCGCTCAGGAATTCATTGATACATAGTTTGACCAGGGCTATTAAATGTTAGTACAGAACTGTATTTCTGTGTCACCATGCATGTGTCCTGGAACAAGGTAGCTTGTTGCTACAGTTATGGAGAGGATAGAATAATCCTTTGTGGTTTGCAGTGGAAAAAACTAGGGGCCCTGTTTACTAAGGTGTGCTAGTGTTTTAGTGCACGCTAAATGAATGCGTGTGAAACGCTAGAGTCGCCCATATGTTCCTCTGGGCAACTTTAGCATTTAGCATGCGCTAATCAGCACATGCTAAAAATGCTAGCATGCCCTTAGCACAGCTTAGTAAAGAGGGCCCTAGGCTTTTTTTTTCTTGCTCACTCTAGGAATAGCTTCTAAAAATACATGAAAATTTTGTATTTATATGGAACGCACTACCGAAGGCCATAAAAACAAAGCAAGACCTAACTATCTTCCGAAAACTACTGAAAACTGACCTATTCAAGAAGGCATACCACAACGATGTGTCCTAAATACCAGACAACTAGACTTTGCATGACCTAGACAAAACCGAACTCTTTATACTAGACTGATAACCTCACTGCTATTAATGAAAGTTACGCAATACGCACTGTCACTTTATCTCTCATGTCGGAAATCAACTTTCTATAGTTGACTTTATAACATGTTTAATTTACTCTATCAATCAGTACTTCTATGCAATACTACTTTGTATTCTACTCTACCATGTATGCGCCTTAATGCAATACCATTTGTAATTCTCTACCCGGAAATGGCGATCGCCATTACAGCATAATGTAAGCCACATTGAGCCTGCAAATTGGTGGGAAAATGTGGGATACAAATGCTACGAATAAATAAATTAATTAAAGCATTTTGAATAGTGGAGAATTCATTGGAAATTTAACATGTTTTTGCTCAAAGTTTTATTTTTACTCTAGATTTCTAAACCAATTTTGGAATACTAAGCAAAAACAGGCTAAATAAAGATAATTCAGTTGACTATTTCATATTAACAGCACGTGCATTAATTGACCAATATGGCAAGGAAGGGATGTATGAATTTTGGTTCATGTATCTAAAATGAAAGCGTTTATGACTTATCGAAGAGATAGTTTAACTTGGGAAGATTTCAAAGATATTAAAATGGTTTTACATTCGTTGCAAGATGTACCAGAGCGTTTCATCAAAAATAACCATAAGGTTTTGTCATTGTATCTAGAATGCACTACTGAGTTGCTAAGGGGTAGAAAGTGTGTTGAAAAGCACGTGAATGCCTAAGCAGGGTTATTGAGAGATGTTTGCCATTTTGTAGATAACTAAAACCTGCAAGATATTTATCTTGAGAGATCTAGGAAAGGCCTTTAGTTTGGTAGGTAGCTTTAAAGCCAAAAAAGACATGTTCATGTATTTTGACTACAAAGACCCAATGGCAGGGGTCCCCAAACTTGGACCAAGGGCAACATTGGACCTTTTAGAACTGGGGAGTATGGTGGGTGGGGAATATGATGGTCCTCTTTGATTTCCAATCCAAGAAAATATCAACTTCTGTTACCCACCGTGCCCCCCCCCCCCCCCAAGTTTTGTCATCTTTCAGTTGCTCCTTAACTTTTGGAGGCCCAAAGTTAACGAGAATGGGACACTAGTTATATAGGTCCTAATAATACCTGTTTGATCTGTGCTACAATTAAGAGCACAGTTGAGAGTCTAACCATGGAACACAGGGAAGTTAAGTGACAGAGGTGGCTATAGTGGGATAAATGGACTGCACTAAATCTGAACTTTTGGAGTCACTGCATATGTTCTGGTATTTCTTTACTTCCAAGGAAGGAGTCTTGAGTCTACTTACTGGAGTGCCTTGGAAAATTACCTATATAAGTACATACGTATTGCCATACTGGGACAGACCAAAGGTCCTTCAAGCCCAGCATCCTGTTTCCAACAGTGGCCAATCCAGGTCACAAATACCTGGCAAGATTCCAAAAAAGTACAAAACATTTTATGCAGCTTATCCCAAAAATAAGCAGTGGATTTTCCCCAAGTACATTTTAATAGTGGTCTATGGACTTCCTTTAGGAAGCTGTCCAAACCTTTTTTAAACTATGCTAAGCTAACCACCTTTACCGCATTCTCTGGCAACGAATTCCAGAGTTTAATTACACGTTGAGTGAAGAAAACTTTTCTCTGATCTATTTTAAATTTACTACTTTGTAGCTTCATTGCGTGCCCCCTAGTCCTAGTATTTTTGGAAAGCATAAACATACGCTTCACGGCTACCCGTTCAACTCCACTCATTATTTATAGACCTCTATCATATCTCCTCTCAGCCTCTCCTCTCCAAGCTGAAGAGCCCTTGCCGCTTTAGCCTTTCCTCATAGGGAAGTCGTCCCATCCCCTTTATCATTTTTGTCGCCTTTGTCTGCATCTTTTCTAATTCCACTATATCTTTTTTGAGATGCGGCGACCAGAATTGAACACAATATTCGAGGTGCGGTCGCATGAAGACTTTAAATGCTCAATGTATATGTAGCTAAGGTTCTGCAGTAGCAACTAAGCAATGAATTAATGGCTTCTGGCACACAAATAATGTTATAAGGAGGTGTTTTAGCAGAGAAAACCAAAAGCGCTTTCTCATGACATCACTTGTGTGCTACAAGAAGCCACTGATTCATCATCTTGGCTGCTACCGTGGAGCCTGATGTACTAGGTTCAGGTGACTGCAACTCTGGAGCACCAATAAGCCAGGGAAAACATGTCCATGGGATGTGGTTTTGGCATCCAGGCTGTAGTTTGGAGATCACTGCCCACGGGAGCAGTACAGTATCAATGGCGAGTAGGTTTTTTTAAATTTAATTTTTATGCAGTTTTACAATAACACAGGTATAATGTTTGGCAAGAAATAACAGAGCATATATAAGTAAAAAGAAAAATAAATATAGAAAGAGATTATGAAAATAACATTTACAACTGCCCTAGTTTTAAAGCCCACAATACACAGGAAATGGCGTTTCCAACTGGAGAATACGCTCTGGAAAATTAAACACAGATAAAAGGCATAAATGGCCAGGATTGCTAAACTCAAAACTACCTCTATGCAGGATTAACAGTCTAAGCAGACAACTTCCAGAGGATTATCTTCAGAAACAGTTGGAACCTTTTTTGTCGGTCAAAACGTAAGCAATTGTGATGGTTTGAAAAACATACATGTGATGTTGTTATATCATACTGAACAGTTCCAAGAAAACTTTAGAAGAAAACAAACCGCCAACTGAAGGACCCAGGTCTTAATAAAAATAGTCTCCTCTTCTGTGTGGCCCTAGCCACATCTAGAAACTGGAGACCCAAGAAATTCTATTTCTATGCCTAAAATAGTTTCAGAATATTATCTCATTCCCAGTTCCCTTGCAAATGTAGCTATCAAAATAGTTGATTTAATTTGACCAAATTTAGATAGAATACCAGATGCATGTAAACTATCTGCTGAAACATCTGTTTCAACCAAATGATCTACAACTGTGCCAAATAAGGCAGACATTGGAATATAATAAGCCCTGGATATAAGAGGCATTGAGTCTAGTGGCATATCCAAAATTTGTTGAAGCTGATCATCAGCACACAGATCCATTCATCACGCCAACCAGTGCTCCGGATAGAGTGAGTCACCTGCCTTGCTAGACTGTGCCTGAAATGCTGATTATAAGATCTAGCAGCGGGAACATCTGCCTGAGATGCTGTTTGTAACACCATACAGCAGGGAAACCCGTAGTGACACCTATCCGTGGGAACAAATCAGCTGCTACTCCCTGGGACATCTTGACTCCGCCCCTGGTGATGTCAGTGGGAACATCTAGAGTATATTGGGAAGAGCGCTCGTCAACAAAGGAGCACGACAAAGTGCAGACTATATACATGTCTAAGAGGACTGTATTTGTTATTAAGGGGCTTTGTTTTTCTTCTCTGAAGGAACTAAAACAAAATATGTTTTGCTAAAGTCCCAGTGTTGGGAGGGGAAGATATGGGGATTTAGCTTTTTATAATTGTGGGAAGATGTCTTTTTTATAGAGAGCTGATTAATATTAAAATTGATAAGGTGGTTGTGCGAAAAAAGTTTAAATTTGCAATTAATCAATGCAAGGTCAGTTAGAAATAAATTACCAATTATCTGATTTAATTATCGATAATAATATTGATATTCTTTGTGTGACAGAATCATGGATAACTGATGAAGACCTTATATTAATCAAATCTGTCCAGTAGGTTACTTAGCTCAGTTTTCAGTCAAGATTAGGTAAAAGAGGAGGTAGAGTAAGGATTATATATAGAGGCAGTTTAAATCTAAAGAAAAAACATGGTATTACAATCGATGGTATAGAGATTGTTATGATGACATCTAAAAATTTAAATGTAATATTAATATATGCAGCCCCCAGTATATTACGTAAGGATTTTCTTATCTTATTGACGGTCCCTTTTACTAAGCCATGTAAGTGTCTATGTGCGCCAAAATGGAGTTACCGCTCAACTACTGCGTGCCTCTTGTGGTAATTTCATTTTTGGCGTGCGTCCGAAAAATATTTTTTATTTTTGGACGCGCGGAACGGATGCGTGCCAAGTGGCATTTGACGCACTTAGGTCATTACTGCCCAGTTTCTTTATTGCTAGGTCAGTGGCCAGCAGTAAGGTCTCAGACCCAAAATGGGCACGCGGCAATTTTGATTCTGCCGCACTTCCATTTTTGGCCAAAAAAAGGCCTTTTTCCCAGGCGCACTGAAAAATGGATTGGCGCGCACCCAAAACACACGCCTACATTACCGCAAGCCATTTTTCTGCGCACCTTTGTAAAAGGACCCCTGAATTCTTAGTTAACTCAAATTTGGCTGGGAAAATCTATATTAATAGGTGATTTTAATATGCAGGCTGATTTGTGTAAAGTTGATGATGTGGTTTCACATTTTATAGCTTCCTTGGAGAGGTTAGGATGGTACCAGTTAGTAACACAGCCAACACATACTGCTGGTCATACTTTAGCCCTTGTTTTTGTGCAAAGAAATAATGCGAGAGGGAATACATACTATGTTAGACATCTGTTTTTGTTCCATGGTCTGATCTTGCAGTAGTAACTGTTAAAATTGAGTTGGAGGAAAAACTATGGTCTAGTAAATCTCAGAATTGGATCAGGAAAAGAAAATCATTTGAACTGCAAGAATTGCAGGAAAAGCTTAAAACGGGCCTAGAGATGTTTGAAGCTGGCAAAGAAGATACAGTTAGAATAATATTTTATCTAGTGTGATTGATGTCTCCTTTTAGACAACAAAAAGTAGTAAGAACTTATATAGCACCTTGGTTTACTGAGGATTTCCATGTGAATTACATAGAAATGAGAAGCAGTGGTGAATGTTTGTTTCTAGAAATACACAAATTGGATGTCTGAAGAAGTTAGTGGATTATATAGAGAAAGTAAGTAAGGTTAAATGTGCGTTTTTCAATGAGTCCATTGAGAAGGCCTCATCTAACATCAAAGAAATGTTTACTGTTGTTACTAGATTAACTAATGAGGTGGAAAGTAATAATAATTCTCTGCCCACCATTTCTTGTGGTTAGTTTGCAGTGGCATTTCAGAAAAAAGTGGAAAAATAACAAGACAAATTTGATTGTTCACAGTTACCGCTAGAACCTATATGTGCTTTGAGCGAGCATGAAAAATGGTCTGAGTTTACTTTGGTAACAGCAGATGTGATGAAGACCTTTAATCAAGTTAATAATAGCTACTGTAAGCTAGATGTTTGTCAGCCAGTAATTTTAAAAGTGATGAAGGATTTAGTAGCTCCAGTTTTTACTGAAATTGTGAATAAAAGTTTAAATACAGCTAGTATGCCAGTTGAGTTTAAAGAAAAAAATAAATCAGTGGTTAGACCACTTCTGAAAGATTAAAAAGGAAGTAAAAGAAGACGTGGACAAATTTGGATCTATATCCAGTTTTATCATTTCTGCTGAAAGTAATAGACAGAATTGTGTATACTGGTTTAACAATTTTTTTTTTTTTTTTACAGTACACAATACTTTGGATGTTTGGTTTTAGATTGAATCATGACACACAAACTCTGTTTTTCTCAGTGTTTGATGTGATCCGAACGGGATTTAGTGAAGGTAGAGGTTTTTTTTTTTTAGTAACTCTACATATCTGCAACATTTGACATAATCACACAATTTTGATAAACAGAGTAAGATCAGTAGGAATTAGTAATTAGGTATTGATATCAGTAGGAATTAGTAATTAGGTATTGAATTGGTTTACTTCCTGTTTAGAGAACAGATATTTTTGTGTACCTCTAGGAGAAGATATGTCTAGATGGAAGCAATTGATTACAGGAGTGCCGCAAGGATCATGTTTGCCACCTGTGCTTTTAATATATTTTTATTGCCATTGTGTCAGTTGTTTAAATTGTCGGGATTTGAATTTTAGACTTTATGCTGACAATATCCAATTTGTGCTTCCAGTTGATGATTCAATTCAGATCATTTTTAGTAAATTGACAATGATTTTGAATGCCGTAATGTGTTGGATGAAAGCAAATTGCTTAAAACTAAATGTAAACAAGACTAAGATTTTGCTGTTGTCACCCTTTATTTCAGTGGACATTCCAGATTGTTTTCAGTTTGAGGGCTTAGTAATAGTGATAGAAGAGCATTTGAGAGATTTAGCTATTATTGTAGACTCAAATGTGAGCATTAAGTTGTATATAAATAAGATTGTGAAAGGTGTGTTCTTATGCTTAAGGCATCTAAAAAGATTGCTGACTCCATGAAATTTCGGGACTGTGATTCAAAGCTATGTAATGCTGTGCTTTGATTATTGTAATAGTTTGCTACTTGGCTTACCTAAATCGCAACTTAAAGCTTTACAGATGTCCAAAACTCAATGGCAAGAGTTGTCATTGAGTTTTGGACCATCTGTAAAGCTTTAAGAGTTTTAGTGAATGTTGGTAGATAAGAGCACATTATACTAATTTTTAAATATTTGCATTGGCTGCTAATTGAGTTTTGTATTCAATTTAAATTACTTCTTTTGATATTCAAGATTTTGACAGGCCAGGTGTCAAGAGGCATTGTGGGCAAAGATGAGTGTTTATCAGCCCTCAAGGCCATTGAGAGATGCACAGCAAGTGTATTTGGATTTGCCTTCACATTGTGCTATATGATTAAATGAGTACAGAATTACCATATTCCATGTTGTAGGTCCCACGTTATGGAATAGTATTATAGCTAAGAAAAATACAACAAATTAAACAGTTTAAGCAAGAGCTAAAAACTTATTTTTTTGTGCAAGCTTACAGAGTTGAGAGAAGATAGATCATGATGCGTTTAGTTAAAATGTTTTTATATTTTTAGTATGCTTTTATGTTGGTAAGTTGTACATTGTGTATGTGAAAGTGTAAACCTCTAAGAATTTGCTGGAGTGAGCCTTATAAAAGAGATTGAAATAAATAAATAAGCAAACTTCAAAAGCAACAGGGAGGATGGCTCACAAAAGACTGAGTAATACCCTTCTGTTTCTTCCCCATAATGGAGATTTGAGGACTCAATCAGGCACCCCAGTCATTGGCATCTTGCTCTGAGTGGCGGGTTTTTCACATGAGAGCTTGATCTGAGTGTAATCAGGTAGCAAAAAAGTAGCTAAGCCATCGACAAGAGCCAGAAAGATGTTTTAATATGTAGCAAGAGGAATGACCAGCAGGCAAGAAGAGGTGATTTTGCCTCAGTATAGGTTTCTTTTGGGGTAATACCTCAAGGTAGGTTAATGTTGTGCATACCATGATAGAAATGAATTTAACTGCTATGCCAGGGTATGTTAGAGATTATCTGTCTCTTAGATTCACTATTATTTATATTTCTGGAAATTGCAATTTCAAAAAGATATAAATCAGATGGACTTGGTCCAGAGGACAGCTACTGAAGTGGTTAACATCCCACATCTTAAAGCATACGTGTACCCTAGAGGGAAGGTGGGATAAGAGAGAGATATGCAAGAGACCTTTTTAAATAGCTAGAAAATATAAATACACGAGGCAGGTCTCTTCATCGAAAAGGAGGCTTTACAGTGAGGGGTCATAAGGTGAGGATGTACAGGATAGTCATAGGCGTTACTTAAGGAAATTCCTTTACAGAAAAAAAGGGGGGGGGGTGATGGTGGATGTATGGAACAGCCTCCCAGTCAAAGTACAGATGACGATATCAGAATTCAAGAAAGAATGGAAGAGGTTGTAAGGCCAAGCAGTTGGTGTGGATGAGCTTCCTGTATAGATTGCGTGTGGTTTATATCTGCCACCGTGTTCTGTGTTTCAGTGTGAAATCTGCACAGTGAGCAGGGTTTTGATTTGGGGTTTTTTTTGTAAGCAAGTCATTTAGATTTTTATATGCATATCCATCGGTCATTAGCATTTATAGGGCAGTGGTGAAGATTTGGGGAAGGATTAGAGGATACTAAGCGATTTTTTTTACTAAAGGGTGGTAGGGCTACTGTATGGGTAGTGAGCAGCAAAACAGCACCTCTGTGGAGCACTCTGAGGCATCCTGCAGTATTGCTGTGTGATGAGCATGTGCTGATCCCAGCGCTAGAAAATAGAAATTATTTTCTAGGGTGGGGGGGGGGGGCAGGGAGTAGGCATGCCCTGAGGTAATCAGGCAGCGCATGGCCATTGCTTCACGCTGCCCAATTACCACAGGATTAGCACGTGAGCCCTTACCACCAACTAAATAGGTAGGAATACTTCAGTTCTTATAATTCCAGTCTTCTGGATCTATCAAATAAAATATTTTGCAGTATAATAGTAACAATTTTCCAGAAGAGTTATGCTCACTAATTACAAATCAGTATGAAATTGTATTTGCAAATTTTGTTAGTATCAGGTGACTCAGCTGCTAGTGTTGGCATTGACCTGTTAACTGAATGTATTGGGTAATTCTAGGGTATTGAGTTTGAGATAGTATGATGGGGTAGATTTGTGATTTGTATAATTACACTGGCCTTTTCATGTCACCATTGGCCTTTTTCCTGGTGCAAATGGGGATGAAGAATTAAGTGACATTAGTTATTTATTCGCATTGACTGCATTGAATGAAATTGATTATTGATTGTATTGAGTTTTGTATAATGTTTTTTTTCATATGATGTGTTATTTTTTAAATGGAGTGTATTCAATGGAATGCATTTTTAATTTTGTTGTAAGCTAATTTGGGCAGTCTGTTAAGTTTAATCTGGACATCAAACATAAAGCAATAAATAAGTTGAATATAGAACAGATGGTAATTTTTTTTCTTCCTTTTGCTGCTATTTTGTTCTCCATTTTTCCATCACCTCCATAAAGATGAAAAGATTTGGTAGTTTCTCCTAACTAAAGGCTGTCTTTAAATTCTGAACTAGATGGGGCGTGTCAAGATGACGGCATGCTGTTGATCATGATTGAACTCTCTCGCTGGCTGCTCTGAATTAAAACTTTTCCTCAATCTTGATGCCTCATACCAAACGTAAGGGGACGGTTAAGGCTGGTTCCTCGATGGCCAGAACCTCTTCACCTCAGCAGCAATCTATCGTAAGATTTGCCACGAGAGCCCCTGCCCAGAATTCCGGGAGGAGCCCTGCTGTTGCTCAGGGAGGAGGAGACCCCGGAGACTTGGGGCTGGCTGTCACTCTCTCTCCCCCGGTTCTCAACCCACCGCCTCTCCCCGAAGGGCGTTTGTCTCAATGGAGGCCTCCTGAACTTGAAAATGTTGAGGGCAAGACCTCTGGATTGAGGTATTGAGAAGATGGATCTGCAGAGAGGTTTGAGGCCTGTTTGTGCCTCAACTGAGCGCATCGCGCCATTAAAACAGCCAGAGACGGTAACGGTGGAGAGTATTTGGGAAGCTCTCCAACAGTTGGATAATACAGTGGCCAGATCTATAGCTGAAGTTTCGACTTTAGTGAGTACTGTTGATACTTTATCTAACTCAGAAGGCATAAAGATAGAATTCAACACTCAAGTACATATAATTAAAGATGATGGTAAGAAGTTACAAGATTGTTCCGCTATGGTGTTAAAAGACAAAATGATAATTCATTGAAAAATTGAACAGATAGAAAACTACAATCATAGATTAAATCTTCACTTCCTGAATTTTCCAAAATCTCCAGGTATTACTCCCTTGGAAGCTTAGCAGAAATTGGGTGGCGGAGCAGGTGGGGGGAAGAGGGGTTGGTGGTTGGGAGGCGAGGATAGTGGAGGGCAGACTTATATGGTCTGTGCCAGAGCCGGTGATGGGAGGCGGGACTGGTGGTTGGGAGGCAGGAAGTACTGCTGGGCAGACTTGTACGGTCTGTGCCCTGAATAAGGCAGGTACAAATCAAGGTAAGGTATACACATATGAGTTTGTCTTGTTGGGCAGACTGGATGAACCGTGCAGGTCTTTTTTTGCCGTCATCTACTATGTTACTATGTATGTTACTATGTTTAAGAAATATTTGTTTGAAGTCTTGAACTTTACCCCAGAAACTATTCCTCCGACAAATCGGATATATTATATACCTAACAAGAGAACCTCAGAAAATTCTTTGGAAATGACTCGTCAAGAAAGAAAGATTCATTAAATATAGCTGAACTGTTAGAAACATCATTAATCAGCAGATTCAGAAAGGATGACTTTATTGGTTTCATTTGTATTGAGCAAGATTTGGAAGCGATGAAAAGGCTATCCCTCCGAAATTGCGAACTTTGTTTTATGGCAAAAAGTTTGGATATTTCCAGATGTTACAAAACAAACACAAGAAAGGAGGACAGACACTTTGGCATTGGGGGCTTCTTTTTATTTTAATTATACATGCGAATGTGTTGTTTAGTATACTGGGATAAAATATGGGGGGTTTTCTCTTCCAGAACAATTACGTGCCTTTATAGATTTAAAAATGGTTCACACTAATATTACCCTTAGTTGAGAATAAATGAAAAGGGTGGGGTTCTAGCGTTTTTCTGTGAAATGGTTTCTTGAAGCTTATCTCCTGAGTTATATATTGTATAGGCCTCCGTGAATTGTGGTCTAAAGAGGATTAACAATTTTCCTATTTTCTGTATTTGATGTAAACTTTGCTTTTCTGATTTTCTTGTTCAAGTATTATGACTTGTAAATTGATTATATACTAATAATTCTGAGCTAGATATGTTTTAAATCTATTGATGTAGATTACCTAAGCAATGAAGGACCAAGATGCATTACCATTTATCTTAGATTTAATGCCAAAATTGGCTACTTGATGCATGCTGCAGCTCTTGTTTTTTATGTTTACAAATAGATTTGCCATTGTTATCTTTCGCCTAATGTGTGGAAATCTCCCAAGCCTCACAGCTGTCTCTTAAGTCAAAAGCAAACTTGTCTGAATACTTCTTAATCACGTCCGGAGCCCTAGCCACTAACTGCAGTCCAGTTCTTCCTTGGTGGTAGAACTCAAATCCCGTAGTTTGTAGCACACAGGGTGTAATTTCTGCTGCATACAAATAATTTTAAATAAATGTGCAATAGATTACATTTAGGTCACTGCTGCGCCACAGAATACCATCTAACTCATTCTGAGTCAATGAAGCTTTCAGCTGTAAAAATAGGACAGCTTGATTTTCTCCTATCCATTAATTTTCAACCCAGGCAAATGTCCAAATAGCAAAAGAAAAAAAGAAATGGCACAAACCTTGTTCCAAGTATTCTGTTTTAAAAAGTTATTTTTAAGCTTTCATTCATGCCCCAGTACTGTATTATCATGGGATTTCGCAGAGGTAGCCTGACCGGAAAGCAAATTTTACTGTGTGTTGGTTTTATTAGAACAATCAGTCTTGATTGAGGAGGTAGAATAATATAATTTGAAGTCCCTGCAGTATTAAAATCAGCATGAAATGATATGTGGATTCAGATGCGATATATACTGGCAATACATGCAACTGTTGAGCTTGTTCAAAATTGGCATCTTTTCAGAGGCTTAAAAACTACTTTGAGGATGATTTGTGCAGCGAAGGGATATGACTACTTGGGTGGTCTAGACCGATTGGCATGTCTAACTTTCTTTCCAAGGCCCACCCTCACTTCATTTCTCCTATTTCTTCACAAATCTTGAAGATTTGAGCACTACTTTGAGTTTTTCTTAAGTGTCAAAGAAATGTCATGATGTTAAGCCCATTGCTACGTTTACACTGTTTAGAGGTGATGGTGTCTCTGAACAACCTTTTCAATTGAGTACCGTGATGCTAAAGATGAAGCTAGTGGCATAGCTATGTGGGGGCCTGCCCCCCCCCCAATTTCCTCTGGGCCTCTGGTTTTGCTGTCGGGGGTCCCCTATTCTACCAGCTGAAGCCTTGTGCCACCGTGTTGCCTGCCTTGCTCTCTCTTCCCCCCTCACATTGAGAACCAGGGCAGGCAACACGGCGGCGCCGGAGACTGGTGCTAGAGAAGGCTTCAGCTGGTGGGGGTGGGGACCCCCACCAGCCAAGGTATTTGCTGCAGCAGTGGATGGGGAGTGGCGGGGGGGGGGGGGGGGCGGCAGGGCAGCAGACCAAAATGTGCCCTCCACCTTGGGCTTTGGCCCTCTCCCACTGCAAGGTCTGGCTACGCCCCTAGATTAAGACAATACTGAGGGGCCGATGCAGAAAACCTTCCACATGGTTATCGCAGGTTTAACACTGTTTTAGCAATACAAAAAGGGTTTCAGCACAGGTGTTAACTCGTATAGAAATCCTGACTGCACACCACATTAAAATAAATGCAAATGTGGTGAATAGCCATTCTGCAGCACACAAATAAAAAAAGGCTTTTTGCAACATGTGACTAATGGGGAAAACATTTTGCCAGGTCTGGGGCAACATAGAAGGGTTCATTGAGAGGATATGGTGTCTCCCCCAGCCTGACCACCCTACCCTGGATATGTGGCATCAGCCATCCTGGTGATCTAGTGGCCCATTCCCATCCCTGACCCAAACCCCTTTCCTCTAAATAAACCAAAAAAGAAAAAACTTCCTGGTGTCTATTGGCACCCTCCCACCCCTCCTTATATGGCAGACTGGCCTCCCCCAGGCCTGGTGAGGGGTTAAAGGTGGGGGAGGATGTCACTAGACACCAGAGATTAAATTTTTCTCAGAGAAAGGGGGTTAGGTTGAGGAGGAGAGAGAGGATGCCACTAGATTATCAGGGAAAATGTTTTGAAGTGTGGGTAGGGGAGTTGAGTTGGGGGAAGGGTGGCTGATGCCAAGTCCAGCCACTAGTATAGTTTTGTTTTTAAATGGCGCTCTTCCTGTCAGTGCCTGAGCCAGTCATAGCTCAATCACTGACAGGAAGGGTGACATTTTGCAGTGAATTGCGGATTACTGCCATGATTTTAATGTGGTAATGATTTTAATGCTCATTGCTTATAATGTGTCACGGCAGTTTTGCAGCAGTAATTCCTCAGTAGAGCTGTGGCTCTGTCACAAGCTTTCTGCAAAAACCACATCAGGTAATAAATATCACACAACAAAACAGTAGACTCACCAGACAAAAATGAATAATGAACATATAAAAACTTTATTATAATACAGTTTAAACAGGAAGTTCAGTCCAGTCCTGGCATTGGCCTTCATCAGGAGTATACAGTATAACAAAGTAAATGTCCTTGTGAGTTCTCTATAACTCAGCTCGATTTATAATATGGATCATTTATGAAATAGTGGATACAGGCAGGACCCGACACGGACCATGTTTCGGCACACTGGAATTTGTCAGGGGTCTTTTATAAATGCTGAGCGTTAAGTCTGAATGATGTCCACTCTGATAGAAGAAATATCCAGAGATCCTCAAAACATTCTCAGTACGCCACATACAGAAGTGAGTTCCCAAGTATTGGTCTTGCCTGTATCCACTATTTCTGAATAAATATTTTGGAACACCTGAACTGCAGTTGGAACTTGTGGTCTTTGAACTTGTGGGTTTGGTGTCTTCCACCCCTTTGGCTTGTACTTTAGCACATAACAAAGTATTTTATGTTCAAAAACGTTGGCCCAGCCTATGCTTCCCCCACCCCAATGCATGCCACCTTGCATTTAGGCACTAAGGCACTTGCATGAGTACATTATAGAATACCACTGAGTGCTCTGCTAGCTTAAGGCTGTTGACTGGATCCAGATTTGCAGGACGGGGTTGATCCAGTTCTGTAGTCTTTTCTTAGGGAATGCAGTGGAGAAATCAGAACTACAAGTCCCTGCATGCAATGGGGTAAACCCAGCATTGCATAAATCTTGCCCTGTGAATCTGGATCCAGTTGGCAGCCTTATGCTTTTTATAGACTTCTATCGTATCTTCCCTCAGCTTCTTGTTCTCCAAACTGAAGAGCTCTAGCCTCTTTAACCTTTCTTCATAGGGAAGTATTTGTATTTTTGAAAACAATTGAGTTGTTCTTACCTGTTGCTCTCCAATCAGGATTTTATAGAGCTCTTATCATATCTCCCCTCAACCATCTCTTCAAGAGTCCTAATCTTTTTATCCTTTCCTCAAATGAGTTGTCCCACCTCCTTTGGCATTTTGGTCATCCTCTGTATCTTTTCTAATTTTTCAATATCATTTTTTGAGATGCATCAATACACAATACT
This sequence comes from Microcaecilia unicolor, assembly GCF_901765095.1. Taxonomy (NCBI): domain Eukaryota; kingdom Metazoa; phylum Chordata; class Amphibia; order Gymnophiona; family Siphonopidae; genus Microcaecilia; species Microcaecilia unicolor. The sequence continues at coordinate 249,092,569 of NC_044031.1, read as the reverse complement.
CAAGATGCGGACACACCATGGAGCAATATAGAGGCAATATGAAAGACCGTATTTTTGAAAAAAATGGACGTCTTGTTTTTTTTTTTGTTTCGAAAATACTGTTTGTACAGACCAAATGCCATGGATTTGTTCGTTTCTGAGCTGGGCGTTTTTTTTTTTTTTTTTAGCAATAATGGAAACCAAAACCGGCCAGCTCAGAAACATCCTAATCCGAGCCATTTGGTTGTGGGAGGGGCCAGGATTCGTAGTACACTGGCCCCCCTGACATGCCAGGACACCAACTGGGCACCCTAGAGGTCAGTGCGGTGGACTTCAGAAACAGCTCCCACATGCATAGCTCCCTTACGGTTGCTGAGCCCCCAACCCCAACCCCCTCCCCCAAAACCTACTACCCACAAATGTACAACACTACCATAGCTCTTAGGGGTGAAGGGGGCACCTACATGTGGGTACAGTGGGTTTTGGAGGCCTCCCATTTACCAGCACAAGTGTTACAGGTAGGGGGGGGATGGGCCTGGGTCCGCCTGCCTGAAGTGCACTGTGGTACCTACTAAAAGTGCTCCATGGACCTGCATACACGCAAGCCTCTAGGACTTGTTGCTGCTGTAGAACCTTGGCACACCAATTGACACCTGAAGACTAATGTCTCCGGAAACGTCCTTTATTGGAATAAGCACGTTACTCACAGTTAACTGCAGATCAGAGGTTGTGCCCCACTGGCAAAGAGTCTCCCTAGTACTGAGATTAGCAGTAGGTTAGAGCTGGCAGAATGCTGTACAATGCCCACTTCAGTAACGTGGGTAACACATGAAAGGGAGCTAAAACTGGCTTACAAAAATGGCCACTACCTCATGGACTACTGGAAACAAAAGAGGGCACACTCGACCCAGTAAGCAGAGGGAAAAGCACCATGGGAGTAGAGCCTACCAACTACCAACATCGTGAGCATTTAACACAAGCTAGTGGAATCACGGGAGCCCAATACCCTACACCACACAATGCATTGCTGATGTGACTCTGCAGTGCGCATAACAGAAAAGGGTGTCACACCCACCCAAGAGCCAGATCAGAGCCAGGGAAAGGCTGTCAGAGGATAGAACACATTCTGCTGTCATGGAGGTGGGTACGGCATTTGAGGCTGGCATACAGGCTGAGGAAAAAAAGTTTGTAAAGTGGGGGTTTTTTTTGGTGGGAGGGGGTTAGTGACCACTGGGAGAGTCAGGGGAGGTGATCCCCGATTTCTTCCGGTGGTCATCTGGTCAGTTGGGGCACTTTTTTGGGACTTGGACCTGAAAAAAAAGGGTCCAAATAAAGCGGACCAAATTCTCGTCAAAAACACCCTTCTTGTTTTGATTATCAGCTAAAGAAGCCCATCTCTCCTCGGCCGATAACCACGCCCCAGTCCCGCCTTCACCACGCCTCCGATATGCCCCCGTCCACTTTGTTCGTTCCTGCAACGGAGTGCAGTTGAAGACGACCAAAATCGGCTTTCGATTATACCAATTTGTTCGCCCACGGGAGAAAGACGCCCATCTCCCGATTTGGGTCGAAATATGGGCGTCTTTCTCTTTCGAAAATAAGCTGGTATATTCCTTTCCTAACAATTCCCAACATTGTTTGCTTTTTGGCTGCCACCACACACTGAGCAAAAACTTTCAATGTATTGTCCATGATGACACCTAGGCACTTTTCTTGGGTGGTGACTTCTAATGTGAACCTAGCATCTTATGGTTTATTTAATCCTGACTGTATTTTGGAAACTGTTTATTAATAAAAAAATTTCCTTTAAATATAAAAGGTGGGATGGGGTAGAGATATATAGTCTGAAACTGTGAATAACTCAGAGGAGCTGGGGAGGGGGTAAGAGAGAGGAAAGGGATGGGTCTGTGAAGGGATAAAAGAAGGTGAAAGTAGAGGAGATGGAGAAGAGGGGGAAAGGGGAAGCTAAGTAGGGGATAACAGAAGAAAAGGCTGGAGGTCAGGAAAGGGAGATGAGTAACAGAAGGAGCTGGAGCTGATGGTAGAGAAAGGTATGGGTTCTTGCAGCTGTTTGGGTGGTGCTGCTTATAAGTTTGCTTGAATGATGCAGCCATTTAAAATGCTTGAAAGATTATTAAAGCACAAGGAATTCTTTCCCAAGGGAGATGCAATTGTAGGACTAGAGGAAACAATATGGAAGAAAAGTGTGATAGACGGGTGGAATATCCTCCTGGAGGAGGTGGTGAAATTCAGATATATCAGAACTGGTTAGGTTTGCCTAGACCTAGATATTGCGGTTAAATGTCTGTATATAATCAGAGTGCATCTCTGGGGACAGCAAGAAGCACAGCTGATCACTTGAGAATGCAGTGGATACTCGGAAATTGAATTCATACTACCAAGCTTGTGTTTAGAATTTAAAATAGAAAAACGCTGTTAATCTGTGTGTTTTCTGATCAGTGGCGTAGCCAGACGGCAATTTTTGGGTGGGCCAACAGGTTGGATGGGTGGGCACTACAACTTTTTTGAAAGAGAAAAAAAAGCAACCTGATGCACCCCATGCTCTGTCCCTACCGTGCTCCTCATAACTTCAATGAGGGTAGCAGTGCAAATCCAACATATTATATTCACAACATTAAAAATAATTTTTGTACCTTTTTGTTGTCTGGTCATTTTATTTTTCAAATCATATTGGTCCCAGTGTCTGATTTCTGCTTCCCTCTGTCTTTGCTTAACTCACTTGCCAGGGTCACCTGTCCATTTGACATTTCTTCTTCATCCATGTCCATCATCCATCTCCCATCTCTGTTTTCCTATATTTCCTTGTCCAGTATCTCCCTTGTGTTCATATCCCCTCATTCATCATCATTCCTCTGTGCACCTATGCACCCCATGCCCAGCATATCCCTTCTGTGTTCCTATTCTCCCCCTTGTCTGGTATCTCTCCCCCCTCTCTGTGTCCATATACCTCCCCTCTCCAGTGTCCAGCATTGTATTCTATGCCATTGCCATCCCCATACAGTATCTCACATTTGTGTGCCTTTCCCCATGCTCCCACCTAATGCCCATAATCTCCCTTCTGTATCTGTACACCTCCCTATGTCCCCTTTCTCCCTCCTCCACACCAATGTGTTCCTCTCCTCTCTGATCCCACCCTAGCCAGCTTCTCTTCCTCTCTCTTTCCTTCCCCTTATGCATCTGGCTCTTTCTCCCACTGTGGGTTCAGCATTTGACTCCCTCTTCCTTTATCCCCTTGTCCAGCATCGTTCTCCCTTCCCTCTAACCCCTCCCATAGGTCTAGCACCTTTCTCTCTTTGCTCCAGCCCTCCTTGCAGGTCCACATCTCTCTCCTTTCCCTTCAGCCATCCCCCGCATATCCAGCACCTCTCTTCCAGCCCCCCTACATGTCCAGCACCTCTCTCCCGTTCATCCAGCCCCACACTACATGTTCAGCACCTCTCTCTTTCATCCAGCAGCTCTCCCCTTCATTTCAACTCTCTGCATATCCAGCACATCTCCCCTTTCCCTCCAACCCCCCCCCCCACATATCCAGCTCCACTCCTCTTCCCTCCAACCCCCCTGCAAATCCAGCACCTCTCCCCTTCCCTCCAACCTTCCCCCTGCAAGTCCAGTACCTCTCTCCCTTCCGTTCTCTCCAACCCCCTGCCCCTCACAAGTCTAGCACCTCTCCCTTTCCTTCTGCCCACTCCCCTTGTAGGGCCAGCAGCCCCCCCCCACAAGTCCAGCACCCTTCCCTTCAGCCCCCTCCCCTTGCAGAGCCAGCAGAGACCACTGTCTTCCTCACTCCCACCCCCTGCTGCAGCGCTTGTATTCAACGCTATCGGCGCTGCCTCCCCCTGCACCTCAGTCTCCCACCCCCGTGGCAGCGCTTGCAATTTGCTACTGGCGCTGCCTGATCAACAGCTGACAGATGAGGCGCCGACGGCCTGCTCTGGGACCTTCCCTCTGCCGCATTCATTCTGCCCTGCATAAACAGGAAGTTGAATCAGCGCGGCAGAGGGAAGGCCCCGGAGCAGGACGTCACTCTGCGTCTGTCAGCTGTCAGGCAGCGCCGAGCAATTTACCAGTGTTGCTGCAGGGGTGGGAGGCGGAGACTATGAAGTAGAGGAGGCAGCGCCGATAGCATTAAATACAAGCGCTACGGCGGGGGTGGGAGAGGGCGACACGGCGAGGGACTCTGAATGGGCCTGAGACAAAACTGGGTGGGCCTGGGTCCACCCGTAGCTACGCCCCTGATACCTCCTGACTGCTAACAACAATTTTGAGTGTTTCTTGGTCACCCATAGTTTGTATCCAGGAATTTGAAGGAAAGTTTGATAACTCTTCCTTGTCATTTATAAATTCTAAATATATTGGCCACATGAGATGCTTACTATCTTTTTGCATTTATGGAATCAATTTTCCTAGACAACTTGATCTAAGGTTGTTGCAATTTGTATTAATACTTCAGTGTAGCTTTTCCTTTAGCATGGAGAATTATGATGGAACATAAAGCACATCCTGACTTTAAATTTAAACTACAAGTAAATAGCTAGAAATTAAAATAGACTCAAAACATTTGCCTTGCATTTAGAAAAGAGAGAGTTTGGAGCAGAAGGTTGTAGCATATCAAGCTGTTAATGTAACCCAGATATGGAATTAAATTATTTCAACTAGGAAAATCGCAATATGGATTGATGTAGAGAAACACATCAATTTGAGTTTTTAAGCAGCTTTCTGGGTCAGAGGTTTTTGGTTTTTTTTTAATCACTTGTTTAGAAAATTGAAGGCTTGGGTAGGAAACCCAAGACTGTGCAGTCAGAAATGAATTAAAAATGTAACCTGTGAGCTTGAGATTGCCAGAAGTTTCATTTGGGTACTCTAATTTGTTTGTCATCATATTAGAACCCAATAGATTGCATTATGAGACCGATGAATTTTTTCAGCCCTAAAGTCATGTTTAACCAGTCACAGCTGGAAAAAAAAATGAACATTTGAGTCAGCATACATTTTCATGGTATTGTGGTGCATATTTTTTAATTGCAATATCCATCAAAATGTAGGGTTGACTTTATGGATTCATACTTTATTTTGGGACCCAGAGCAATTCTCATTCTCTATATAGGAAACATGGCAGCAGAAGTCTGAGCAGTGAATATAGTGGTTTCAGTATGCAGTATATTGAGAGCAGCATTTTAGAAAGGACGTGCTGAGTGGAATTCCAATGTTTAGGAGATGTGGACTTTCCCTACTATTTTACAAGAGGCTTTTTAAAAGCATGGCTATATGTTCAAGCCCCTCCATATTTAGAAGGAGCAACAATTGCAGAAAGCTAGACATGAGGGGAAAAAATGTACTCAGCCTCCCCTTCCCCACACACACGCATCACCTGGAAGCACACTGACTCCTCCCCCCCCCCCCCCAAGGAGGCCCCCATGTGTGGACACAAGCCTGACACCTAGCAACCTCCCCGGGGCCCAACATCCTCAAAATCAGCATGGGGCCACAAACCTCCCTTCCTCTCCCCCCAACATATTCCCTGGCCTTACTGGGGTCCCTGGTGTCTAGTGGGGTGGGAGCCAATGTCCCCTTGCTCCTGACTTGCAGCCACTGGGTCTCAAAATATAGCTATTTAGACCTCTAGAGGTAATATCTCAAAATGCCCATATTTGGATGCCTGACCTTTAGTGGTGGTAATGGTGATTTTGTGGGTGGGTGGGGGGGTATTGTGTTGGGTTGTGTGGGGTGGGGGTCATTGTCCTGTCAGATGGGGGAGTGTTTGGAAGGCTGGCATCAGGGTAAGGAGATGTGTGCAGGGAGGGCTGGCCTCATGGGGGGACTAGAGACCTTTACATTTGCCCCCACGCCAGGCACTTAGACGTGTTTCAGAGCAGGTATAAATTCCAACATCCCAAGTTTTTCTATGCAGTCGTGGATTCCCTGTGTGAAAGAAGGATTACACGTCCGTATTTTTGTCATGCCCTCACCATCTGCTTATCCTCTTCACAGCCTTTGACATACTCAGCTTCCCTATATCTGAATGCCCCTTGTTTTGAAATGGGCTTCTCCAGACATTTAAACACGGTCATCTAGATGTGGGCATGCTCCAAAAATAAGGGCCTGAGTGTGGTAGAGATTTGTTTTTCTTTTCAGCAATAAGGAGGACAAGAGGGAGAAGGGGATTCTGTCTTGGAGCTTGGACAACCAAGAGGGGGCCTTCTGGAAACTGGAAAGCAGAGGTGTAAAGGTGTTGGGTCCTAAAGTGATGCCTTCTTGAAGTGGCACCAATGGATGGCACTATAACAGGTGGGGGGGGGGGGGGGAGAGGGATAATATGCATCAATAAATAGATTTCCTGTGAAATAGGGTCAGTAGCTGAAAGCTAAACATTTCTGTAAAACAGAAGGAATATAGCTATGGATCTTTGTGGCAGATGAGTGGAAAGTAGTCCAGTGTGCTGGTCTGGAAGAACATCCCTTAAGAATGTGTGTGTGCTTTCTGTGGTTATGACAGGTTATTGCTGACAAGTGTTGGTAGCTATAACTTTGTTCAACTACCCTTAAATCTTTCCTCAGCGCCTCTTCCTTTTTATGAGGTATCAGTGCACCAGATGGATTTTATCAGTTTTCTGGCTTGAAACAGGTATGATCAGTGCTTTTTATTTTTGCTTTTCAGATGCTTCTATTTTAAGCATGTACTGAAAATGCTGCTTTAGTTCTGTGGACTGGGCATGTGAAGCCTTTTTTTCTCTCTCTTTTAAATGTAAGATAGAGTCACCGTAATTCAGTGGAAGAAAAACTGAGCTGCACCTTCAGATCAGATCTGTTTTATCACGTGCTAAAAAGAAATAGGATGATGCTAGAAGCTTGGGGAATATGAGGTATCACTTAAGATGACCAGAAACAAAAATCCTTCATGCATAGAGATTGTGTGCATTCTCACAAAAAGGATCTTATCCAAGTAAATTCATCCCCTTGCTTATACCCAGGGATTTCTGCCTCACCAATAAGATAGAAAAGAGGGGAGAAGGATGGTGGATGAAAGCTGATTGAATCATGTTGGCATTCTCCATAAACTAGGTGAATCTGTGGAGAAAAAATATACAAGTATTTATGTCCCAAAAGAAGCCAGTATGAGGACAGAATTGTACGTGTTCATCCTCATACTGTTTCAAAGTGGAATCAAAGTGTACCTCCTCACATGCCTACTTGGCAAAAGAAATCTGTGGTGTCATCATGTATTCCTTCTATGCAGGACACACAAAAAGTTCTTTTATATTCAAAGCATAAGACAATCCTATAACAGAGTAACTATGCTAGGATTCTTTGAGGATAACCTGATAATGGAGTCTACTACAGCTATGTTATCGGAATAAAATATTATACTACTACTTCTGAGCTTGGGGCTCCAAATATAAAGAGCCATTATAAAAGGGAAAGATTGTAGAAAGTGATGTTGCTCATTATTCCAACTCCATTCCACCATTCTGGCTATGTTTCTGCATGCTAGGAATTGCTAAAATAAATTCCAAAGCCTTTTACTGCAGATGCATCAGTGAAAAGCTCTGTCACTGTTAAATGCTGTGGGACTGGGCAAATAACTGTAAAAATACAGAGATGAAACTGTGGTGTACTTCAAAAAGGTTGAGTCTTTCTTCAGGCTTTATCTGGCTTTTATATGCATTGAATTGTATTTCTTTGGTTGTTTTTGGATCAATTTGATCAAAATGTCAAAACATGGTATGGGTTGGGTCCGCTTCAATAAAACTTCCTTGTGGTTTCCACCACACTCGTCCATGACCAGTTACTTCCTTTTGTCTTGAATGCACTGGTGTGTCAGTACTTTTGAGGTCTCTTAAGATTTGTACATCTGAGGCAAAACTATGCTATGAGGGACATTGTATGCCATATGAGCCAGCCATTCCCAACCCAGTCCTCGGGGCATACCTAGTCCCATCAGGTTTTCAGGATATCTGCAATGAATATGCATTAAATGGATTTGCATGCAATTGAGGCAGCGTATGGAACTCTAACTTGTGCATATTCATTGTGGATATCCTGAAAACCAGATGAAACTAAGACTGCTCTGAGGACTGGGTTAGGAATGACTGCAGGAGTACCATAGGTGCCTAAAAGCGCAAGAGATGCCAATGTGCACTAGAATTACTGAACTGCAGATATTTTAAACTATTCATATAATGGAAGATAGACTGTCTTTGTGACATTGATGGATAATGCCTTTTAGACATTGAAGAAAAGAGCTAATTTGCTTTTAAGTACAGCCAGAGTGACTCTAATATCACCATAGCAGGTTAAGAACATAAGAATAGCCATACTAGGTCAGACCAATGGTGCATCTAGCCCATCCTGCATCCAACAGTAGCAAATTCAGGTCACAAGTACCAGACAGAATCCCAAATATTAGCAACATTTATGCTACTGATTCCAGGGACATGCAGTGGCTTTCCCTATATCTATCTCAATAGCAGACTATGGACTTTTCCTCCAAGAACTTGTCCAAACCTTTTTTTTAAACCCAGAGGCACTAACTGCCGATACTACATTCTCTGGCATTGAGTTCCAGAGCTTAACTATTTGTTGAGTGAAATTTTTTCCCTCCTGTTCATTTTAAAAGTAATACCATGTCATTTGCTTGTGTCCCCTAGTTTTTGTACTTTTGAAAAAAAATCAATTTACGCTTACCCGTTCTACACCACTCAGTATTTTGTACACCTCTGTCGTAACCCCACAGCCATCTCTTTTCAAATCTGAAGAGTCCTAACCTCTTAAGCCTTTCCTCATATGAGAAGAGTTCCAACCACTTAATTTTGATCACCCTTCTTTGAACTTTTTCTAATTCTTATCTTTTTTTTTTTAAGATATTGCGACCAGAATTGCACACAATACTTAAGGTGTGGTTGAACTTGGAGTGATACAAAGGCATTATAATATTCTTTATCTTATTTCCATCCCTTTATTAATAATTCCTAGCATTCTATTCACTTTTTTACCCACCACCACCACACACTGGGCAGAAGATTTCAGCATATTGTTCACAATGACACCTAGATCTTTTTCTTGGGTAATGACTCCTAGAGTGGAGCCTAGCATCAAATAACTATGATTTGGATTATTCTTCTCAATGAGCATCACTTTGCATTTGTCCACATTAAATCTCATCTGTCATTTGGATGCCCAGTCTTCCCACTTTTAAGGTCTTCCTGAAACTTTTCACAAGCCACGTGCGTTAACAACTTTGAATAGTTTTGTGTTGTCTGCCAATTTAATCACCTCACTTTTCCTTTTCCGGTTCATTAATAAATATGTTAAATAGCACTGGTCCCAGTACAGATCCCTGGGGCACTCCACTATTCATCCTCCTCCACTGAGTGAATTGGCCATTTAACCCTATCCTCTGTTTTCTATCCATCAACCAATTCCTAATCCACAACAGAACATTGCCTCCTATCTCATGGGGTTTTAATTTTCTCAGGAATCTCTCATGAGGGACTTTGTCAAAAGCTTTCTGAAAATCTAGATGTACTACATCAACCGGCTTACCTTTATCAAGCAAATTGATTAGGCAAGACTTCCCTTGGCTGAATCCATGTTGACTCTGTCCCATTGATCCATGTTTGTCTATTTGTTCAGTGATTCTATTCTTTATAGTAGTTTCCACAATTTTGCCCAGCACTGGTCAGGCTTATAGGTCTAATTTCCAAGATCACCCCTGGATCCCTTTTTAAAAATAGGCGCTACATTGCCCACCCTCCAATCTTCAGGTACTATGGAACATTTAACGACAGATTACAGATCACTAACAGCAGATCTGCGATTTCATATTTGAATTCTTTCAGTACCCTGGGGTGTATGCCATCCAGTCCTGGTGATTTACTACTCTTTAATTTGTTGATTTGGCTTAGTATATCTTCCAGGTTCACTGAGATTTCTTTCTGTTCCTCTGCATCATCACCCTTGAAAACCATTTTTGGCACAGATAGATCTGTACAGCAAACAACAGGTCAGGGTAGAGAAACACATACGTACATATCAACAGTCACAAAACAAGAAGTAGGGGTGGACCAAGAGATCTCTTGGTCCACCCCTACAGATAGATCTCTTACATTTTCTTCAGTAAAGATAGAGGCAAAGAATTAATTCAGCCTCTCTGTTATGGCCTGTCCTCCCTGAATGCCCCTTTAGCTCCTTGACAATCTAATGGTCCCATGGATTCCCTTACAGGCTTTCTGCTTGATATACCTAAAAGGTTATACCATGATTTTTTGCTCCGAAGCAAGTTTCTCTTTGTATTCTCTTTTAGCCTTCTTTATCAATTCTTTGCATCTAACTTGACAGTGCTTATATTGCATCTTGTTTTCTACATTCAGATCTTTTTTTTTCCATATTCTGAAAGATTTTCTTTTGGCTCTAATAGCCTCTTTCACTTCTCCTTTAAACCATGCTGGCTGTCATTTGTTCTTCTTTCCATCTCTTAATACGTGGAATACATCTGGTCTGGGCTTCCAAAATGGTATTTTTAAACAGTGTACATGCCAGATTTCAAGACCTAATCTTTGCAGCTGAGTCTTTTGACTTTTTAAAAAACCATTTTCTTCATTTTATCATAGTTACCCTGTAGTCCCAGACTAGAAACATTCCTTCCAACCCAATAACAGGCAAACTCACATCAGATTGTCTTGGATGAGATGTTCTTTCCTCCTCAATTTGCCTAGGGAGATGTATCTGGTGGAATCTGCTCCTGAAAAAATCTTCCAGGACATGTTCATCACGTTACCTGGAGGCAGCTCCTGCAATCCGTAGTGAATACTTCCAGGTCATGGGGGGGGGGGGGGGGGGGGGGGGGGGGGGGGGGAAGTCTGCTCTCTCCTTGGGGCTCAGTGATGTCTCTTGAGCACTGCAGACTCAGCCAAAGCAACAATTCTGTTATGGCATGAGCACTAAAATATTCCACTGTCATCTGCTGCAACACAGGATCTGAGTGGACTCAAGATTTAAAAACCCTCATCTCTTTCTTCCCCATGCCAGGCAGTAAAAGAAGCAGGTGCTAACAGTAGAGATGCAGTCAAGCCTGTGCATATCAACACAGTGTCATCTTGGCCCCTCCCCCCATATATTCTTCTACAGCTTTTCCAAGATAGCTTTATTCTTGCTTAGACCATGTCCTAATTAGTCACACCTGAATCCACGGAACTATGTTATCCAGCAATGTCCTGTTTATAATAATGTCACTTCTTGTTGCCTCCCTGACTCCTCCCAGTGGGATGTCTTTACTGTAGACTGCAATCCTGAAGTTTGCAGAGTTGCATTCTTTCTCTTCTGTTGTTCTGTATCATGATTTTTGCATCACAGAATGCCTACCCACTTTAGATCAGAGAGTTCACTAAAATTACTACATTTTAATAGAAAACAGAATGTCTTCTACGTAAAATATTTTGTTCATGTAGAAGAATTACTTGGTGGCTAGATATTAAATTATTAATTTCTTTCACCTAAAAGAAAATTGTGTACTATATTAAAAAAAAAAGGAAAGTCTTAGGGCATGGGAGGGACAGTCACCAGAGAACCACTGGGACAGGGCATTCTTGCAAAGCCTGCAGAAATATTCATACTTAGATAAAAAAAAAAAAAAGATGAGTATGTAAACAGATCTGCCAGCCCTATCATTAGGCTGGTTCCTTGCTTATTTTTATACCTCAGCTCCTTGACCTGAGGCAGCTACTGGCAACACAGATAGATTTACAAGTGGTGAAGTGCTACAGAATGCCACAAACAAGAACAAGGAATCCACATGTACTCTCCTCTCGGAACAGCATTTCCTTGTGGGAATACATAACGAATATCACTGTTCCTATTAGCCTGGAGGATGAAGTGTTCTTAGAGTAAGTGATAATGACATGCGGTCAAGAATGTGATGAGACAGCTTTCAGCTAAAATCTACATGTTCCTCAGAGACCCAGCATCAACTCCAAAACCCTCTGTTCTTGGGTAGATGCCTAAGCTATAGTCTTGCATTCTAATAAAAAATAAAACCATCAATGGCCAATGCAGCCAGCGATTGCACAGAAAGTCTAAAATAGAACAAGTCTCTCCCCACAGAGAATGGAGAGAGGTTCTCCTGCACATTGCCCCACAGTGACACAAGGTCAAGTCTGTTATCGCATATTGTGTCTGCCGGCAGAATGAAAATGAATCTACTAGTGGGAGCATGAAATACCAATTATGTCCTTTAAAATTACAGTCTGTAGCTATAATTACAGGCACCATACCACAGCACAAGCAGCTTAGCAGGTCGTTATGGGACTGAGGAATAAACTCCACAGGCCAGCATTACTACTACTGACTGCTCCCTTTTCTAAAAAGTGATATTACTCCATAGTCTACAATTTGACCTTCCAAATATAATTTTCTGAGTTTACTCTTAAACCTCACCCACCCCGTGTAGCTTATTTTGTTTATTTAAAAAGATATTTCCATTACGTAGCTTCCCATTATATTCCATAACCTGTGGGGTAATGGTGTCCATCAACCAGCAGATGGAGATAGAGTACTGAAAACTGAGCTGAGACATCTCTCTCTTGGCATCCAAACCAGGGGCGTAGCCAGCCTTCCGTGGGGGAGGGGTCCAGAGCCCGGGGGGAGGGGGCACATTTTAGCCCTCCCCCGGCGCCGCCCCCCCCCCCCCGCCGACATTGCCGCCCCCCCCCCTCCCGCCGCGAACCCGCAGCCGCTGCAGCCTACCTTTACTTTTGCTGGCGGGGGATCCCGCTCCCCGCCAGCCGACGTCTTCTTCTCAGTCGCTTCCTGCTCTTCAATTTGTTTGCTGACGTCCTGCTCTGTTCTCTGAGTCTGACGTCCTGCACGTTCAGGACGTCAGCAAACAAATTGAAGAGCAGGGAGGACTGAGAAGACGTCGGCTGGCGGGGAGTGGGATCCCCCGCCAGCAAAAGTAAAGGTAGGCGGGGGTGGGTTCGCCGGGAGGGGGGTCTGGGGTGAATCTGCGGGGGCCCCGGCCCCCTCAGGCCCCACGTAGCTACGCCACTGATCCAAACCAGCTCCTCAGTGTTTTCTATCTCCAGCAAGTAGATGGACATAGTTTTCAGCCTCTGGTTCTGAGTGATTTGCTCCTGGTCCAGTTGGCCAGCTGGTCCCCAGTTGAGCTTTGCAGGTGGTTTGAGTCCGCAGAGTTGTATCTGGAGATTTTCAGATCCCTGTCTCTGGTTCCCCATGAATTGACTTCGTTCTCCCTTGTTTCCTGTGAAGTGCTCCTTTTCTAACACTACAAACTTTAAGAAAAGAAATAAAACAAAAAGGAGAAGGAAAACGTTTGCTTGTTGTCTTATTTTTCCCATCACACTTTTAGTGTATGCCTTAGTGTATGCTCTGGTGGATCCTCCATTTCTATCCCCTATCATTTGGTGTACCTGTCTCGAGACCTCTTCTTTTCTCCATCTGTACTTTGTCCCTTGGTGCACTGATTTCTTCCCATAGTTTTCTGTATCACCTTTATGCTGCGGACTCTCAGATCTACCTTTCCACACAGGAATCCAGGCCCATGTCTAAGTCTGCCACTCATTCCTCAGCTTTCTATTTTCTTGCCCCTAAACTGTGGAATGACCTCCTCCCATAAATTCGATCTGAACCTTTCTTCTCTAAATTTAAGTTGCTTCTGAAGACTCCTTTTATTTTTCACATGGCCTGTGGTATTGAGCTTGGAGACTCTTGACCTTGTTTTTCTAGCTAAAAGACTCCTCAGATTCCCCTCCTTTTCCTGTGTGAATGCTTGACTTTCCTGTCTATAAATGATGTTCTTTACATTATTGTATTTTGCTGATTGGTTTTTATTATTTGCTTTTGTAATAGTGGTATACCAAATAAACTGTAGTAAAATAACATGTCTTAATGGTAGCCCACATTGATAACTATGCCCCCTAGATATGGCTTCTGAAGGAAGATCTTACTAGCCAGCTTTGAACTTTGGATTAGGTTGGATGAGTGAACACTGGTGTAATTCTCTCATGAGACACAGATTTGATGCTATTGACCAAGGGGGACAATAATGAATACTGACCACGTTGGTGGAAATTCTGTTGATATTTTTACCTGCAGGGTTTCCATGAATATCTTAAGCTAAAATCCACAAATTTCAAACAAATAAAATCAAGTTATCTGGTTTAAAAGCATCACAGAATATCAACCTTTGCACCTGATTTAAGGATGGCAGTGTTTTCTCAACATTGCTGGAATATCCATCATTCCCAGTTTCAGTGATAATTTGTATAATTCCACTGGACCTACTTCTGCAAAAGCACGATTATAGGTTTCAGATGGAGAGTATCTGTCTTACGGAATATGGAGGTGGTGAAACCTTAGAAATGTTTTGATTATTTTTGTTACTGTTTTACATGGTTCTTGTGGACTATTTACCTCACTGTTCTATTCTTTCTTTTGTATATATTAGAGTTGCAAATTATTCGTAGTTAACTCTGTGATTGATGCATGAATCACATTTTTTTTTCTGAAGCTTTCCCTCTGACCTGTCCTGCCCTTGGAGAAGCAGGAAGTGATATCAAAGGAGGTGGGACAGGCCAGAGGGAAAGCTTTGGAGAAGGCCACAGGCTGCATATGTGCAACACTTCCGTTGCTGGGGACCAACAGAAGACCACTAAGGTAGATTGGGGGTGGGTGAGAGATGCCAAACTCCAGGTAGAGGGAGTTAGTGAACTATAGAACTGGAGGGGGCCACCGGTGGAAGCTGTGGCTGAAGCATTGAGCTCCAGTAGCCAAGAGAAGAGCTTGGTGGTGCTCACTGCCAAGTTTGTGTTGCTGCTAGGGTAGGGAAGGAGAGGTGTTGGACAATGGGAGGAAGGGAAAAGAGAGAGGGATATAATGGACCTTGGAGAAGAGAAAAGGTGAGGGAAGGGAGAAAGTGAGAGATATTAGAGTTACCATACATCTGGATTCTCCTGGACATGTCCTCTTTTTCAGGAACTGTTGAAGAGGAGAGGGGGGCATGCTGCTCATAGATGGGAGGGAAAGAAAAGGGGGACATGTTGCTCAAAGATGTTGCTTTTTTGGAAATGTACATATTTTCTAATTTTGTATTTAGCAGAGTATGGAAGAAAATGCATTTGTTACTTTTACCAGTATTTTCCCTGCTAATGGAATCTGACTTTCTTAGAATGTCATAGTGACTGTGTGGTAGGTTGCGGTGCTGGGCTGGGAGTGGGGCAGCATTTTATTTTTTGTGTCTTCTCTTTTTTGTCTCTGCAAATATGGTAACCCTAGAGATCTTGGATCTGGAAGTGGGAGGGAGGGAGATTATCAGTCTTTTAAGAAAGAGAAGGGGAATGGGATTTGATATACTGCTTTCTGTGGTTACATTCAAAGTGGTTTACATATTATATACTACTACTTATTTTGTACCTGGGGCAATGGAGGGTTAAGTGACTTGCCCAGAGTAGCAAGGAGCTGCAGGAAAGAGAGAAAGAAAGATATAAAGTACTTTTAATTGTGTAATTAATCACGATTAAAAATTTTAATCAAAATGCAACCTTAGTATATATTTGTACAGTTTGAGAGTCCAGTGAATGGGAATCCTATACAATAAAAAGCACATCCAACGTTCTGAAGCCGCCAGCGTTGCAGTGAAGCCTGAAGCCCTGTAGTGTTCGTCGCCTTCGTAATAGCTCCGCCCTCCACAGGAATTGGACCAATCACTTTCAAAGCCCTGCCCTCAGAGCCCTCCCGTCATCGAAGCCCTCTGTTCGTATCTTCGTCATCGCTCTGCCCTCCACACAGACTCAAAGAAAACGGGAAACCGAAGAAAAAAAAACGGAAAAAAAGAAGCAGTGGGTGAAGCGCTGACCCCCCCTCCCCCGGAACACCGGTGCCGGCAGTGAAACGGTGAAAAGCCTACCTGCAAAGAAAATGCTCAGCCTCACTTCCCACGAGAAGAAAAGAGAAAAACCGGCGCCGTCAGTGAAGTGCTGAACAGACTCCCTCCTCATTTTCAAATCAGCTGGCGTTCGCAAAAAAAAAAAAAAAAAGAACGAAACCCATGCACACCCTCCCTCCACAGTTAACACTGTGCTGGCCAATGCAAACAAACACGAAACAAAGGTAGGCAGGGCAACATCGCTATATACAATAATCTCTGTCTTCAACTAGGACTGAAGAGGGAGGGAGGGGGCGGGGCCTGCAAGACAGACATAAAGAGAGCAAGGGAAGGAGGGGGTCATGGAAATCACTTCACCACACACGCTCTCTGTATCTCTCAGACACACAAACACACAGTCTCTATCACACACACACACACACACACACTTCAATCCCTCTGTCTCACTATCACACACACTCTCGGACTCACACAGTCTGTCTTACTCTCTTGCACACTCTCACTCACACAAACACTGTCACAATGACTGCCCCTGTGGTCATGCACACACACTCACATCAGACGGAAGGAGAGCAAGGGAAGGAGGGGGTCATAGAACTCAGTTCCACACTGTCTCTATGACCGCCCCTGTAGTCCGGCACACACACTGTCACAACAGACGGAATTACAGCAAAGGAAGGAGGGGGGGGGGGGGGTCAAAGAAATCAGTTCCACACACACACTCTCTGTATCTCTCTGTCACACAAACACACACAGTCTGTATCACACACACACACTCTTTCAATCCCTCTGTCTCACACACTCACTCTCGGACTCACACAGTCTGACTCATTGGAGCCGACTCTGTGGGTGCTGTGGGTGCTTGAGCCACCCCCATATTGAGAAAATTCCTTGTATGTGTCCAGGGAGGGGTCATTTCCATTGGGCTTAGCACCCCCAATAATTTTGAAAAGTTGGCTCCTATGGTCTCCTATGGTCTGACTCTCTCTGTCTTACACACACTCTCATTTACAAATTAAACAAGTATTGCATCTCCTTACCATCATAGCACATTCCTCCTAACACTTCCCTTACAAACATTAATGGCAGACGGTAACTATCTTGCTAGCGCCCGTTTCATTTCAGTCCGAAACGGGCTTTTTTTTTTTTTTACTAGTTTTATTATAATTAAGAACAGACTGTTTTCTATCCATGTTTTTGCTTTGACTTTACAATGCCTATCTAATATTATTACCTTACAAGCTTGCTAATAACGGACATAAGCTTGCTAATAACGGACATAGTCTGGGTGCATTCAGAGAAACTGTTTTGAGGAATTGGAGGAGGTGTTTTAACCACAGGTCCTAACTAAATTGTGTACCAGCCTCTCAGTATCTCTCAGCTTTGCTAGTCTGAGTTTGGTATAATTACATCAGCAGAAGATTCAGTGATATGATCTAAATGTGCATCACACTTACAAGGGTTGCCATATATTTCTGTATATTCAGGCTTTAAATTTACTGCATTCATGGGACCAATTTAAAGCTAAATAAGAGGCTGCAACTGTGGGAAGATCAGGCAGTCTCTAAACTTGAAGAATAGCTTTTAGGCATTCTTAGTGAATCTGTGCTCTCTTCAAAACTAATGTTACAGACGGGAACAGGAACCAGAAGTAATGCATTGTCAGCAAACTATAGGTAACCATTTTTCCAAGAGGGAAGGAGGTGTGAATCCAAGGATACATCCAGATACCATGACAATAAAGGTTGTTCATGTAGCAAGCCTGCTACAGGTTAACATTTTCTTCTGATATATTTTACCGGCCCTAGATATGTACTACAGAATTATTCATACATTGTACTTTGATATGTCTTGTAGAGGAAGGTTTAGTTTTTCAGACAGCTGGGCGTCCTATCCTCTCTTCCCCTCCTTTACCTTAGTGTGGTTCCCTGGTGGTCTAGTGACCTCTTCAGAATAGGAAAGAGTCACCTCTGTCCTGCCCACCGCGTCTGCAGGCTGTCTTTCTCATGGCGCCGATTCAGAATGGCTGCCGAGAGTTCAAGCAGTGACATCGCGAGACTTCTGCAAAGGGGTAGTGAATGGAGTCATGTGGGTGGAGGGAGGCTGGAATATTGGGAAGGAGATCTACATGGGAGGGAGAGAGAGGGAATCTGGTTTTCTTTGGGGGGAGGTCAAAGTGACGGGGTGGGGTGAGACAGGGGGCGGGGCATATGTCCTTTTTTTTTTAATGGTAACCCTACGGATATAGCCTTTGAAAGATGATGCCACTCTCTGCCTCTAGATTCTACACACACATTGCTTATTACTCATCCAAGCACACCTTTATCCTCCTTCCCCACCGTCCGACAGCCCATTAAATACACATGGACACACAAATTCCTCTGTGCACATAAACTCTCCTACCAATGAAGAGTATCCTAGTAGGGCAGTACATAAATCTATGAACCACATCATTTAAAATATATATTAAAAAGGTAGTGAAACCACAACAGTGATATGATGGGCTGTCGTCAGCTGCTAGCTTGGCAGTGCCAGAAAATTGACTAAAATGACTTTATCATAGACCCATATCTTTTTTTTTTTTTTTTAAATTTTGAAACTAATAGAAAATAATTGTCACCTTTACCACCAACCCTCACTACCAACAACTAAAAACCAAGAATACCTGCCTAATGTACTTAAAAAAATAAAACAGGAAAATATGTGCTTTTCAAGGTAAGAAGTGGCATCCTTTGATTAGAATTTTTGTCGCTCTCCTGTATTATGGACTGCTGGTAGATATTTTTTTTTATTTCCTGAAACAATTTGAGGGATATGATTAATCTACAGTTTCCTTTTTTCTGTAACGAGATGTTTATGTACTGTAATTTGAATAATAATTGGATAAACATGTTTCTTTAGAATGGTTGATAGTGTTAACAACGTTCATAAAGTAAGACCAGTGTTTCTCAACCCTGTCCTGGAGGCACACCTAGCCAGTTGGGTTTTCAGGATTGCCGCAAAGAATAGGAATGAGAGACTTGCATACAGTGAATCTTCCATATATGCAAATGTATTCATTATGGTAATCCTGAAAGCTTGAGTGACTTGGTGTTCCTCTCCTGGAGTAAACGATTCATAATCACATCTGGTAGAAGTTCTAGGATGTTTACTGTCTCTCTGATGTGAGCAGTGATAGGTAGTATGGTAGCACTGTAGAAATGGACAGCAGCTGTGCAAGAAACTAGAAACACGCTAATGGTGAGTAATGCCTCCATGCGTCACAGTTGCCTAGAAGTGGGTGGCATCTAAACAGCTTTCTCATGTCTTGCTTTTGGCTTGAATTAATTTTCTTGTCTTTGAAGAACTGGATCTTGTACTATGAAATTAGCCAAGTGATGATTACTCCAAAGATCATAAGAGCTGTAAATTTACAGGTGCAGAAGGGTTACCTACAACCTGGATTACAGCATGAGTTATGATTGTTGCATTTTATGGCATCAGTTGACCAAAGACAAAGACCCCCATTGTTACTTTTACTAGTAAATAAATGTAAGTTCTCAATTGCATGCTATTGTCGTCATGTATCTTGCAAAACAAATAGGAAGGTATATTTTTACTCACTGTATAACCAGGCTCCAGAATTCATTGCTACAATATGATAACAGCTGTTAATATAGCTGTGTTTAAAAAAAGGTTTGGAGAAGTCTCTGTAAGAAAGTTTAGACACTAAAGGTAGATTTGGGAGAATCCACTGCTTGACCGTGAGGGTAAACTGCATCGCTTCTACTTTTTGAGATCTTGCCGGATATTTGTGACATGGATTGGGCACTATTGGAAACAAGCTACTGGGCTTGATGGACCTTTGGTCTGACATGATGGCAGTTCTTATGTCAGAAAAGGTACTGTGAAGACAAAAGAAGGGAGTATTCAGTTGAACAATGTGTGCGAGAGGTGGTTGCTTTACTAGAAGACATCTCCATGTGATTTTACCATTCTCAAAGTGGTCTTGAATGCCAGAATGTAAAAATGTGTAGGTATCATGGCAGAAGCCTATGAAACATGGGACATTCCCAGAAATCAGGTGTGATGTTGTACAATAGGGTCATTTATGTGCCCCACTGCTAATTGTGCACTAGCATTTACACCAGGTGTAAGCAGGCGTAAGTGCCATGCCCAAAGTTAGGCCTGAGATCTACGCTAAACTAGCATTTTAGAAAGAGCGTTCTGCGCACAGTGCCCTTTGTAGAATATCCGTCTAGTGCAGATCTTCCCAGCACCTAACTTTGGGTGCCATTCATAGAATTCCCTCCATATGACCAACTTGCAAACTAAATAGACAAACAGGAAGAAGTGCCATAAAGCAACTTGCGGTGGGGATTAGAAGAACGAATTGAGGGTTACTATATTATTTTCCTTATTCCAAAGGAAGTGTAAGTACAGGAGCAAGAGCTTGCAGCAGCTTTACCATTTTGGATTTTATTATTAAAATATTATTTAAAATATTTGTCACAGCCATCAAATAAGTTCTGGGCAAGTTACAAGAGAAACATACAAAACACCGCAAAACAAAAGCCAGCACTGTACTGAGGGCTGTGCACAAATATGGTGGGGATGCAAAAACTGCTCCCAGCCTACTGTCTCCTCACATTACCAGCGGCAAAGCAGGTGGGAAGACAGTGGGCAAGTCACACAGGGTGCAACTATAGCTTGGTATGGTCCAGACAAAAATATGTTAAAGAATAAAGATCTAAAACGTACAACAAATCGGTACCCCCCCCCCCCCCCCCCCCCCCCGTTTACTAAGCAACGCGGCAATCTTCAAAGTGAATGGACTGTGTCGGCCCTAGTGCACTGGCAGCCTCTAGTGCATCTTTGTAAACGGGCACAAGTCATTAATGGCAAACTAAATCCTAGATTATTGCTGTCTTTTCCAAAACCAAGCTCAGGAACTCAATTTCCCTGCACAAATAGGCTCACAGTCTATGCTATACCTGAGGCAAAAGAGGGGAGAGTGACTTGCCCAAGGCCACAGAGCAGAAGAAGAGGGATTTGAACCCTGGCTTCAATGGTTTGTTAACTTGCTTGTGTAATCACCAGGCACGCATTTTATAGAATAGGGCATAGGGCAGCTCTGCACATAAACCCAAATGACTTCCAATTTTCCAATTAACCGCTGTTGATAATGGCTCATTAACTAATTTGCATGCACTCTCAAATTTTGGTGACTTCTATAGAATCGGGGGGGGGGGGGGGGGTGCATATGGTTTACTTACTGTGAGGAAATGCCTTCACCCAAACTGTCCTCTGTTCTTTACCACATTTGCTGTGCTCTGTCCCTCCCAACCCCCACCCATTCACTTAGCAAGAGAAGTCAGTCAAAAGGGTACATCTAATGCAGCACTAGTTTCCCTCACCTTTCTGCCAGCTCAACTGGGTCCTCACAGCTATAGCATGAGAGTGTGGTGTTGCCAGAGTTTCAGAAGGAAAGCTTGGCAGCAGTAAGTACTCCAGCCTCCCACTTTCCAAGTTCTTTGTTTAAAAAAGGTTGGCAGTAAAATGCTGTACTGATGGGGAATGCTTTGATTGCAACTCGAACGTAAATGCATCTTGCTGGAACAGTATTAGTATTGCATGCTATTCTTGATTGCACAACCCAAAATGGTAGGCAGTTAAGGAGGAAAAAAAATCAATGGCACGCTGCATTAAACAATTTTCAGCTATAATAAATTGTTTAATGCAATGCTCTTGTATGTTGTATTTTGTGATTTTAATTATGCATGTTAGCTGCCAAGAACTGTAGATTGGTGGGCTATAAATTTTTTAAACAAAATAAATAGTCAATGAGCAGAATTAAGGAGGCTGATGCAAATGGATCAGAATGACAGGTTGTAGAAATACGTACATCTGAAAAGGATTTGGTAACCTCGACAGTGAATTGTAAAACTGTGCATAGAATAGACAACTAAAGGCTTAGGATAAATTTGTATTGCCACACTAGAAAGCCTCATCAAGGCTTGTTTGAGATATTGGCCCGTTTCTTTTTTGCTCCTTTAGTACTGTAAAGGATATTGACACTGAGAGAATATAAAGATGAAACCGTTTGCATCTTATTTCAAGAGACTTGAGGGTACCCAGGACTAAGAAACTGAATTAAAGGATGAATGATGGCCTCCACAGAAATATTTCAGACAAGGCTAAGATTAAAACTTGAAGGAAACTAGTGTACCATCATGGTGGAAAGTTTTGGGAATAGTCTACTGAGTTTTAAGAAGGGATTATATAGGAATGAATGAGAGAGACTTCACCTGCTAAGATCAGCCGGTACAGGCATATGTGGATGGCAAATTCAGGGTGGTGTTGACATGGCCAGATTTACATATAAGCTAGACAAGCTACAGATTAGGGCCTCGCATTGGACGTTTCACTAGCGTGGAAAACTATCAAACATAAAAGTTACTTTCTAGTTAATCTGTGGGGGGGGGGGGGGGGGGGGGGGGCTCTTAAATGTTACACCATAGGGACCAAAATACACAAAAATCTGGCCCTGGTTGTTGACGACACTTGGAAGAATGTTGAACCCATTCCCACCCAACCTCCAGTCTCAAAACTGGTGCTATGTTATGTTGCATTCTGAGTAATTGCTTAATTAAAACAGAACAGTAGAGGATCACCACAAGCTTGTCAAAGTTTTAAATTTCATTTTATACAAGATACATCACAGGTTAGTGACACTGACATTATACTTTAAACTGCCTGATTCACTGAACTGGAGGGACAGAGTAGAATAAGATGGGAGTAAGGACATGTGCAAGAAATTACAATGTAGAGATTAGCCACCGAGATGGAGGAACAAGATTCACTACGAATGAAACAGGTCAGACAGAGGAGTAGCGTGATCAACAAAACTCTTCCAATAATACCAGGGAGACGGACGATGTCGTATGCACTTTATTCCATAAATTAGATGACGTTAAAAGTGACTCCACATGGCACCATGTTTCGGCTAAAGTGCCTGCCTCAGGAGTCTGTATATATAGAACCCAAATTTAGCAAATGATGCTTCACAAAAGTGCTAAGAGTGGATAAAATCTTTATAAAGACTGTCAGTCCCAAAAAATGCCAAAGTTGTGATCTGCCTGGACTGCGGCACAAGTTGCACTAGAAGCAATATCGATCTGCTTTTACAGCAGTACACTGCTTTGGCATTTTGAGATCGATATTGCTTCTAGAGCAACTTGTGCCGCAGTCCAGGCAGAACACAACTTTGGCATTTTTTGGGACTGACAGTCTTTATAAAGACTTTATCCACTCTTAGTAATTCTGTGAGGCTACATTTCTGTTCTATCATATATATACAGACTCCTGAGGCAGGCACTTTAGCTGAAACACGGTGCCATGTGGAGTCATCATTTTTAACATCATTTAATTTATGGAGTAAAGTGCATATGGCATCTTCTGTCTCCCTGGTATTATTGGAAGAGTTTTGTTGCTCACGCTACACCTCTGATGAGAAATTACAATGAAATTTCCAGTCAGCCAAAATGTTTGGAAGGATAATAGCTACGAGAAGTGAAAAGCTTTGCTACTTTTTAAATGTAGTTAGGCCTCCCTAGGTTGGGATGAGGGCTGCTCTGGAGCTCCCCACCCCCCCTCCCCTGATAAAATGTGTAAGCTGGTGCCTGGTGCTTCAAAAAGGTAAAACACATGCACCCTAGCTGTTTGTTTGTTTTGTTACATTTGTACCCCGCGCTTTCCCACTCATGGCAGGCTCAATGCGGCTTACATGGGGCAATGGAGGGTTAAGTGACTTGCCCAGAGTCACAAGGAAGCTGCCTATGCCTGAAGTGGGAATCTTGGACAGCCTCTCATGCCTTTCTTCGTGGAACTGCCTGCCTGTTTATTTATACTTTTCTTTAAATGTGCCAGGACACAACACCTGCCCCTTGACTGATAGGGAGGACCTTTCTCATTGCATCAATTCAGTCCAGAGCTCTGCTTAGGAGCAAGGACTGCAGAATGTACATCTACAGTAAAAGAATGGCATTTGTGTAGCAAAGGCCTTGGAAAGAAGCAGTAAAAAAAACAAAAAATTTGAGAACATGAGCTTTTGAGAATATGTGGTGACCTTGGAAGATTAAGCATTGTATGAATGCATGGTATTACTAAAATATATAATGCAAGGGAGAACCTCCCCTGTGCATGATTACTACTACTACTAATAATTTCTATAGCGCTACTTAGATGTACGCAGCGCTTTACACATCTTCTGGATTCTATATAGCACGCCTAGCATTCTGTGCTGAAATTCAAGCATATTCTATAACACGTGTAACTTAATTGGCTTAAGCTAATTAACAGCACCTACCAAGCAATAATGAGCACTAATTGGCAATGATTAGAATTTACACATGCAACTCATCAAGCATATTCTGTAATGAACTGCGCCTAAATTCTAATGCATGCAGTTCAAAAGGGACGTGGCTATGGGTAGGGAGATGGGCGTTTCATGGACGTTCCAAAATTTACACACGTAGTTATAGAATATGGCCCAGTTCACACAAATCTATTTGCAGGGATTTACGCCACATTTTCATTGGAGTAAATGGCGGCAAACATATCAAGTCTCGCACATTAGAGTCCTCTCTTGAGCTCACAAACCTCTAAAGTGTTGGCTCCCTGCTTTCCACACCCCCATGGCCTGGCATTTTTCTTTCTTTTTCTGTTCTCCCCCCTCCAGCAGTCCTACCCCCCCACCCCAGCATTCATTTTGCTTGTCCACTCCCTGTCCCCTAGTGGTCCTCCAAACTTGCCTTTGTGACCAACAGAGGGGCAGCACTGAATATAGTCTGTCTCCACCTGGCTGGTGGTGACCTCTGAACCAACTTCCTGTTTCTGATGGGCAGAATACAATAGAAGGAAGACCAGAGGCAGACCGTTGAACACTTCCCCACTGCTGGCCACAAAGGCAAGTTTGGAGGGCCACCTGGGGGTCAGGAGGGAGGAGGAAGAGAAAGAGATGCTGAGACCTGCAGGAGAAGGAAGAAGAGGGAGAAATGCTGAGCCCATGTTGAGGGATGAGGGAGGAAAGAGAGACGGACAGATGCGGGACCCGTGGGGGATGGCGATTAGGATGGAAGGAAGAAAGATGAAAAATGCTGGCCCTGGGGGGAAGGGGGGGGGGCAGTGCGGGTGGAAGGGAAGAATGAGGGGAGAAGCTGGACACATGGGGGGAGATAGCCCAACTCTTTCATAACTGAATGGAATGAACAAGATAGAGGTTGGTTTCTGAGAATAAAAATATGCTAATTTAATGGAGAAACTGGACACATGGGGGATAGCCCAACTCTTTCATAACTGAATGGAATGAACAAGATAGAGGTTGGTTTCTGAGAATAAAAATATGCTAATTTAATGGAGAAACTGGACACATGGGGGATAGCCCAACTCTTTCATAATTGAATGGAACGAAGAAGATAGAGGTTGGTCTCTGGGAACAAAAATATACTAATTTAATGATAAATTTCAAGAAAATGAAAGAGTTTATACCCCTGAAGAAAGCTTAGAATGCTGTCTGGTGAAACAGTGATCTCATTGGGTCTAAAGTTTTCCTAGCTCCATGTCAACTGTTTTTGCACCCAGTATTGAATATGTAATTAGAAAAGTTTTGAACTGGAAACAGTCTTTATAGCCAGTTCTGCTAATATATTTATATGTTCAGAAAGGTTTGGAACTGGAATGAAGGTTTAAAAGCATGTTTATTAGAAACACAAAGTGTGTGCAAGAATTAGAGCACATGAAAGAGTACACAGAAATGACTCTGGGAGTTTTTTTTATGACTAATGAAAGAAATTTTCAGCCTAATGTCTATCCAACCCTGTACAGTATCTCCCCCCTCTCAACCCCCCCCCCCCAGATGTCCAGCAACTCCCTCTCAAACCCCCCCCCCCCCAATGTCCAGCATCTCTCCCTCTCTGTGCTCAAAAAAAAAAATTAAAATTGCAGTTGCATTATAGTCAACATACAGCTGGATGGGAGAAAACGACCTCAGAAACCTTTTGCAGATATTTCAATATGAATATCTACCTGGCCTGGGCCCCCCCCCCCCCCCCCCCCCGCTCCTTAAATGTATGATATAAAAGGTCCTGAGTGGCCAAGCTAGCATTAAGGGTGTGAAACCAGGACAACTGAAGCTGGGGGAAACATCTGTTCTGGGCCCCAATATGTTTATATCTGCTCTGCTTAGTAGGTTTGGGCTGGTAGCCAAGTTAACAGAATGCCATCCCAAATCTACTTTGGTAAGTAGCTTGTATGTAATAAATTTATAGGGGGACTGGGCAATTGTGTACACTAAACTTTCACTGTTAAAGAATTTATTTTTTTCTGACAGTAATTTGGGCATTTACATCTTCTTCTTGCAGTAAATAGGCTTCATTGGCTAAGAACAAAGAGCAGTGGGGAGAGAGTGCCAGATTTTGCAGCGCTGGGATTTGCATGGATATGAGCTGAGCCGGAGGCTGGGCAGAGCGCTGATGCAGTACAGCACTGGCACACCTCGATCAGCTGTAACAAGGGGAGGGAGGAGATTCCCTCCCCCCTCCTTGAATCGTCTTTTCAGAAGGAGCTAGTCCTTGGCTGACGGAGCACTTTTCTGAATGCACAAGCTGCAGACACTTTAGTGGCCGCTCCTCCTCCTCCTGCTGGGCTCATTCTGCAGAGTTGTGGGAAAGAAAGTCTTGGGAAGCGGGGGTGGGGGGGGGGGGCAGACGCGATGGAAGTTTGGGATCCTGGGAATTTACCTGGAAAACAGGGATAAAGTACTGTATGGGAGTGTGCTATTCAGATGAGCAGGACACACCTACTGGGGGGAGGGACGAAGGGACTAGGACATCCAAGGCGGCAGGCTCCCGGTAGGCTAAGGAAGCTGTGGGGAGGAGGAGGAGGGGAGGGGGGGGTAGCAGTCAGAGGAGAAGTTCGTGCTGAAGTTGCATGTGGATGACATCAGCTGCTGTTAGGCTGGGCCCATTGTGTGAGAGACTTGGCAAAGAGGATTCGCTCACATGCCTTTTGCCCTGCCATTTCTGTCTCCTTAGAACTTTTTTTTTTTTTTTATTCTCCTGGGCAGGGGACTGGAAGGGAGTGAGGTCGGTAGGGGTTCTCATGTAGATTCTGTTTAGTTTATTATTATTTTTCTATGTATGTGAGTGATCTCTTAAAATCATTTTCGTCTCCGGAGTATTTCCCCCTCCCCCTCTTGCCGGGAGAATAAATTGGTAGAGGGGGAGACAGATTGCATCATTAGGAGGAGGCTGCTGATTGGTCGGCCCGACGTGGTTTGATTCGATTCCTGAAAAAGCAGGAGTGACGCTCCTGAAGGCTTCCCCGGAGCCCCGGCTACGTGACAGGTACAGCGCACTGCAGGCACGGGCGGCGAGCACTTTCTCTCGGGGGGCAACCTCGAACTAAAATGCCATCTTGTTCTCCCCAATGCTGCCTCTTACATGCTGTGGAGGTAAGACGTTCCATACGAAGTGAACCTTCCTTCAAAAGCCATGCATACTAGTTAATTTGGAACATCGAAGGTACTCAAAAGTGGATTTTTATTCTAGGTGGGGGTGGGGTGGAGAGCAGTTTTCCGGTAAACTCTGTACTGTTGCAAGCTGAATAATGGTTTATACGGTAGAGAGAGAAATATGCTGCATCTGTTACTGGTGTGCTGGAAAGTGAAAGAGATCCCCCATCCCCCATCTTTATCCCTTCTGTGCAAGATTTAGTGTGCAAGGGCCATACATTCACACTTAAATGATATTAACTGAATGCGATCATCTGAATTAGGATGTGGCCGGCAAGGACTGGTTGGAATTGCTACTTCAAAGAGCTTGAAACTTAACAGGAGAAAGACTGTGTATTCTGCAGTTTTAACCCAGTTTGTAGACATGTAAAAATACTAAACGGGTTGAATGGGATTTCTGCTTCTCCACCCCTCTTCCCCTAAATTGTAATTGTGCAGAAGCTGCATTATATATAATATATAAATAAAACAGATGTAACTTATTGCTATCATACAGAAATATTATATATCACATAAATAAAACAGATGTAACTTATTGCTATCATACAGAAATATTATATATCACTGTGAATTAAGTATGCTGTTTTGTGGAGTCTGACTATAATGCCTTAAATAGATCGCATGTCTCCTGTTTGTATAACTGAAAATATAGACATATTGACATATTAAAATATCTGCATTTAGTCCATGTTGTCTTATAGAAACTGTAAAGTCTCTCTTTTTTTTTTTGTATTACAGGTCATAAAAATCTATAGCGAAGATGGGACAAGTAAAGTGGTGGAGATTCTAGCAGACATGACGGCCAGGGACCTCTGCCAGCTGTTGGTTTACAAAAGTCACTGTGTGAATGATAACAGCTGGTCTTTAGTGGAGCACCATCCTCACTTAGGAATAGGTAGGAAAAGTAAAATACTGTATTCAGACAAGTGCCATATGAAGGAAGGCTTTGTAACACAAGAATAGATGTATGAGTGGGGGGAGGAGCTGATGCAATAGTGTGCTATGTTTGCATAGGGATAGTGTGGTTTTATTGCACACATTTGTGGGCATACAGATGTAAAAGTGGGTTGCACATGAGCTAACCCTGTGGAAAGCCAGCCGCCTGTAGATACCTGTGCGCAGCATATTTAAATCCGTGATAAAGAGGCTATTGACTATTTGTGCAGATGCAGAGAGAAGTGCGCAGAAGACCGAAAGGATGAGCACAATCCCAGGGCTTTAACGCCAAGTCTGAGGAAGCATAAAAGATTGGGGCTTATTCTTCTGCAGTCATGGTTGTGGGGATTTCATGCATGTTTTTTCTCTTAACTGCCAGCATAGAGCCACAACCTTTTCTTTCTTGGATCCACAAAAACGCATAATAATGATAATGAAAACCTCACAGAACTGATGTTGGACTGTTGAGCTGCATGCACACATACAGGTCTGAGCACAATTATATTGGCACCCAGAGCAACCCATGTGCTGGAATGCTATTCTGTAGATAAGTATCAGTATTACAAAAAAATTGTATGTGCAGATGCTGTTAGTTTTCAGTTCTCCACATGTGCACAAGCTCTTGCTGTTGTGGTTGTAGACCTGTATTTGTATACATCTGTGCTGCTCCCACAGCAAACTCTACAGCCCCCCCCCCCCCCCCCCCCGGGACACCGACATGGGGCAGGAGGTCCAGTGAACCTACAAACTCCCCCCAACACGAGGGACTGGAGGTCTGGTGGATCTCAGCCACCCTAACCCCCCCAACACCCAAAAAAGAATCCCTGGTGGCCTAAGTGGGCTGCCACTCCAACCCCGATGCTTCCTGGTGGTCTAGTGGAGCCCCCCCCCCTGTACCTCTCTCCAATGGAGGAGGGAGTAGTACGCTTCCTTCTCATTCAGCACCGCCTTCAAAATGGCAGCGCCCTGCCTATTGCACCCTATATGCTGGGTGAGGCTTTCCTACCTGCTCAGCACATCCCAGGATGTACAGAGTAAGGCGTCGCAATTTTGAAGGTGATACTGGATGAGGAGGGAATGTGCTACTTCTTCCTCAATCGGAGTACGGGGAGGAGGGCTCAGCTAGACTACCAGGGAGCATTGGGATTGAGGGGGCAGCCCACTTGGGCCACCAGGGATTCTTTTTTTGGGTGTTGGGGGTTAGGGGGACTGGAGATCCTCCAGACCTCCAGCCTCCTAGGCCCTCAAGTTGGGAGTCTGGACCTCCAGCCCCTGTGTCACTGTCTTGAGGGGGGGGGGGGGCTTGGGGTGGTGGCTGGCAGGTCTGGGGTTCCCATGGCCCTCCATCTCCTCGTTTGACAGGTCTGGGCTTTTGACAGCCCGGACCTGTCAGACTAGTGCGGGACAATTGTGCCTGAGCTGCACTTTTTTCCCTTATGATCAGAGCTAATTGTGTGCCTATATTTGCATGCTATTAGCTCTGATCATAGGGGCGGTATAGGCTCCCGCTCTTCTGTTGCTATTTTTAGAGTGCTGTTTGGAACAGCACGGGGCTTCTGATCCTTTCTCTATCAGTGATGAATTTGTTGCTCAGTTCTCAAACAGGGTGGCCAGTAAAGTGTTTGAAGTAATAGCCTTTGATGCCTGAGGAGTATCTTGGCAGCTGGAGATGGACAGATCACTGGCAGATAAGAGCCTTAGATGCCAGTAGAATGTGCTGAAATGATTCATCCAAAGTCCCTTTGAGCAATATCAGAATGCACTGAAGAACCTGGTTTATAAAAAGTAATATTATGCAACTAGCAACTCTTTTGCCTATTTTTTTTGTCTCTAAATTTTTATGTTTGACAGTGCAATTACTGCACAACATGAACATAGAAGGTCTGGTTAATAGTAGAACATTCAAATTGCATGAACATCACCTTTTAGCCAGTTATCACCCTTTCCTGATTCCTGCTGTTGGGGATGGGAGCCTGAAAAACAATAGAGATAGAGATTCAACCAGTGGCTCAATCTTTAGACATTGTGAGCCTCCTGTGTGGTGCTACCTGATGGGTGGTGTAGCTCAAGTGCACCCTGATTTTGAGGGTCTTGAAGTTAGTCTTAATTATTCAAACACTAGGAAGTCATATTAATCCAAAGCAAAATATTTTATCCAGGCTAGTCCACCTAACAAACATAGCAATAATGATCCTCAGTAGGGTACACAGTCGTGATAATCGGTAGTACTGAGCACAGTAGAAATAATGGTCAGTGATAATTGCAGCCTATTAATTCTTCATAGCAACTACAAGAGTAATAGTGTTTATCAGGGAATACAGGCTTAAGGGGTCCTCTTACTGAGGTGCGCCAAAAAATAGCCTGTGCTGTTGTAGACGCATGTATTGGATGCGCGCAGGTCCATTTTTCAGCGCGCCTGCCAAAAAGGCCTTTTTTTTTTTTTGCCAAAAACGGACATGCGGCAAAATGAAAATTGGCGCATGTCCATTTTGGGCCTGAGACCTTTCCGCCTCCCATTCACTTAGTGGTAAGGTCTCACAGTGTTATCGGGCAGTAATCGTCAGCACGCATACAATGCCAATTACTGCCCGCTTAGCGTCGCTTGCCAGAAAATAAAATATATTTTCCGGCGTGCTTAGTGGACGCACATATAAAATAAAATTACCACCCGGGCCATGTGATAGTCGGGCAGTAATTCCAAATTGGCGCCCATAGGCACCTAAGCGGCTTAGTTAAAGGGGCCCCTAAGTGCCTTCAGTAAAGAATACTGCAGAAACAGTCTTTGGTAATGAAAACAGCAGTAATAATTCTTTGAAAGATGCTCAACAAGAGGCCTCCATAAAGAGTTCAACAAAATACTTCCTGTATAAAAGAGCCCAGCAGAATAAAATCTTCATCGTACTGCAGTACAATCATTTAAAGGAGTAAGATGGTGTTAATGCTCGGTGCTCTTTCCCTGGCCTGACTAACCCATCCTGCCAGTTCCTTCTGCCTTTCACATTTTCTCAAACGTTTTTTTTTTTTTTCAGGTAACACATTCATGCTGTTTTTATCCACAACACTTTTGTGTTAACACAAACGTTTTCCCTCCTGAGAACAGAACTGAACACAGGTTGCTGCTGTGTCAGGACTAGTGAGACCCCTCCCCACTTCCATTTTCAGCAAACACAGCAAAGGCTCTAACAAAGATTAAATTGCCTCACTAGAACATTTGCAGATGGAAATTTTTAGACCAACAAACAGTGAATTTTGCTTAAGTCCATTTCCTTCAGAAATTTGTATGTAATTCTTGTAGTCTCGGTAACCATTCCTTGGGTTCCTCTCTTCTCTCCTGTGCAGCAGACAGCTCAGGTGAACTTACTCTGTCTCTCTTCTAGTCCTCCTTCCCTTAGGGCTAAGGCAGTATTTTATCCTGTCCCAGGGGAACTGGGACCCTTCCTTTCTGCATTATGGCTAGACTAGGGAAATGCTTCTCCCCTCCCCTTTTTCCTTCAGGAAAGGTTTCTCTTTCACTCCAGGTACTGTAAAGCCCCTCTCTGCAGTCTGCTCTTTTGTTGTACTGCTGTGACAGGGGAGCCGCCTACTTATTCTCCCTGTATATTGTAAACAAGGCTCCTACTGGCTAAGTCCGTGAAGCCTCCTCACCACCAGCACCGAGCTCTCTGTTTTCCTCTTTGTGTTTCTTCTTCTTTCTTGGGCCTGTTTTTGGGATTGGCAACCCAAGCCCCTCTTCTTCAACAGCTCCTCGGCTGTTTTAAACCCAGTCCAATTACAGCCAGGGTTCTCTCAGCACAGCTCAATAAAGTCAGGCTGTTTCTAACACAGTCCAATTACAGCCAGCCTTCTCTCAGCACAGTTCAATGGAGCTAGGCTGTTTCAAACACAGTCCAAGTACAGCCAGGCTTCTCTCAGCCCAGCTCAATAAAGTCAGGCTGTTTCTAACACAGTCCAATTACAGCCAGGCTTCTCTCAGCACAGTTCAATGGAGCTAGGCTGTTTCAAACACAGTCCAAGTACAGCCAGGCTTCTCTCAGCCCAGCTCAATAAAGTCAGGCTGTTTCTAACACAGTCCAATTACAGCCAGGCTTCTCTCAGCACAGTTCAATGGAGCTAGGCTGTTTCAAACACAGTCCCAGTACAGCCAGGCTTCTCTCAGCACAGCTCAATAAAGTCAGGCTGTTTCTAACACAGTCCAATTACAGCCCGGCTTCTCTCAGCACAGTTCAATGGAGCTAGGCTGTTTCAAACACAGTCCAAGTACAGCCAGGCTTCTCTCAGCATAGTTCAATGGAGCTAGGCTTTGCGCGGGCTCAAAGCCTTGGGTCCCACCCTCTAGGTCAGTCTCTATTCTCCTGACCTCCTCCCGCTTTGACCCAGGCCTCTCCCCTATACCTCCAGTGCTGGCTGAGCCATAGCCAAGAGCTCCATGGGTTCCTCTAAGACCAGCTCAGCCTCCTCTTGCTCCATCGCCTCGGGTTCATTCTCCCCTTCTCCTTCAGTAGCCCAGTCCATTTTCTCCTCCCCCCACCCCTTTTCCAGCTGATTACACTTTTCTTCATTAACTCTGCTAGGCTGCTTTTCCTTCTCCTGCCACCGGTTCCACCACCTCCTCCACCAGGTGGGAGAATCAGCTTTTCCTTTTCCCTGGCGGCCCTCTTCTGGAGCTCCTTGGTTCTGCACCCTACTTCTCCTCCCCCGGAGCTCTCCTGTGGC
This sequence comes from Microcaecilia unicolor, assembly GCF_901765095.1. NCBI lineage: Eukaryota > Metazoa > Chordata > Amphibia > Gymnophiona > Siphonopidae > Microcaecilia > Microcaecilia unicolor. Next base: position 249,059,475 of record NC_044031.1, on the reverse strand, counting down.
CTTCTGGGAGTTGTAGTTTCCCATCTTTATGTCCCTTTTGGGCAAAACCTGAGCATCCCTAGGGTCTTCCCTCCTACCCTCCGGCTCTCTTTTCTCCGGTGGGTAGCTGGGGTCCCTCTTCCTTTCGGCATATTCCTTACATATCTTCCTTTCGGCATATTCCTTACAATATGAATTTTCAGTAGTACTTTGAAGAATGCTTTATAAAAAGGCATCTATGAGTGAAGGGGCAGTACAGTACCTAGAAAGACAGGGGGAAAGGTCAAGGAGCCTGGTTCCTGCAATCACAGTACATACCTAATGCACCATATGTTCTTTATACATGAAGTAATTTTATAAACGCCCATTTCTGCATGAAGTAATTTTATAAATGCCCATTTCTGCATGAAGTAATTTTATAAACGCCCATTTCTGCATGTGAACAGTGTTTGAAGTACAAATTGCTTGATAAAACTACCTCCTATATATAAGTATAATACTGGAGATCTATGTATAACTCCATACATATAGCAGCTATAGGTTGAGAAGTTATACCTTCTCTTTCTACATCAATATACATGTCAGTTTTTATGATCAAATGATAGCTCTATAATCTAGGCACCTGCATCTATGCACTTCATATGCGTGTAAATGTCTAGACTACTAGTAGTTACAGTTTACATTTTATTAAATTTTCTATATCGCCTGGCTCTCTAACACAAAGCAATCATAGTGGTGTACAATTTAAAAACAAAACAATAATAGAACTACAATTTTTGGATAGGAAAGAAAGACATACAAATCACAGTAAACAGAAATCAGCAGCAACATAAGCTGCAAAGGACTCAAATACAAATCAACCTACTACTCATCCAGCTTTTCCTATGTAAGCACACAACTATGGAACGCATTACCAAGCACCGTGAAACAACTAACTTGATCAAAAAGGCATACTCTAACGACCCAACTTAAATGCCTTAACCCTGCAACACAACGAAACCAAATCTCGTACTGGACATAACTTAACTCTTCGCCCTTACGATTCCCTAATGTGTCTGTAACACATGAACTGTACCTTACTACAACATCACTCTGTATTTGTTCATACAGATATTGGTGATGATCGCCTGTACTGTACTATGTAAGCCACATTGAGCCTGCAAATAGGTGGGAAAATGTGGGATACAAATGTAACAAAAAAAAAAAATAAAAGTAAATGATGGCAGATAAAGACCTGTACGGTCCATCTAGTCTGCCCAACAAGATAAACTCATTTTACATGGAATGCAATACTTTATATTTATACCAGAGTTTGATTTGCCCTTGCCATTCTCAGGGCACAGACCATAGAAGTCTGCCCAACACTCTTCTTGTACTAAAAGCTGAAGCTAACACCGAAGCCCCTTAAAATTTACACTCAAACCCATCCATATGTATTCAGTCACGATCAGGGCTCACAATCTTAAGTTTTGTGATTTAAAATTGCATTTTCTGTGATTTAGTTGTGAGCATTTACACCAACTCTAGATATAAAAACTGACATGCGTATTTCATCTGGTTAAAGTAGGATCCCGAATTGCCTTATGATTTAGAATAACGGGTTGATACTGTGATCCTGGGCAAGTCACGTTACCCTCCACTGCCCCTAAGTACCAAACTTAGATTGTGAGCCCACTATGGACAGAGAAAGTACCTGCATATAATATATGCAAACTGCTTTGATTGTAGCAGAGAATAGCAGTACATCAAATGCATTTACTGTGCGTAAAATAAAAAGTGATTATGATGTGGGTTCCCCCACCCCTTTCACTGTCAGGAATGAAGTTGCTTGGAACCAGGAAGACATTTGCTGACTTTCAGCAAATGGGTTAACATATACTTTTGTGCTGCTGTGCCAGGATTAAATGAGTCCAGTCTTGCCTTTCAAGCTAATTTTGCCTTATTAACGTAAAATAAGCCATGAAGATATACATCAAACACGCACACACATTCTTATTTTTTGATATTGATAGATATATATTCTAAAAAATGTGCTGTTAAAAGCTAAGGAAATTAGTCTGTAGCTCCCTTCTGCTGGGTTTCTACATGTTCCTAACCACCAAATTAGACACTTTTTTTTTTTTTTTTTAACCTGGCACTTTTTTTCTTTCAATGTGAAAGAAAATCAGTGCTGCAGTCTGATGCCATGAACCTATATATAGCAATATAGCCCAATAACCTCCATCCTATACTTACCTAGTCTGGCCATTACAGTGGGTCACAGATCAAGAACAATACACCAGGATGCCCTCTGGAACCACTGCAATTACAGGTCCTGCTGAGTAGACTAGATGAACCAGTTGACTCTTTCCTGCTCGGTTATATCGAGATATAGTATGTGAACCAGTGGTTGTCTGATGCAGCACAAAGGAGAATGCCTTAATGTGTGCATCAGGCTGATTTAGTCCTGGGAAGACCAAATTGACCAATTCACCAAAAAGCCTTCTAGATGCCTTGTGGATATGCTACCACAGAGCATGTTCAAACTGAGCCCCAGAGGTTTTCATTCTGTGGCACATTATGCTTTTAAAACATCAATGGGGTCTGTCATTAAACGCAGACCCACAAGTAAGTATGAATTAAAAGCTTAGATGTGGGAACAAAACTTTTTGATATCTTTCACTTTACATGCTCTTTCCTGCTGAGGCCTAAGTGTGTGATGCAGCAGGTTCAATATCACCACTTGGTCACGGGAAAACTTGCACATTTAGTAGAATGGCCTTTATTGTGCCCGTGTTCAGGCAGGTTTGGATGGAAAGCTCTTGGCACTGCACTTCAAACTCATCTACATGGGTGAACAGCTTAAGATAGTTTTGCTTTAATTTTCAGCTCTGTTTCAAACTAAAATGTCTGTGGCTTTGTGTGTGTTTTGTTTCTCCCCTTTACAGAAAGGTGTTTGGAAGACCATGAATTGGTGGTCCAAGCTCAGTCCATGATGGGAAGTGAAAGTAAATTTTTATTTAGGAAGAATTATGCAAAATATGAATTTTTTACGAACCCTGTGGTGAGTTTCTCTGCTTTTACATGTGCTTTTTTTTTTTTTTTTTGGGGGGGGGGGGGGGTACTGCTTAGATTCGCTGGCTGAATGTGCTGTATAAACTCACATGTTCAGTTCATGTCCCTCACCTTCAGGTTTGTCTCTGGTTTCTCCTCCCGTGGTTTCTGTCCACATAGCATGCCTCCCTACGTGACTTGAGGAGACACTGTCAGCCCAAGGTCTGGATGGGCAGTTATTCCCAGATGCACCCTCAGCATGGCTCATTGGCTGGCAGGAGTTGCCATAGAGGACAGTCTTCCCTCCTTCCCACCCAGGCTTGTGTGCATTACCTCTGCAGCATGCCTGTTCCTGACCACCCCACCATGAGCTGGTGATCCTTGGCAGTAGCCTGCTTTGTTTTTATGCTACAGCTCAGGGAAGTAGGAGGGCAGGAAGGGCCAGAAATTATTTTTACATAAGGCATTAGTGCTGGGGAGAAAAGTTATTCTTTATTGGAGAGAAATGTATGCCCCATTGGAGGACAAATGTCACCAATTTTTGTTTGATTTGGTGCTAATCGAAAGAAGCTGTGTGGGCCAGTGATGGCCTTAAGTGGCGGGAGTTTCAGTCTATCTGGGAACCATAGTGGCTGAATCTGTTCCATAGAGAACGCAGCTTATGTAACCCCCCCCCCCCCCCCCCCACTGCTTGTGTAAGGTTTATCCCCTCAACACATGCATATTCAGTCAAAATTCAGCTGTCCCCCAACTCAGTTCTTCGGGACACACCTAGTCTCGTTGGGTTTTCAGGATATCCACGATGAATATTCTTGAATTAGATTTACATACACTGCCTCAATTGATTGCAAATCTATCTCATTCATATTTATTTATTTATTGCATTTGTATCCCACATTGAGCCTGCAAAGAGGTGGGATAATGTGGCTTACAATTCATCATGGATACTGGAAATAGAAGTGAATATACATTTGGTTTACAGAGGGTTTTGTGTTACATGGTGGTGAAATACATGATGGTATTAAAGCAAAAGACATTATAAGACAGTTCTGGAAGTTTTAAAGTTACACATGTTGATCTTTGTGATATATCTTGTCGAAGAGAGAGGTTTTCAATAGTTTGCGGAAATTGGTCAATTCATAGACCGTTTTCAAGTTACGTGGCAGCGCGTTCCAGAGCTGCGTGCTCGTATAGGAGAAGGTAGATGCATGCATTGATTTGTATTTCAGACCCTTACACTTGGGAGGATGAAGATTAAGGAATGTGCGAGAAGAATTTTTTGCGTTCCTGGGTGGTAGTTCTATTAGGTCTGACATGTAGGCTGGGGCGTTATCAAGGATGATTTTATGGACTAGGGTGCAAAGTTTGAATGTGATGCATTCTTTTATTGGGAGCCAGTGTAGTTTTTCTCGTAGGGGTTTCGCGCTTTCGTATTTTGATGTGCCGAATATTAGTCTGGCTGCCGTATTCTGGGCTGTCTGGAGTTTTTAAAGTATTTGCTCTTTACAGCCAGCGTAGAGTGAGTTACAATAGTCTAGATGACTGAGTACCAATGATTGTACCATATTGCGAAAGACAGTTCTTTAGATATTCATTATGGATATCCTGAAAACCTGATGGGACTAGGTATCACCCCAAGGACTGGGTTGGGAATGGCTGATTTAGTCAATCTCACACTCATTCATACACTTTTTATACTATTGCTATACTCGTTTTTTTGTCTTGGACTTGGGAAACATGGATCCATCTGGATACTCCCTTCTTTATCTGGGGCCTGTTAGATTGGGGATGAGGGGAGCAAGGGAGGGTGATTATATATGTGGGAGAGAGTATAAAGGCATAATCCAAGGTATTTCTTTGTAGTTTGTTTTATTCATGGAACTTGCCTGATCAGAAACTGATTGTTTATTTTGTACCTGTTGTATGCAATATCTACCCAGTTAAGAGTGCACTGTGTGTCTTTCATAAGGTTATGTTTAAAAATTGATTTTATTGTTTATTCCATGATGTTGTGTTTTGCATATTTGTAATGTAATTCACGCCTAATAAAAAAAGGTCATTGTAAAAAAACAAACAACCCCCTCTCCCGAAATAGAGTATGTTTCTTCTAAGCATCTTTTCTCTTCCCTGTCACCTCCCAAAAGAAGACAAATGTTGGCTTTTGTTTCTCTCTAGTACTGAAGTAATGGAACTATTGTAATTAAATCTTAGAAAGGAATTGTTTTAGACATGGATTGGATTTATTGATTTTTAAATACTACATTTATATCTTGGTGATTAAAGTGATTTATAAAATGGTATGGTGTTACAATTATAATAAGCTTGTAGTTTTAGCTAATATAGGGGTGTGCACAGGCAAGAAAAAATTGGTTTAGTTTCATTTTTTTCACAAATTTCCCCATTTTGTTTTGTTCACACATTCATTTTAATAGAGTTCCATTGGTGTCCTCAGCAGACCAATCCAGAACCTGTGGGTTCTTTCACTGACCAGTAGATGGAGACATAGAAACAAAATAGTTCTGTGTGATTTGCTCCTTAAAGGCACCATGCAGCCTTAGTTACTCAGTATTTTTCTCTCTAGCAGATGGTGATAATATACTGTGCAGGTCCTGGGCTGAACAGGCCAATACAGCTCCTGAACCAGTTGGCACTGGATAAACAGAATAAAAGGAAATGGCTCACACAAAAGTAAAAATAGTAGGGAATACTTCAAGTCCAAGTCCCTTCCCTCTTACTCTCATTTTTCCCCTGCTGGGGTTGTCTTGGGGTTGAGGGGTCTGACCTTTTGCAGCACAAAAACTAAGCCACAGAGATGACAAGCTGGGGGAGCTGACTCAAACATTGACGTGTACAACAGTACACTGAGTAGAAGTCGAGAAACTGAAATGACAGGCACAGAGGTGCTGGGATGCAGAAGTAACAGGTATGGGAGGTGCCTACTGAGAGGCGTTGTGTTCAAACAGAGCTGAGGTACAGAAGTGATAGGTACGGGGGTGCCAACTCAAACTCTGGCCTTTATAGTATGGCTCAGAACAGCAGCAATGACACAAGGATGATAAGCAAGGACTTACTGACCTAGGTGCTAGATTCTTCAGCATTTCATTGGTGTAGGGCTGAGATAACAGATTCAGCAATGCTAGGTCGACCTCTTGAGTTGGCAGTACTGCATAAGTTGCAGACTTGATCGTGGAGCCAGTTCAGACTCTAGAAAAGGCAACAATGCTCAGATCTCAGCCCAGTCTCAAAAATAACCGGTATAGAGAGGCCTGATTAAATTTCAAAGGTAATTCCTCAGGACTCTTGGTTCCAGTAAGTTGGTGTTTATAACATTCATATCTTGTAGTGGTTAAAATTTCCTTGAGGTGGCAAACTTATTTTTCTGTCAAGGCAATCCAGTGCAACTGCTGGCAAGGTGTGTCTAATACTGTTTGTACTATGGTGCTCGCCATTCATCTTTTGAACATTGTGTTTCTCGGTTGACTCTGAGGCTTTCATAGTAGAGTTTAGGCACTGGCTCCAAGGAGAATAGTCCTAAATCCCCCTGCAATTACTTGTCTTGAGTCAGGCTTTTTCAGAGATCTGTCTTAATTCCCCCATCCCTTTCCAAAAAAAATGGCATTATCAGAGGGGTCATTTTCCCAGAATTTGGGGTTCCTCAGCTACAAAGTTCTAAATCTCTTCAGGATGTCTGGTCATTTTCAGCCTCCAGATCACTTTCTCTGCTCCAGCAGAACTGGAAATCCTGTTTTTCACCTTCTTCTGCTTCTTTGGGCAGGGAATCGAGATTTCTCTCACTGGAGCATTGGGGTGATGGGAGGGGTATTCATAGTAAGTGACAGCAGTGTTGCTGTGGGTATGCTGTTTGTTGTGTGCGCACTCTTGTATAATAAGTTGCTGTAGTTTCCTATGTTTTCTTGAGCCTCAGTTTGGCACGCCCATCTACTGCCATAGCCTTGCTTCCTTAAATTTCGATAAGGTCTTGAAGCCTGGCCATATAGAGCTGACTTACTTGAGAGGTTAAGATGCCTATGGAGAGCAAGTGATGTCACCACTGGGTAATGGACATCTAGGAGCATTGCTTCATTGGAGTTCAGGTTTAAACTAGTGCGATCATGCTTCCCCCCAGGCTAAATCCTCCCCAGTTACTTGTGCCGTGCTGATGACCTGATGGTGACACAGAAGAAACTTGAAAAATTCAAATTTGCTGCAGATAATAGAGCCACGTCTTCGAGCGGCATGCAGAAGGAGGCTTCTGCTCAGCCCAACATGTTGCCAGCCGGTTCTGACTCCGAAGATGACCATGCAAAACTTTCATTGAGCGACAGTGAGGTACCGAAGCGGGATGTGGGCACATGGTTCCAGTACCTGAAAAAGGAAATCTCAGCAGTCCGGAAAGATATCCACACGGCAGTGGAAGAGATCAGAGCAGATGTGCATGAAATTGGAACTAGAATTGAACAGGCTGAAGAGTTTTTGAAGGGGGTGGAACAGTCTGTGACCACGCTGCAGTTGGATCTCCAGTAAGAGTGCAAGATGCAACAAGAGTTGCAGACAGCCCTGTAGGATTTGGAAAATTGATCCAGGTGCTGTAATTTTGAGATTTAAAGGTATACCTGAATTGGATAAATACAAAAATAGTACCCAGGTAATTTATCACATTTGTCAATTCCTGCTGAAGAATAACAAGGAGCAGCATCTGGGTGCGTGGTCTGTTAAATTACATAGGGCTCATAGGAGTCTGGGACCCCCACAGGGCTATATTCCTCAAGATATTATAGCATGTTTTCAAGACTATAGTGTTGAGGCAGTTTGGAAGAGAGCTCGAGTGCTGGAGGAAGTGCTTTGGGACAACTGTACAAATAACTGTTTCAGGACCTTGGTGAAGCCAAGGAATATGCAAGAAGTTACCCATTATCTTCAGAAAGCAGGCCTGCACTACTGCTGGCTATACCCCTTTGGACTTCTGATTACATGGGGGGGGGGGGGGGGGGTCAGTCACACAGTGTATGTACGACTGTAGAAGCTTTTGAAAGTGTTGACTGAGTTGGGCTGTACCGACCTCCTAGTAAAGCTCTCCTTGAGGTGGAAGGCACTGGATCCGCAGGCACAATCCACCTGGCAAAAAGTGTGCTCTACTTGTGGGCACTCTGCTGCTGTAGAGGGAGCACCTGGTGCCTCAGCTGCATAACTCTTACTTTGTATTTTAATAGGGGGACTTATCTATTCACTGTTGATTGCTTCTTTACAGGGGCTCAAGTCTGATTTGTTATGATAATGGAGGGGGGGGGTTGTTGTGACAGTGGGGAAGAATGTTATACTTTCTGGTTTGGCGGTGATGGAGGAGGGGATGTGAATGCTTGTGCACCAGGAGAAATAAAAGGAGTTGGAGATTCGTTTCTTACAAGGCTCTAGCAATGGCTGTCTTCCTTCAGGAGACAGCTGGCTGGTCAGGGCTCTGGTCAACTGGAGATAGGAATTGGAGTGGGGAACAGGGAGATGGAGAGTGAAGGGAAGTTTACTTGAATGTTGAGGGGTGTGAGCAGAAGTCCGGGTTGAGCCCTGGAATGTGCATGGTGTGAATGATCCAGGACAAAAGTATTTGGCGTGAATTGAAGCGTTCACGTTGGGATGTTCTGTTACAGGAGACTTGCATTAGGAAGAGAGATGCTCACCTACTCCAGTCCTGTGTATTTAGTGAGTGTCTGGTACGTTCTGATCCCTCAGTTGGAAAGAAGGGTGGGTTGGTGATCTACATAAGATAAGGGATTCCTTTCCTTCAAGAGGCGATTTATAGGGATCCACCAGATAGGTGTCTTGCAGTTTGTGGGTGGGTTGCTGGGAAACAGTTAACAGTGATTAATATTTATGCTCCTAATGTTGGTCAGGGGGATGCAAACATTATTTGGGGGGGGGGGGGGATTTCAATTCGCCTCCTCAGGCATCCTTGAATCATTCCAAAGGGGGCACTGAAACTAGTCATGCCACAGGAAAAAATTGTTGCATTTTCTGAAAGTTCTAGATCTTAGATTCTCAGGATACCTATACCAGGTTTGATGTGTTTTAGTGCAACAGTCAGATTTGGGATTAGGTCCTTGACACTCATACTGGGAGCATACAGATTTTGTACCACACCCCTGTTTGGCTTAAACTGAAGGGTCTAATATGTATGAGCTCCTTGGAGGAATATGGCGGTGCTCTTTCTTCTTTTGTTTGAATGGAAATCTTTTGCTAGTCCAACCAGCAGCTCTTCTGGTCAACTTTCCACAGATTTAGTCCACCTCTCCTTAGAGTTCTGAAAGCCCCTGATGGAACTTACAGCCATGTTCTTACCCCTTGGTGCTAGGAGGCTAGAAATGGAAGTTGTGTGTCCTGTAGCCCTGGCTTCTATGTTGGGGGTGTTGGTTTCCATCCTCCTCCTCCCTCCCCCATTATCTCAGAGGCTACTCCAGATGGAAGCTCATGCTGGCTTCATGATTGTCAATCACCTGGGTTACAAGTTCTTGGTCTTACATATTTTTGTCTAGGGATGTATCTGCTGTTCCAACTTTGTAGAAGAAAATTCTCTCAGGGTTCAATTTTTGGAGTATGAGGCTTCTCTCTGGTGAGTTTGTCATGCAGGAGCCAGACTCTGGTAGGAAATGATTAACCTTGTGGCATTAGCTGGAATAGCACTAACCGACATACATTCCATGTAATTGCCATTTGTCTCCCTTGATATGTCTGACTTTCCATATCAAATCCTTAAAAAAAAAACACACACACACACATGCTCTTCATGGATGTCATAGAGCTTAATCTCTACATAGTGAATTGGCTGTGCTTTCAGGCCAGTCTAGATACTTCTATAAAATGTGCCAGTTGCATTAATGTCTCAGCCATAGGAAACGGCCCATACTGTACCTTCATCCTTCCCAGAGAAGTCTTGTTTTGAGACATTGTATATTCACCTTTTGGCGTAAGAGTTGTGTTGTTGGGTTTTTTTTAATGTCTCGTGTGTCAGAGGATAATCTTCGGTTTCAGGCGTGTCTCTTAAATTCTAGAATTTCTGTCTTGTACCTGTTAAGCAGAGCTTAATAGTTACATGGCAGTTTATATTGTGATGGTTTTAGTCTGATGTTTCCGCTCTTCTCTTTTGCTGCTCTAGATGTATTAGTTCTCCCCACTCCATGTAGTTGGTAGTCTACAGTGGTGTACAGAAATTGCCTTCTGGTACAACCCTGGAAAGCCAAATCAACCCCATAATTCATTGGGGCCTGAAAAAATGTGTAATGTTAGCATGTCCAAGGCAATAAGGAAGCCTCATAGGGGATCTCATAGGGCATTTAACTTTGTGGGCAAATTGCGAGAGGTTGCTCTAATTTGATGTAGATGGAGCAGGAATATTGTTGCTCCTTATACATTTGAAATTCTTATGCTCCTGTTCTGCAAACACAAGTGGTTGCTGGGTGCATAGCTCAGCTTATGCTGTCACAGGTTTTGAAATCTCACTCTTGCTTGGAAGAGGTTTGCTATATCCCACAGGTTCTGGACTGCTCTGGTGAATATACAAAGGAGAGAGATAGAAGATGATACCTGCTAATTTTCTCTCCGTTAATCCCACCAGACCAGTCCAGAGGCCCGTCCTATCATTTCAGTGTTTGATAAATCAGTCTTTCCTTCTGATTACGCAGGTTCAAGGTTCAGTTTTTCTTCAATGTTAACCTTTCCAAATTAGTTAAGGACGAAAGATTGAACTAACTAAATTACATATGATGTCTCAAGCAGAAGAAAACCTATGTCCATTGCTTTGTCAGTCAAAATATTGAGTAACTAAACCTGCATGGTGTCCTTAAGGGGTGAATTACACAGAACAATTTTGTTTATTTGATTCCATCCGCTGGTTGATGGATACATCCCACAGGTTCTGGACTGCTCTGGTGGGATTACAGAAAGAACGTTAGCAGGTAAGATCTCATTTCTACTTTCAGTGGTTTATAAATTGATTTAACTTGCATTAACCAACGGATTAAGACACGGCTTTTACTGCATGTTAAATCAATTTAGTGTGCACCAATTTTTTTAAGGCACACTAATAAATTGAATGTGCTCTAACAATGCCCATCTCTATTAGCTAAACTTTCAGCTACCCTTCTCCTACAGCTGCTGCTTTGGGCATCAAAACCAACTGAATCCTACCCAATATAGGCTAAAGTGCCATAAGCTGCTCTGGTATTCAGGGTTTCCCTTTTTTTTTTTTTTTTCCAAGGTGTGTATGTGCATGAACTGCTGTTATGCACATAAATTTGCACCTGATCCAGGGTTGAGGGTGGATGTCCCTGTAATTTTTATAATGTTATTGTTCTCTCCTTCCCCCCCCCCCCCCCCCCACACCTTTTTCTTCTTTTCTCCTTTTATTGCTACTGCCCCACTAGGGGTTCAGACTCAGACATTCCTTCATTCTCTGTCTCATCTCAGTTTCTCATTCCTCAGCTTTGCTGCCATCTTTTCTTGTCTCACAACTCCTTAGCTTTCCCATACACCTCTATCCCACTGTACTTAAGTTTCAATATCACACTTACATTTATATAGTTTGAGGCAATTCACAGCATTAACAGACAAAACATCTCCTTCCCCACCTCCAGTTCCTTCATCTCCATGTCAGGCCTCATCCCTATAATGCCACCTTCTTCATTCTTATTTCTTCCTGCTATTACAATCCCTCTTTCCTAGCATTTATCAATCCTGCCTTCATCTCCCTCTGCTACAGTTAACTGGCCAGCAGTGCCATCACCTGCTGTGGGACAGGCTCCTATCTCTTCTGTGCTGGCACTGTGAGCAACTTCTGAAGTCATATTATGCTGGACTTGTTCATCATCTCAAGGACTATCACTAACCACACCTTCTCCAAAAGACATTACACGATGTGATATCCACAAGCTAGCCTTCTCCGGAGTAGCCCCCACACTCTGGAATGCACTGCCTGAAAGGTTCCACTTAACACAAGACTATCTCTACTTCAGGAAGCAGGTGAAAGCTCGGCTCTTCAACCAGGCCTTTAATAGAAGAAGTAACTAACTTGTTAGTCTCACTCACACACACAAGGAGTGACTCGGGCTGCACATACTGCAGCAGGACATGTTTATCCATTCCTACCCTAGTTGAGATAATATTTAACCATCGTTCTGACCTCATATGCAACTTCCTTTAAATCAATCACCTTAATTTCTAACTCTTCTTACTGTCTTACCTATCTATATGTTCCATCTTTGCTTTACCCTTCACTATCTATTAAAATGTTCTATTACATATTTTGTTGACGTATTTTTATTGCTGTAATTGCCTGTTTCTCATGTTTGATCTATTCTTATTGTACACCGCCTTGAGTGAATTCCTTTAAAAAGGTGGTAAATAAATCCTAATAAATAAAATAATTAAACAGTAGGAAGCACTGGCCCTCAGGGCTTCTGAGCTTTTATTTCAGGTTACAGTTTTGAAATTGTGTGTGGTGTTGACACACTCAGGATAGAGCAGGTGTCTGTCATGGAATAGGCTGTAGCATGGACTCAGATGTGGCACAGGTGACCACTGAAACAATGCTGTACATGCATGCATCAGCCTTCCAGGAAACATTTACCTATATGTTACCATTTTGTTCTCCCCCCTCCCCCCCAGGTCCAAATTATTGCAATGACAATCATCTGGTTGAGACACAGACTATAGTTCGCTTCAGAACCCAAAACATGTGTGCTTACAAAATGGTCAGTAATGTTGAAGTTGACTGGTATTCCCTCATTCGTTGTCTAGATAGTATATTACATAGTAACATAGTAAATGATGGCAGATAAAGATCTGAACAGGCCATCCAGTCTGCCCAACTGTAGAGCCTTTAGTTGGACCTGAGAATCAAAACCTGTGTCCCCCCTACCTGATAATGCCTTACTTAGTTTTTAAGCTAGTTCCATACACAACTGACACAAGAAATATGATAATGTTTTGTAGGCAAGTCATTATTTCCAAAATGTCATGCCCTTCTTCTGGAAAATATTTGCAGTTATGTGAAAGCCATATGAACAAGGATCCCAAGCCACCATGCTACGATCAACTCCTCGTGCTGGGTTCTTAATTTCGAAAAACAATTTCTGTGCCTCAGCAGTACCACACCGAGTGAGCCTAAATATGCCAAATCCTTGTAAGCTAAGCAGGTTTGGACCTGACCACTATTTGAAAAGGTGACCATGGGGAGGACCAGGTGCTGTTGGCTGCAGAAAGCAACAACAAACTCTGAATACCACCAAGGGTGCCATGAACCGTGGTGCCCCCCCCAAAAGTGCCACCATCACTACCATGTTCCTTGAGCTCATCAGTTTCAGTTGACAAACCTAAATCATTAGGCCAGGTCCAGGTTGTGAATGCAGTGCATTTACAAATGCATTCAAGATGATGAGTCCCTTCTGTTTTATCTCCTTTAGAATTACTTTCCGGAACATATGGTGGCCTCGTGTCAGCAATCAAATGGCAGTATTTCCCCATCTCAGCTCCTGCAGGTAACGGAGATGCTTGCTAATATATTCCAGGTGAAGGTGAAACAGTAAAACACAGTAACGATTTCTTGGGAAAATGTTTACACATCTGCCAGTGAAGAGAGAACATTGCAGGACTGTACAGAGGGAAAAGGGGGTAATAGTTCAGAGCGGAAGTGGTTCGTGTTGGTCCTCATGGGCTGCAAACTGGTTTGAGTTTCCAGACTACTTACTGACTGCTCGTGCATTATTTTACTTAAATGTCTTCCAAGAACCAGTTAATTTTGTGTCTTTAGGGCTCTTTTGAAAATCAGACCCTTTTGTGGACCTTGAGGACTAGACCTGGATCACTTCAGGTGTATGGTATTGGGATAAATTAAAAACGGGAGTTTTATGCACCCCTCAGGTGAGTGTCCACCTTAACGCTTCTCAAATACATTTCATGTGACACTTTTTTTTTTTCTTTTTGGCTCAGTCCTCATGGTGCACCAAACCAAGTTTCTCAATGTCCTAGTAACTTCATTACCCATTTATTGCTCGCCAGTTGACTGAGAATGCAAGGAAATATAATTTTAACTAAAGTGGATAGTCTGAAAAAAAAAAGCAGAAACAGAATAAGATTATTTAGGGGACTTGATGTATAAACATGCTTTTGGCCACTGTTGGAAACAGGATGCTGGGTTTGATGGACCTTTGGTCTTTCCCAGTATGGCACTACTTATGTACTTATATAGGTGATTATATGGTCTTGTTAAATATTTATTCCCTCATTTACACCTTTTTTTTTTCTTTGTCAAGTTTTTTCTTGGCTTTATTTGATAATTCATAAATAAAAATTGAGAAAGAAAGCAAATACAGAATTTTGGTGTCTGATTCGACACTGAAACCAGACTGGAATCCGGGTTCAGGTTTCAGCCAAAAATGCCTGTTCATTTTTAGCTGAAACTCGAAATTCGCTCCTCCCCCTTCACAATCACTCCACCTCTCCCATGCCACCTGTAGGCCTTCCCTGGGTCTACCTTAGGAAGGCCTGGTGGTCTAGTGGCATTTTCGGAGGCAGAAACGAATCCCCTTCGTTTCTGCCCCATGCTGCTGCTCCATCACAGTGGCTGCCTCGTGAGACTCACAAAAGATCCAGTAGCAATTTTGCTATTTGGAACCAGAACGGGCAGGGGCAAGCCTCCTGCTTGTGCTGGTTCAATTGCAAAATGGCTGCCAGGACCTCTCACGATGGCCTCAGTGGCCATTGCAATGGAGCAGTGGCAGTATGCAGGAACGAGTAAGGTTCATTCCTGTCCCTGAAGATGCCACTAGACCACAGGCCTTGGGGTTAGGAGTTTCATTTACAGTTCTGGTTTCTGCTGAAACCAAGCGGCTAATTTTGGTCGCAGACTTGTTTCAGTTGGGCTCTAAAAGATGCGTTTACACATTTATATTGGAAGTGGATCTCTGGCAGTGTATGCCCCCTTTTCAACTGTGTGACTTAGAATTTACGCGCACCATGTTACAGAATACGTTTAGCGAGTTGCAAGTGTAAATCGTAATGCCAATTACTTTTAATAATTGCTTGTTATCCAACTGACAGCACTGATTAGCTAGTTAACCAAATAAGTTATGCACATTATTATAGAATACACTTCGATTTCAGTGTGGAAATTAAGGCACGATATATACAATCCAGCAAGTATACATGCACAACTTAGCTACTTCCAACTGTGTTCTCGTAACATACTATATTGTCTTGTTTGAACCTCACTTTGGTCTGTGTTCTTAAACATTTCTTTATACTTCCACCTTTCTCCTCACAATACATACCAAAATGTATGGTCATTCCTCATTAATATTTTATTATGACACTGCTCCTGTTTTTGGACCTTCTGCCAATATTTCTCACTAGTTATATATGTCTTATGCAGTTTGAATGACATCAGATTTCAGCAATATAGCATTTTAAATCCATTTTCAACAAGATTGACTTATTGATATTTTGGATATTTTGGAAGATATTTACCCAATCCTTATGATCTGTTTGGTACCCCAGTTCCTTCTCCCAATTAATTACATGGGTGCTTTTGTGGGGTTCCTCAGGGCTAAATCTTGGGCCCAATAATTTGTAATATTTTTCTTTCACCCTTATCTTTCTTCATTCAGGGGCCCTTTTACAGGTTTCTGATCCTCCCTCCTCTTGCTGCATACACCACAGACTGCTTCTTCAAATCTCCCCCCCCCCCCCCTCTCAAACCTTGTCTTCCTCTGTCCTATTGATCATGTGGCACGATCCTTTTGAATAGAGAGAGAGCCTCTGGGACTGTCTGGATGACGGGTTTGGAAGTCGGACTTGGGACACTGGTTGGTGCCAAGTATTTCTATTGGGCTAGATCCTACCTCCATCACCATCCTATAGGAATGCGGGGGGGGGGGGGGGAATCCATCAACCCGCAGGCCCCTGCAGGAAAACTGCTACCCACAGTTTTTGCATTCTTCCCATGGGGGCTTGAGAGAAACCACCCAGTTCCACGGTTTTACCACGGAATTGTCAACCTTGCCCAACCCACTGGTTCAAATAAGCAGTGGGCACAGACCAGCAGAGGAGGAGGAAGTGATCTGATTGTCAGCTGCTTGTTTCTTCTCTATGCCCCGGCGCCCAAAGCAGAGGCGTCCACCTCTACCACAAAAGGTTTGTCCGGATCCGGGGCCTGAAGGATGGGAGCGGATTCAAACGCTTTCTTCAACTGACTGAACGCCGTGTGCGCCTCGGCCGGCCAGTTCTTGACATTCGCATGCTTCTTAGTGAGCGCTGTCAACGGAGCCGTCAATTGAGAATAATGGGGAATAAATTGACGGTAGTAATTAGCAAACCCCAGGAACTGTTGCAGCGCTTTCAGGCCTTGGGGTTGGGGCCACTCTCGACTAGCGCGGAGTTTGTCTGGATCCATCCGCAGACCCCCAGGTAAGAGAATATGTCCTAAAAAAAAGGCAAAGTCTGCTGGTGGAAAGATCATTTGCTGAGTTAGGCAAACAAGCGGTACTGCCGCAAGCGCTGGAGGACGGTCCGAACGTGGGCCACATGCTCCTGGGGATCTTTAGAGAAAATCAGGATGTCATGCAGGTATACAATTACAGTGGAATAAAGCAGGTCTTCAAGGGCGAAGTTCATGAACCTTTGGAACACCGCTGGAGCGTTGCACAGGCCGAAGGGCATCACCCGATATTCAAAGTGCCCCTCGTGCGTGTTGAACGCGGTTTTCCATTCGTCCCCCTGCCGAATACGGACCAAGTTGTAGGCCCCACGGAGGTCCAACTTGGTAAAGATCTGGGCCCCCTGCAGCCGATCAAACAACTCCGGGATAAGGGGCAGAGGATATCGGTCCTTTACGGTGATGGCATTTAGACCCCGATAGTCGATACAGGGCCTCAAGGAGCCATCGGGCCTCAAGGAGCCATCCTTCTTGGTCACAAAAAAGAATCCTGCCCCGGCAGGGGACGTGGAGGGGCGAATTAACCCTTTCTGGAGATTCTCTCGGATGTAGGCTTGCATGACCTTCGATTCCTCTCGGGATAACGTATAAAGCCGGCCCCGCGGTGGCATCTTGCCGGTCATCAAATTAATAGAGCAATCAAAGGACCGATGTGGGGGTAGCATGTCTGCTTCCACGGGATTGAACACATCTGTGAAGTCCCGGTACTCTTCTGGCAGAGCAGCTTGACAGACTGGCACGGTTCTAGGAGTGGCCACTACCACGGGGCAGCTGGACTCCCGACCCCTCAAACAGGTCTCGGCGCAGGCGCCACCCCAGGCTAGTGCTCGTCCAGTTAGCAAAGAAATAACATAGGCCACCTTTACCTGGTCTGAGGCAAAAGCCTCTGGTTGCATTTTAAAGTACAAGTTGCACTGGTTGAGGAACCCCCGGCAGCTTCCAGGGACACCATCAAACTGAGTAGGCTTAGGGAACCGAGGTCCCGGGAAGGACCCTCCCTGACTGGGAGCCGCTGCAGCGGCCTGGTTCTGCGCCTGGACCGTGGTTAACTGGGAGCAGACATTCTGCAGGGCCCCCGACAGGGCGTTCAACTGCTCCTGCTGCTGCTGGAGAATCTTAGCCAGGTCTCGTAGATCGGGTTGCGTTGGCGAGCTCATGGCTTCAGGTTCCTGTCTTGTCTGGGAAGAGGGTGAGCCCTTAGGTCCCGCAAGGCCCCGAAGGACCTCAGAGGACAGCCGTGCAACCCCAAGTCTTCACCCTTGGCGACCGCCGTTCACCGGGGGGTTGAGCCCCGAGCTGCAGGCGGCCAACGGGACTTCCGGAACCGCGGGGTTGACGGACTGACCCAGAACCGGGAGCGGGGAGGGCAGGTGGAAATCAGAGTAGTCCAACAACAGGCCACAGGTCAGGGCAGGCGGCTATCAGAGTCATCCAAAAACAGGCAACAGGTCAGGGCAGGCAGCTATCAGAGTTGTCCAGAAACAGGCAACAGGTCAGGGCAGGCAGCTATCAGAGTTGTCCAGTAACAGTCCAAAGGTCAAACCAGGAGAGCAAGGGAACGCACTGAGAACAAGAATACACGAAGACTGGCCTTGGGAAACAGAACCTGAAGCAACGTCCTGTTCCAGCCCCGCTCCTTAAATACTGTCAGCATTCAACTGCCCAGCCCCAGCCGACATGGGCGGCCAATCGGAACCCGGCTACTGAAGAAATCCCTCTGGTTGGTTCCGTCCGGCCTCCCAGGCGGGGCTACAGTACCGGCATCCTAATCTGGTACCTCTGAGGCGGAGCTTCGGGTTCCCGCGCCCGAATGTGGAGAAGACGCCGGCCATCGCGTCTCAGTGCCATCCTTCCCGCTGGCGCAAGCGCGGACCCCGTAGCCGGCGACCGAGAGCCCGGAAGCCGCGATTGCCGGCCCACGGGCCCGGACACGGCGGCCACCGCCGCGGCGGGCCGCGGCCTCAAAAAGGCTGGCCATCGCCGCAAGGAACACCGGCTCAGCCCCGACTGCACCCGGGACAGGCGCCCATCCGGGAAACCATCGGGTAAGTCCTCTCTGGCTGCGGGTCCTTCCTCCCGGCCCTTGCTTCCCGCAGAGGAGCAGCCGGAGGGAGCGAAGGATGTGACAGAAGACAGGACAGCGAAGAAACAGAAAATGGAAATAAGATCCTGGGAAGGGACTTGGAAAAAAGGAAGTAGTAAAGAGACCAGGACCAACCCAATTTGAAAAATAAAATGGTCAGGAAACAAGGATACAATTACATTTATTTTTGGTATTTAGAGAAAGATAATGTCAGCTTTGAAAATGTGCGCTTTGTGTATTCTGTTCTGTACTGAAGGAGATGTATCTCTGTTTCTCCGGGGTTTCACTGCTCAGTCTGATTTTTGTTTTCCATTTAACTTTTTGTCTAGATTGTTTCTAGTTTATAATCCAGTATTTTTTTTGCTAAGTGATGACCTGTGTTTTCCTTGTGTAAAAGGGATGAGGAGTCAAGTGATATGTGGGTTCTGTATAGGAATCTGTAACTGGAAAAGAAGAGACACATCCTGATCCCTGGAGATGTGCTGGTGTTTTAGAACATTTTGCAGTGCTAATTTTAGTGCACTTTGAGTCCTTTATTTGATGCCGGTATAGTAAGCTTCTGAGTTTCTATTTGCAAGGTTTTGTCTTACATCACACAGTACCTGGTAGTGGAAGGAGTTTGTGTTGCTATCACTGATTTGATACCAGAATTTGTATATTGAGTTGTAAAATGAAACGTTATATTTCTTCTCTGTACCTCTTATTAGGAGAGTTTTATTGGTTGGCCTGGGAATGAATAATTATATGCTAAATTCTCTGTGAGTACTTATGCTCCTCACTCCAAGCCTCAAGAGTTGTGCAGCTAGGCCCTGGCAGCCACCAGCACCAGAGAACTCAACTCTGGTGGAATGGACAAGACATTTTTCTTTTGTGTGTGCTTTGACTCCATTAAGCTGTTCCACTTTGGTTTTATGTGCATATGGTTTATGTATTTTCATTGATTTTGTAATAAATTTAACTGCTTGGCTTCTGTTTGTAATTTTCTGTCATCACAACCACCCTTACGCCCTGATTGTAGCTCTGAGGAGGGAATTGGGGAAGGGAGCAGGTTTCTGGGGATGCCATGTCATCCCCCACCTGAGGCATCCGATTGCTACCTGTGCCTACTACTGAATCCAAGTCAACTTCTTCCATTATAGCCTCTACATACAGGACTTCATGTTCTGTGCTATGAGCATTTTTGTGCATAGGTAAAAGAAGTTGCCTTTTTTTTTTTTTAAACCAACTTCTATACAAGTTTGTTTTTACCCAAGTGCTTTTCTTCTCCTTACCCCAATGATTCTAGTTTCTTCCCTGATGGGTTTCCCTTGTGTTCTTTACAAAATCTCTCCATTCATCTTTCTCTCCTGAAAGTCTTTCCATTTTTTTTTTAACAAGGTCTTTTTTTTTTTTCATCTTCTCTCTTCTTCCCCCAGTTTTAGGCCTCTCTTCACTTGAATAGGAATGTACGTTTGCTAGCTTACATTTGGTTTATTAGCATGCCTTAAATTGTATGTGCAAAATCAATTTAATGTACACGGGTAATTTTATAAAGTTATTTTCACATATACGTGACCTGTCTATAAAATTCTGACCAGTGTAAGCCCATGTGTTGACATAGTATGTACTTTTTGCCAGTAATAAGAATGACCATACTGGGACAGACCAATGGTCTATCTAGCCCAGCATCCTGCCTCCAACAGTGGCCAATCCAGGTCACAAGTACTTGGCCAAAACTCTAATAGCAGACGTACAGATATGGATTTTAAGCAGAGCAAGTAAGTATGTAGATCGTAAAATTTGCTACATAATCTAGGCATAGATGTTTATTCCTGCTCTTGAGGTGTAAATGGTCATGCCTACAGTATATCTGTGTCTTTATAAAATAGCAGCTAAGTACCCCTGTTGGCCCTCTTATACTAGGTGCTCCCTTATAAAATTCCTCTCATTGTCATTTAGTGCATGTTGAAAGTTTTTTTTTTTTTAAACATAACATCAAAAAATATGTTTTGAAATGTATTTGAGACAAACTGAAAAATGTCCAAAAAACTGGAAAAATTTCTAAACTGAATTTTTGCCCTGTACATGTCCCTAACGTTGGAAGCTCCTCCTTCCTCCTGTTATTGTCGTCTTGAAATCTTTTATTTTTCCTGATCAACTTTGTCTGCATCATTCTCCTCCAATTTCTTCCCTGCGTCTTTGTTACATACACCTGCTCTACCACTATAGTCTTCCCCTCAATGCTTCCTTCCTCTTTAGTACAACAGCTAAATAATCCGGCAAATTTATGTTTCTGAAACTGGATCTCTAATCAATATATGTCATAAATTATATCTATATATCTTCAAACCATCTCTCCCTGGTTTCCCCAGAAACTTCAGTGATGTTAATCACTACAACTTCAACTGCAGTGATATATCTAACATCTAAATCTTCATTGGTTCTTCCAACCTCCTCTTATATTTATGAAAGCTTTTTTCACTTATCTCATTATCTCTTGTTCTACTGTCGGACCCAGGGGGACAGATGTCCGACATGCACGTTTCTCCCAAAGATGGGCTGTCTCAAGGACCTTCCCCTGCAAATACATCGACCCATCAGTTAGATTAATTCCCCACACATCGGCCCTAAACCTTCATCTGGGAAAAAAACCGTTTTAGAAACGAGTAAATTCTTATAACTCACCCTGTCCTCTCATTAGCGTCAGCTCAGCAAAAGTAACTTAATAGCCATCACCCCACTCAATGCCCCTTTTTGCACTCTCCCCCCCCCCCCCCTCCACTTGATGGAATGTGGATATTCTGTACACCGGGGACTACATCTTGGGCCAGAGATTTAATTGAATATACTAAGCAGTGGCCATCTTGAGCTTGAAGTCTTGCTGGAAAATATCGGTGTGTATACTATATGTTCCGAGTCAGCTTGTAAATTGTTTTTTAAACTTTCCCAGATGTTTGAAAACAAACCATTTTGAGGGGATGGCAGTCCCTTGCACATCTGTGAAGGCCATCATTTTTATAGCCCATTTTTCTTTAATGTTGGGTATCATTTTACACTGCACATGTACCCATTTGGTTAGAAGCAACCATCAATTTTCTGCTTTTTTGGAAAACCAGGATTTTTGTAAATTGTTTTATACAAACAGACTTGAACAAAAATCAGCACGTGACAACCATTACAAGTTTTAAGTGAAGCAGTTTCATTCCAAAAATAGGCAAGGTTAAATGCCCTGAGATCTGTCTGTACCTGAGGCAGTGGAGAGTTAATTTGGTCTACAGTACCTAAATTTAACTTTCCTTGAACTATTACTATAAAGGTATGAGCTAAATCCAAACATGGAATATTACAAGATAACAATTAGTACTTGTTACTCCAACATCTTCACACTGAAAATTAGTTTTTCCCATATAATCTATTAAAAATTATTGCCTATGCCAGTGTTCAACAGTTGTGAATCTGTGGTGACCTGCATTTTTCAGTCACTGGGTTTTTTTTATTTTGGGGAGGGGGGGGGGGAAGGCATTCCAGTTGGCTAGTGTCCACCCATAAATTCCTGGGGGCAATAATCAAAAGCTCTTATCTGGGTAGGAGTGGATTCTACCCAAATAAGTGCTGGTGAGAGGGATATTCAATGGTACTAATTGGAGCTGGAGGTTGTCCAGTTCATGACGATATTCAGCGTCCCTGATAATTATATCTGGATAACTACTCTTCCTCTCTTTGTTCCTGTTCCCTGCCCTACCCTTAGCTTGATTGAATAGATGTCTACTGTGACTCTTTCCTATCAGTATTTGTAGTTTCTTTTCCTATTTTTGATTATGTGGTTAGTTTTGTAAACTGCCCAGATCTGAAAGTCAGCTTGAGCGGTATAGCAAGTTTTATTAACCTATAAACTATAAGATAGCAAAAGAGCTCTCCTAAGTGTTATCCAGATAGAAGTGATATTCATAAGTACACAAGCATCACCATACTGGGACACACCAAAGATTTATCAAGCCCAGTATCCTGTTTCCATCAGTGACCATTCCGGGTCACAGGTACCTGACAAAACCCCAAAAGAGTAAATACAGTAGATTTCTTGCTGTTTATCTCTGGAATTAACCAATGGATTCTTTCAAGTTCATCTTAATAATGGTTTAATGACATTTCTTTTAGGAACTTGTCCAAACCTACTTTAAACCCTGCTGTTCCAACTGCTTTTTACTACATTCTCTGGTAACAAGTTTCAGAGCTTAATTATGCGTTGAGTGAAGAAATATTTTCTTCAATATTTGCTTTAAATTACTGTGTTCGTGCCTCCTAGTCCTTTTATTTCTGGAAAGAGTAAACAAATGATTTACGTCTACCTGTTCCACTCCACTCAGTATTTTATAGACTTCTATTCTATCTCCCTTCAGCTGTCTCTTCTCCAAGTTGAAGAGCCCTAACGTCTTTAGCCTTCCCCCTTTATCATTTTGGTCACTCTTCTCTGTACTTTTTCTTTTCTTTTTCTTTATCAAATTTTCACATTTTATTCAAGCAGAACACTTCTACAGAAAAGTAAGACCAGCTTAACAATATAATTTTAACAAAAGAAAACTCTTAAAAGAATCAATATTTCTGCCAGTTATTACTCAAGTCCACTATTTTAGATCCAAGATGTTAAACAATGGAGATAAAATATTAAGATTACAATAAAGGAATTTGCTACGTCTGAGAGATCTAAAGAGATATCAGAAAAATAATTATAAAGAGAGCTATTTATTGGATCACTCTAGTAATCCTTTTAGATGTTAAAAAAGCTGTAAGTTGTTTACTATATTCCAGGGAAAGACTTGAATCCGCTTGAACAGCCTTTCGAGGTTTCTCTTTTGCTTGAATCCTCTGACTCTGAATTGGCAACAGCCGCCACTCTCGTGGCGACTGTTGCATTATTGCCTGACAAAGATTGGATCTTCCGTCTGTTTTTCCGGAATAAAGAAAAACCTTTTTTAGGTTTTAATATATTGCTTTTTCCTGATGTCTCAAAAGAGACAAGAAGACGGAGGAAACAATTTTTGCTCCTTAGGCCTAAAGTTTTGCACTTGGGGGGTACCTTTTTTCTAAGATACCCCTGCAAGTGCATAATAAGGCTTGAGGGGAAGAAATATGTGTTTACAGAACCTGTCCATGTCTCAGCACTTGTAACCTCAGCGAAACAGGAAAAGTGCTAAAGAAGAGATATTAACCCTACTTAACAGAGAATGCTTAATCCTGTATGTTTAATTTTCCCTTTATTTTATTTTTCTTCTCCTATTTCCGAATTCTTGAATCTCAATTTATGGACTTGAGCGTCATGCTTCCTGATAATTTTTCTTTTTATTATTATATGTAATTTCTTATTTACTGGATGCTTTCCAAAACAAGATTGTTTCTTGTATGATATGTTAAATGAATAAATAATTAAAATGAAAAAAAAAAAAAGCTGTAAGTTGGGGAGGATTAAAAAAAACATATTTAGTTGATTGGTATTTAATGACGCATTCACACTGATATCTAAGGAAAAAAGTAGCACCCAATTGAAGAACAGCTGGCCTCATCAGTAAAAATTATTGACGTGTCTTGGGGTTTCCTTGGAGACATCTGGGAAAATTTGAATTCGGAGTCCCAAAAACGCTTTGTCTTTATTTTTAAAGAAAAGTTTCATTATCCAGTCTTTATTGGGCTTCAGAGCAACAGTGGCAATCAAAGTTGATGCCACCACCATTTCATTATCTGAAAGTTCCAATAATGCGGAAACATCCAGTTCTTGATTGTTTTGATCTTGTTGGTTCATCATTAATTTGGTAGGCAAATAGTAAACTTGTGAAAATGGTGGAATAATTCCTTCATCTACTCCCAGTATTTCTTTAATATATTTTCTCTACATTTCTCGTGGGGTAATTGTGGGTTGTTTAGGAAAATTGAGAAATCGTAAGTTATTACACCTTGTAACATTCTCAAGGGATTCAGTTTTTCTCTTCAGATAAGTCAAGTCTTTAATAAAGTTATTTTGATAAGACCTTATCTGCTGAATTTCTTTTTCATGTATATTACTTTGTTGAGTTAGAGTTTCCTTAAATCAACTTCATTAGTTTTTTTTTTCTAATGCAGTTAGGTTTTGTGATAATTTCTGTATTTGTGGAGATAAAGCTTTACCTAAATCCATAATCAAAGTCCATAAACTATCCAGAGTTACTTCGTTGGGCTTAGCAATTGATGTAGGAAATGAGTCACTATTACCTCGGATTTTCCAGTGGAAATGTCCTGTTCCATATTTACTGCTTCATTCTCCTGCACTGTATTAGATATTACTCCTTTTATCGGACTTCCTAGTACTCCGTTGACCCGAGTTTCCTCGCCAGCTTGTGTCTCCTCCTGTCGCTTTTCTCCCGTAGCAACCATTGGAGCCGGGATTGAGGATGCCAACAACGGGGAACTACTGCTGCAGGGCTGTGGGGGAGGAGCTCTCGTGTCAGGGCTGAGCAACAGCTCTAGCCCTGGGAGCGCTCTGGGGTCTCCATGCACCTCAGTGTGGACCAGCGGGCTTCCTCGCGACACTGCTGAAATCCCTACTCTCTGAAAACATGCCTGTAAAGGACCAACAGCTGGGGAAGGGTTTTGCCGCTGAGGGGCAGTGGAAGTGGGATGGCCTCTCCTCTTCGGCATCCCAAAACACGGATTCTCTGTACTTTTTCTAATTCCGCTATATCTTTTTTAGATGCAGTGACCAGAATTGCACACAAATATTCAAGGTGCAGTTACTATGCAGGCCTAAATGCCTGAGGTTTCTTTTTTTTTTTTTTTTTAATCTGAAAACTGAGGAACCATTTTTTTCCACTGATGTTTTGGAATCAGTGGAATTTTAAAAAAGAAATAAAAAGTAGGAAGATATACAATCAGGCATATGTAGAGGAAACAAAATTAACAAATCTGCTTAGAGCAATAAATTAAGAAACTTGTAGAAGAATGCTCTAAATAAGGATTATTACCGGTGCATATGTAGAAAGTTACTTTTAAGAAGATTATAAATAAAGTCCTCACAAGCCCAGGGTACCAACTCAGTGGACACACCTGTAATGGCTTTCATCACAGGCCAACCACCACCTCTGAAAAACCTGCAGAGTGATACAACTTAATTCAATCTGCAGCAAAAAACAGAGAGTGGTGTGTAGTAGCAAATTATAAATTCTCAGTATGCACGAGTAATCTGTTGAACTAAATAAACATTTAGTATATATTATCGGAAGAGTAATAGTCAAAAAGCGAAAAAGAAACTATATCAGGAATAATCAAAACTACAAAAAGTGAAGAAGTACTTAGCCGGAGACACATCTACTATGTCTTCTCTCAGCCCATGGTAGGCAACGTGTTGAAAAGGATTGCATTGCACTGGGGCCTGATAATTCTCTTAGCCTAGGATTGGCCATGGAGGCTGTGGTACATGGACCTGATTCAACTGCTGGATGGGGTTCTTTCCATCATCTGCAGGTACATGGCCTACTGAAGCAAGTTCCAGTGCTCATTGAGGATCCATGCCCCTTCGGTCTTGCAGCTTCACCATTGAAAGAGCTCGGTTGAGACGAAAAGGTTATTCTGATTTGGTCATTGTTACCTTACTTTAAGCTCAGAAACACTGAATATCCATGGCTTATATGAGGGTGTGGAAGGCATTCGAGATCAGTGTTCTGAGTGCGGACTCTCTCTTCTCTGCTCGAATTGCGCACATCCTAGCATTTCTTCAGACAGGCCTTCAGAAAGGTTCAGTTTGCAGCTTTGGCCTGTTTCAAAGGTTGACTACAGAAGACGTCTCTTGCGGCTCATCTGGATGTCGTTCAATTCTTGTGTGGCGCGGCCTCCCTTTTGTACACTGTGTCCAGAGTAGAACCTTAATTTAGTCTTTTGGGCTCTGCAGAAGCCTCCTCAGCCACTCCGGAAGGCCTCCTTAAAAGATCTTAGCTTAAAGAACGCTTTCATGGTGGCTGTTGTGTCAGCATATAGGATTTTGGAGCTTCAGGCTCTCCTGTTGGGATCCTTTTCTTTGCTTTTTGGAGGTGGGGGGTCTCCCAGCGCAGTCCTTTCCTTTCTTCCAAAAGTATCAGCAGTTCATCTCAACCAATCTGTAGAGCTTCCGTCCCTTTGCAGAGAGGACAAAGAGGCTTTGTATTCTTCCTTTATGCTTCTCGATATGTGTAGAGTCCTCATTAGATATCTGGGAGTCACGAATGAGTTTTGCAAAGCAAACAGATCGTGCTTTTTGGTAAGCAGAGGCTTGGCATCATGGTTTCCAAGTCCACAGTTGTCTCTGGCAGATATTTGCAGGCAGTGATGTGGTCAATGCTTCATACCTTTAAGCACTACAGGGTGGATGTTGCAGCATGCTCAGAAGCTGGTTTTGGGGTTTCAGGGCGGTGGCGGTGCCAGAATACCACCCACTGTAGGGATTGCTGTTGAACATCCCACATGTTCTGGAATAGTGGGATTAGAGTCCACATATGCAAAATTTAAATGAAACTTAGACTTATTTTTTTTATAAGGCCCATTAAGATGCTCTTTTATTATTTAACAGTAGTGGCTATGAATCATTGAATATTCCAAAGGTGAGCTATGGTGCTGCTGTTTCTCCATGATTTCTTTTTCTGTTTTAAATGTTATTTTCATTTTAATATTTTGATTTTAATTTGTTACTATGATGTAAACCTCTCTGCTGTCTTATTGAAGGGTGGTATATAAAGTTTATTACTAAACTAAACTTAGAAATAATTACCACAGATGATGAAAAAGTTGCCACTTGGTGTGATTGAACTATCAATCAAAGGTATATATTGAAATGCATAAGGAGAAGTATTTCCAGTAAAATAAATAAATGAAGATAAATGTCCCATGTATTGGGGTTTGAAGTTCATACCTTTTGTATCAATGTTGAAAGGATGAAAGCAGTTGAGGGGCTGCCAAATTGGCATAAGTTGTGTAACATAAATCTTACACAGAGGCTTAAGAAGTTCAAATTTATACTGCCTAGAAGAGAGAAAAAGATTTTGCTTGTGTCAAGGGAGGCAGGGATTACAGAAATTTTCAATTCCATAGCGTCCCACAGATCAATCCAGAGACTTGTGGGTTATGTCCCTCTGCCAGCATGTGGAGATACAGAGAACTTCTGAGATTCACTATATTTGGTTATGTGCAGTCAACTTCACCTCAGTATTCTCTCTGTCTAGCAGGTGGAGGGTCATAACTTTGCAGCTCTGCATTGATAGGCTCCTGTCCTGTTCCTTGGGCTGAGTTGAGAATATGAGGTCTCCCTACTGTGGTGAGAAGGGTACAACTGGTGGGGTGCCAGGTCTCCCTTTCCTCCCCTACCCCCCCCCCCCGGTGCTTGCCCGGTTTAATTCTTCTGATTTAGTTTAGGACAGGGAAGGGGGCCTGGAATTCACATGACAGGGAGTGAGGCAGGAGGCCAAGCTGCAACTGTGAGGAAAACCTTGCTAGCGCCTGTTTCATTTCTATCAGAAACTGGCCTTTTTTACTAGTAGTATTATATTTCAGTTGAAGAACAGAAAGCACTCTATGGCAAATATTTGTGCCTTCTGGGCATCCTGGTGTGCCAGATTTTGGGAATATTCCAACTCCACCTTTTATGTAGTTAGGGAATACCATGGCTGAAGACTTACTGGCTTTAACAGTTTAATCTTTAGCTATCACAGCACAAATTTTATGGTAATAGTGGAACTCTGCATCCTGTTGTTCTCGTAATGTTTTATTGTAATCTTCCAGAGTTTTTCAGTTGAGTGCTACATTCTAGAGATGAGCTTTTCAGGATACCCTGCATAGATGTCCTTCTCCTTTCCCATGTCAAATCAGATGATATTAACGTGTCTTACTACTTACTACACACGTGACAGATTCTATCTCCTTTAATACCTCCCTTCATTTGTGTCCAACATTGATCTTTCCATTTCATTTTCTCTCTCTCTCTCTCTCTCTCACACACCACACACACACACACACCACACATATATACACATATACCTGTTTCTGATATATATATATATATATATATATATATCAGAAACAGGTAGAAGAGAAGGAACAGGATTCAGGGACTGTGAACTCCAATGCTGGAGGGCTGCAAAAAAGTCTGGTTTTCAGTATTTACAGTGTATGCAAATTTAAACATTTCTTGGACCCAAGTGTATGCAAATACATTTGAATGTTCCATGTGAGCATTTTGAAAACCAGTATATCAAGTCCCATTTCCTTTTCCATTTTGTCAAATCTGATGACACAGTATACAAGAATGATCACATTCGGGAAACCTTTATTGTTGGCACACCGCATTTACAGATCACAGAACCTTGTTTTGTCTTTCGTTTTTGGGAACTATCCAGTAGTCCTGTTTTGTGCTAGCTACAAAAAGGTGGCTAGTTCCCCTATGGCTGTGACTTAGAGGTGTATTTTCAAAGTACTTAAACGTACAGTTACATAGTAACCTATGGAACTTTGTAGTTCTTTGTAAATGATCCCCTTAGTGGCATTAGAACCTTTTTTTCTAGAACTTGGTTGAAGGCCTCCCCACCTCTAAAACAAAACAACATTGAAATTGTGGCCTACTATGTAATTGGCAGTACTTAAATTTGTAGGCTTGTAAAATGGAAGTTGCTGGGTTTGTGCTGCATTTGCTCAGCAAAAGGAGTAGTGTAGCTGCTGTAGCCAACACGACACTTCCAAAGCAAAACAGGAGAACGGCGTAGATACACTAGGAGACTCAAGTCCATAAAAGACTCGACACGGCACAATGTTTCAGCCAAGGAGCCTTCCTCAGGAATCTTTATCAATAAATTCCGGGTTGCAGCTTCACATTTTATTCTTCAGAAGATTATTACATCATTGACAATCATGTCTTTTTAAAGATTGTGATTATCAGTTTATGTATATATTACTGTATATTTACATTGAATTTATAAAAATTCCTGACACAGGCTCCTTGCCCGAAACACGGTGCTGTCGAGTCTCCTATTGTACCTATGCTGTTCTCCTGCTTTGCTTTGGAAGTGTCCTGTTGGCTTCACTACTCCTTTTGCTAGTTTTGTGTCTGTAGTGTCTCATGTTCCTCCACTTTGTGGATTTTTTTTTTTTTTCAACATGTAATTTTGAAAAAAGGCTGCATGTGCCTGGAAATATACGTGCACTCCTTCAGGTATTTTAGAAAAGGCTCTGTGCCAGCAGATCCATTACTAAAATACCACCGGAATTGAGCATGTTTTGACTCCTACATTCTGTGTAAAAGGGGGCTTGCATTTCTAAAGGTCCTTTATTTATTTATTTATTTTTTTAAATATGTGCTTTCTGCCTCTGTAGTGACGTGCAATATTTTTTTTTGTTTGTTTTTACTTTCAACAGAACTTTTTAAATGCCAGTAGCTGTCCTGAAATTCAAGGTTTCTTGTATGTGAAGGAGCTGGGGAAGAAGTCATGGAAGAAGTTGTTTGTATGTTTAAGAAGATCTGGACTGTATTGTTCTACAAAAGGAACATCAAAGGTTAACATATATTTTTGCTTTGTTTTTTGAGATTTTCTTTTGACTGGCTTAAAAATTGGTGCTATTATTTTAAAATAAAAATAGACAATATGGACACGTTCACACAAAGGTACAGGTGTGTGAGATACACATACACACACATTTCTCTCTCTCATAAGTACATAAGTATTGCCATACTGAGACAGACCAAAGGTCCATGAAGCCCAGTGTCCTGTTTCCAACAGTGGCCAATCCAGGTCACAAACACCTGGCAAGATCCAAAAAAAAAGTACAAAACATTTTATGCTGCTTATCCCAGAAATAGTGGGTTTCCCCCAATTTAATAATGGTCTATGGACTTTTCCTTTAGGAAGCCATCCAAACCTTTTTTAAACTCTGCTAAGCTAACCGCCTTTACCACATTTTCTGGCAACGAATTCCAGAGTTGAATTACACGTTGAGTGATGAAATATTTTCTCTGATTCGTTTTAAATTTACTACTTTGTAGCTTCATCGCATGCCCCCTAGTCCTAGTATTTTTAGAAAGCGTAAACAGATGCTTCACGTCTATCCGTTCCACTCCACTCATTATTTATAGACCTCTATCATATCTCCCCTCAGCCGTCTTCTCTCTCTCTCTCTCTCTCTCTCTCTCTCTCTGTCTCTTCAGATCTCAAAGAACAAATTTTATGGTAATAGTGAAACTCTGCATCCTGTTGTTCCCATAATGTTTCATTGTAATCTTCCAGAGTTTTTCAGTAGAGTGCTTCTGGTCCATATTTTTATTAGTATGTGAAATGTTCTCATGTCCCTTTTTGACCTGGGCCCCATCTCATTCTGTTCATGCCACTTCGATCTGGTAGTCACTGACTGCAGCGTGGGCACTACAGGGAGCATCTGGTTTGATGGGAGAGGGGGGTTCAGCACAGTAATGTTCCTCCTTCCCCCCCCCCCCCCCCCCCATGCTACAGCTCGGTCCCTAAACCTGTTTTCTCTTACCCCTCACTTCCCCAAGCTTAGACATCTGGACTGGTCCTTCCTGTCACCTACATCCCCAGTTGTCTTCCCTTCTTTTTTCACACTGTGGATCTAATTGATTCTGATCCTTACAGAGAAATTAGTTTGACAGTGGTATTTCAGCCTTTGGAGCACAGAGCTTGGACTGTGAAAGAGTGGCACCCCTGCCTTCGAATTCTCCCCCCAGCTAGCACCTACTTCCAGTTGCACACAAAGTGGCCTATGTAGGTGGTACAGGGAAGGAAGATGTATGCGGACACTGCTTCTACTAGCTGGCCCTTTTGAACTATCTCTTTTGTTCCAAACTGCTGTAAGGATTACCAGATTTTTGGTATGTAATATGAGACACTTGTTCCCCCTGCTACTAGTTTACAAAAGATCTGGAGAAGCCTTCTGTGGAATAGTTGTTTCAAAAGTACGCGGACTTCTAATAGCGAAAAAACATTCTTTGTAATTTTTTGGTTTGAAAGATAGGCACCCAGTTTCACATGTAGGATATGTCCTGCTGAGAGAGGAGAATATACACCAGAATCAGCCACTCATATAAAGGTTTTTCCAGAAAATGAACTTGGAGAAATTAATGATCATAAATAGAGCATTTGTGCTTACAACTACTACTACTTATCATTTCTATAGCTCTACTAGATGTATGCAGCACTGTACACTGGACATAAAGAAACAGTCACAAGAAATATACAGATTCATATAATATACACTCAGTGAAATTAGACAAAGCTATTCACCCCGTTAGCATCTACCACTCTCTGCCCCCCCCCCCCAAACTATACCTCCCTTATACAACTCCTTGTTTTCCATACCATACTATTCCCTTTCATAACAATGTGCTGAAACTAATGCCTAATGTATAAAAGGCAAACTGAAAAACTCCGACTCATAATCAGGAAAGCTCTGGTTGTTTTGCAAATGAGCTTCTCTGTTAGAACAATGAGGTGGTCATTCAGTGAAAACTAAAAATGCCACCCAGGGCCTTAAAAGCAAGTATCCTATCAGGTCAGGGCTTAACAAATCCCAGGCACCATGTCACAATGGCAACTACAAATGTCTGTCTAGTCCTTGGGATTTTTGTGCCTCAGTTTGTGGCTGCCATCAGAGCAGGGACATTGTCCTTTCTACACCGCACTTCTCAGCATGAATCTGAGCTGCACAGTGCTGGAGCTGTCACACTAGTATCGAGATTTGAGTAGCAGAGAGCAATGCGAGAGTTCCGTCAGTGTGCAGCTCACACTGTCACAGGGCCTCATGATGCAGGGAAGTGGATGTTCCTGCTCCAGTGGAGTTGCATCAGAGAGGATAAAGTCCTTTGCTCTGTACACAGCAGGGTAAGAATCAGTGGGGGAGCTGGGGCGCAAGGGTGAGACTTGCTGTGGACTAGCTGGGGTGGGAGTAGAAGCTGGTGGGTGGCTTATTTAAGGGAGGCCGGGAGATGGTGAGAGAGGGTAGGGAGACCAGGGCTGAATGGTCTAAAAGAGATTGGGGGGGGGGGGCAGAGAGAGACCAAGACCGGGTGATAAGATGGGGAAAAAGAGAGGGAGACTGAGTGGCGACAGGGTGGGAAGGAAGGCTGCTGGCTGTGTTTTTCTTCCAGTGGCCTGCAAGGTACATTATGGGCCTGATTTACTAAGCTTTCTTATCTGTTGATCATGGAATGGGAAAAGAGCCTTAGTAAATCGGGCCCTAAAGGAGCTGCAGTAGACCTCAGAAGAGATCCCTCCCCCCACCCCCAACTTCAGTGGAGACAGTGGTGGGGGGCGAGAAGGGAAGATCTCAGCTACTGGCTTTTAAGTGTTTAGCCCGACTCCTAAATCCAAATACAATTTGTCAAGGCCTGCGATAATTACCTGGATTTTGGGGTGTCAGAATAGATTGGTCCACCAGTGGCATTCATAACTGACCAGAAACAGGTTTCACTATGACTAAAATGTGAGACCCAAAAGTCAGCTGCAAATCTAGCTTCCTTCCTAAACTCTGTTGTGGAATTCCCAACCCATTCAGCATAACCTTGAAGTTGAGAAGAGGCTACTGATCTCCCATGAGTGACTTTTTTTTTTCCCATTGGTAGCATTGTGTTTAAATCTGTTGTCCTTGAGCCACTAAGCCACAGCACATGGGCCACCATTAATTTATAACAAACCCCTCCCACTTCTCCAATTTTAGAAACAGCTGGGCATCATCCACAAAGCAATTGATTTGCAGTTCCTTTTCTTTCTTCATTTGTTTTCTGACGTGAATTATTTTCTCCTTTCTTTTTATTTCTTCTCCTGCCTCTTCTATCTCCTGATTCTCACTCTTCTCCTTTCTGCCCACACTCTTGTGCCCTGCAAGCTCTCCTCCCTCTCAGGCTCCTGCAGTTCTCTTTTTCCCTTCCAGTAGCAGCATGTAATAACCATACAGACAAATAAAGCACCAGAGTATACTTTTATGTTAATTTGAATCTGTGTGTGCCTTGATTGGCTTTGGTCTGACCCAGTATGGAAATTCTTACGTTAGGTAACAATGTAGACAAAAACATCCCATCAAACCCAGATCCTGTCTGCAACAGTGACCAATGCAGGTAACAATGGTGGGAGCCATTGATGGCACTGGTGGCAGAGTTTGATGTGTGTTGATTGAGATTTTTCATCTGATTATGTTGTGTTTTTGTTGTTTTGTATGGTTTGTTGTGTTCTGCTTATGCGTTAGGGGAACATAAGCGAATAAATTAATGTGGTTGTGCCACATGAACTTTATCTTACCACAACATCACATTGTATTTGTTCACACCGGAGTCTAGAAACACCTCTCCGGTACTATGTAAGCCACATTGAGCCTACAAATAGGTGGGAAAATGTGGGATACAAATGTAACAAATAAATAAAATAAACAAATTTAATAGGAAAGCAAGAGAGAAGGAACTGTCCCCTAAAGCTTATCCACGATATTGGCTCTGGATTATTTATTTATTTAAAATTTTATAGTGCACTCTATCACCAGTGTTGTGGTTGGATTACACCATTAACATATATAATCTATCATATTTCTCTCTCTCTCTGTCTGTCTATATAGTAACATAGTAGATGACGGCAGAGAAAGACCTGTACGGTCCATCCAGTCTGCCCAACAAGATAAACTCATATGTGCTACTTTGTGTATACTTGATCTTACATAAGTACATAAGTAATGCCACATTTGGAAAAGACCCAAGGGTC
This sequence comes from Microcaecilia unicolor, assembly GCF_901765095.1. Lineage (NCBI taxonomy): Eukaryota > Metazoa > Chordata > Amphibia > Gymnophiona > Siphonopidae > Microcaecilia > Microcaecilia unicolor. The sequence continues at coordinate 249,025,187 of NC_044031.1, read as the reverse complement.
CATCGAACCTAGTATCCTGTCCACAACAGCGGCCAATCCAGGCCAAGGGCACCTGGCAAGCTTCCCAAACGTACAAACATTCTATACATGTTGTTCCTGGAATTGTGGATTTTTCCCAAGTCCATTTAGTAGTGGTTTATGGACTTGTCCTTTAGGAAACCATCTAACCCCTTTTTAAACTCTGCCAAGCTTAACCGCCTTCACCATGTTCTCCGGCAACGAATTCCAGAGTTTATGCGTTGGGTGAAGAAAATTTTTCTCTGATTTGTTTTAAATTTACTACACTGTAGTTTCATCGCATGCCCCCTAGTCCTAGACTTGGCGCAATACCAAGGTTCCCCACTTTTTCAGCAGGAGATGGGAGGTCAGCTCGGAAGGAATCAATGTCCTTCTCCAGCAGTGACCAGAGTCCAGTCTTTTGTATGTCTTCTCTCCTTGGCCAATGATAGGTAGGGTTTTTCATCGGGTCCAGCATCATCCAGGGCCAGTTGTTTGATCACACCAGATTGGCCCAGACGTCCATGGTATGCAGACCTGGAGCAGCTTCTTACAGATGAGCCATTTCAGCTTCCCTTGGAAGGCACCCTGCTCCACCAGGACCCTGTTGTAGTGGAGGATCCTTCCCACTTTTGGTCTTATGGCCTGGCTATTGAGCAGTCGAAGTTGAAGAGGAAAGGTTATTCGGATGGGGTCATTGCGCCCTTGTTACAGGCAAAGAAGCAATCCACCTCTGAGGTGTATGCTAGAATTTGGCGGGTGTTTGAAGGGAAGAACAATTTTTTTCCTTTAAGGCGAGCTTGCCACAAATTTTGGCATTTCTTCAGGAAGGCCTAGCGAAGGGCCTAGGCTATAATACATTCAGGGTGCATGTGGAGGCTCTCTTTAGTTATCGGGGCCGGCTGCTGAATTCCTCGTTGACTTCACACCCGGATGCGGTGCGCTTCCTGAAGAGGATGTCAATCTGCACCTACTGTTGAGGACTATGTGCCTGCTATGGAACTTTGTACCCGCCATGGAACTTTAATCTGGTACTCAGGGGATTGCAGTGGGTTCCCTTTGAGCTGCTGAAGGAGGCTACCTTGAAGGATCTCGTGCTGAAGACAATGTTTCTGGTAGCGGTGTAATCAGCCTGCTGAATTTCTGAGTTGTAGGCATTGTCATATAGGTGTCTGTATCTTCAGTTCACGGAGTCCAGGATGATGCTTTGAACGGTTCCGTTCTGTTTGCCTAAAGTGATCTCGTTCTTTCATATTAACTAGCCACTTTTTCTCCCATTTTATCAAAGTGCAGATTATTCAGCACAGATTATTCAGCAGAATTTCCAACTCTCCACTTCCTGGATGTTCGGGATCTTCTTCAGTATCTCCATGCCACTAATGATTTCGGATTATCTCTGTTCTTTTGGCGGGTCCAAATCACAGTGCAGTGGCTTCCAAGGTGACCATTGCGCGTGGATCAAGCAGGCTATTGTGGATGCCTACCACCTTTCATTTAAATAGCTCATCCTACGTGGGCTCATTCTATGCGGGCCATGGCAACATCTTGGGCAGAGTCATCTGTTTTTTTGCTGGAAGACATTTGTAAGGCGGCAGCGGCGATGACATGATCATCTCTGCATACTTTTGCGTATCATCATCATTTGTATGTTGCAGCTTGGGAGGATGCCTCTTTTGTCCGGTTGGTGCTGGTCACAGAGGTTGCATCTTCCCATCCATTTTGAGGACTTCTTTACTACATCCCACAAGTATCTGGATTCATCTGCTGTCGACACAAAGGTAGCTTTGTTCTTATTTGATAGCTTTCTTTCCTTAAATTGCAGCAGATAAATCCAGAGCCCCCACCCTTTTTTGTTAGTGTTTTCAGTGCTGTGGATTTTCACTGATCTGTTTCAGTTATGGTGTTTCAGTTGTAGGTTCATTTGAATGTTCTTTGTGCTCTTCTGAGAGGATGGATTTTTGGCTGTATATTTGGCCTTTCTGCTTTGCTAATCGATATACTGAAGGTCCAGGAGCAATACTGTCTTAAAAGACAGAGTTCAGTACTCCTTATCTACACCTGCTGGTAGATGGTCACAACCCACGAGTATCTGGATCCATCTGCTATAACTAAAGGAAAGAAAGTTATCAGGTAAGAACATAACTTTACCTTGTTGTACATCATGCCAATGAAGGTCTTGAAGTTTTTACCATACATATTCTTACTATTTCTGCTGTATGTATGTGTGTGTGTTTGTTTTGTTTTTTATAATTGTTATTATTTTGAATCACCCGTATGTATTGTATTTTCTCTATTCTTATCCTACTTTGGAGGATGCAGGGATTACATAGGAAATCAAAGAGAACTTTGTATTGAAATGGAACACATTTCTTTTATGCTTTGTTATGCAGGGGGAGGAGGGTTCCCTTGGTAAGCATACATATATAAATCTTATTTTATTTTTGCTCAAATGACCTTTGTTTTGTTCTACTAATATGTTTGGTTATTGAACATGTCTTTTGTGGAAGATAACTTATAATTGGATAAATAAAACACAAAAATATATGTTTTTCAGGAGCCAAGACACTTACAGTTGATAGCAGACCTTGAAGACAACAATATATTTTTGCTGGTAACTTGCAGGAAGCTATACAGTTCGCCTACTGATTATGGATTTTGCATAAAGGTAAATTGTGTTTTTTGTATGTATATGTATATATACAGTGCACTCCATTTAAGTGCACGTTGGATAAGCACATGATCTGTTTAACTGCATGCCGTACTTCGGTCCCGTTTTTGGCGCTATCAATTTCTATGGGACAAACTTCGGTTTAACGCACCACTGATAAAAGTGCAAGATTCGCTTATATGCATGGTTTAAGACTGCTTCTCTGCAGGAAAGACTCCACATAAGCGCATGCACGGAATATGGAAGTCGATTGGCACATGACAAAGGGGTGGTAAATTTGAAATCTCGTTGGTTAACTGCCACAGGCAGAATAAGCGAAAGAAAGTTGTTAGAGTGTACACTGGAGTCGTCGTCGTCATCGCGCAACTGTAAGACTTTAATACTGGCTGAACGAATAGAAGTTCTTAATAGAAGTTCTTAAAAAATTAGAAAACAAAGTCAAGTATCTATTGCTAAAGAATATGGTGTCAATCCCAGTCAAATTTCACATATCTTGAAGCAGAAAGATGAGCAAAACAATACAAATCCACAAAGAAAACGAAAACGGGCAGGAAAAGCTGAGGATGTAGAAGATGCTCTTCTTCGGTGGTTTTCTCAAGTCAGGAGCAGACAGTTTCCTGTCAGTGGTCCACTGCTTATGGAGAAAGCTAATCAGCTAGCTGAAAGTCTTGGACTAACAGAAATCAAAGCCACTGTTGGATGGTTGGAAAGATGGAAGGAGAGGAACAACATAAAATTCAAGGAACAGCATGGTGAAAAACAAGATGCTGATGACTTTGGTGCTGAAAATTGGGTTGTTTCAGTTCTTCCTACCATCTTGAACGAGTTTGCACCTCGTGACATTTTCACTGCTGACGAAAACGGTCTCTACTGGCGAGCGATTCCTGATGGAACACTTGCATTCAAACAAGCCGAAACTACAGGAAGTAAAATGTCGAAGGACCGACTGACGATCCTCTTTTGCTGCAATATGGATGGGAGTGAGAAGTTGGAACCACTCATCATTGGAAAGAGCAAACAGCCCCATTGCTTCAAGAATGTTATGCGACTTCCTGTGTCATACGAGGCTTACGCAAATTCATGGATGACTGGGGAAATTTGGAAGCAGTGGCTAAAGAAGTTAGACAATAGAATGCGGGCACAAAAGCGTCAGATTTTGTTGCTTTGTGATAATTGTGCTGCGCACAGTGATGTCAGACTGTCTAACGTCAAGGTGGTCTTCCTGCCATCAAACACTACCTCTCTGATCCAACCTATGGATCAGGGCATAATAGCCAATTTCAAACAACATTATCAGGCTCTTGTGCTACGTCGTCTGATGAGCGTTATGGATGACCAGGCTGGGAAGGATAAACTTACTGTTGAACTGGCTCGTAATCTATCACTGTTGGATTCCCTACATATGCAGAAAGAAGCCTGGAATCATGTTACACAGGCAACCATTGTGAACTGCTACAAGCGGGCAAGCTTTGTTAAGGATGTGGAGAGGGACGAAACAGATGCAGCTGTTGCAAACGCGTCGGATGAACAAGCTATTGACATCCCAGCCGGTGTTACTGAAGAGGAGTTTCATCACTACGTAGTTGTTGATTACAATCTACAAACAGCTGATGACAGCACTGATGTCGAGAGATGCGCCTACACGCAGGCAACGGCTGATGATGAAACAGATGATGAAATGAGCAGCGAGGCACATACTGACGAAATTCAACAACCTCCTGTCACTTTTGCAAGAGCGCTGGAGAGTCTCAACACCGTGCGGGCCTATCTGGAGGCTACTGGATGTCAGTGCTATAACAGTTTTTACCGTCTGGCAGACGTAGTCTATGGAACTCACAGACATAATAGTGTACAGAGGACTATCACTGATTACTTCAAGTAAGCCTAACGTCAGTTAACGGAGACTGTATACTGTATGTATAATAAACAGTACTGTACATATGTTTATCAGATGTCATGCTTCTTTGGGTCACAACGGTTAAGTGCATGTTCCGGTTAACTGCATGTATTTCTTTGGTCCCAGATCCTTGCACTTAAGCGGATTGCACTGTGTGTACATATATTTCTCCGAGGACAAGCAGGCTGCTTGTTCTCACGACTGGGTTGACGTCCACAGCAGCCCCCACCAACCGGAAAAAAACTTCGTGGGCGGTCCTGCACGCAGGGCACGCCCACTGCGCATGCGCAGCCGTCTTCCAGCCCGTGCGCGACCATTCCCGCTCAGTTTTTTTTCTATTCCGCGCTGGAGACGTGTTATCGTCTCTCTCTTTGTCAGCCCCGGAAACCGGATTGCGGCCTAGCCGCGGCTTTTTTTCTGTTTTGCATACGCGTTCGCGTATTTTTTTTCTACCAAATTTTTTAAAAAAAAAGAGTGTCCTCGTCGTTAGCTGCGAGGGTGCTTCGTTGCGGCCCTGTGGCCGCGCGGTCGATACTCACGCTTGGTGCCTCCAGTGCCTCAGGCCGGAGCATAATTCCAAGACGTGCACCTTGTGTCTCGGCTTGAGGAAGCGGACACAGGTGGCGAGGCAAGTTCTTTGGGACCGTCTTTTCGGAACTTGCGCCAGCCCTTCGACGTCGACCTCGACGGCATCGGTGTCGACAGCCGGGTCTTTGGTACCTGTACCGATGTCGACGAAATCGGCACCGACCCCAGGAGTACAGGTACCGTTGGCCCGCTGGCGGGGGTGAGCGGCCGCGCGGGCAGTCGGCCCCGGCCACTCCCTCTACCCAGGGCCATCGGGACCGAACCCTGTCGGATCCGATTCCTCGAGGCCGGGGGGGGGGGGGGGGGGGGGGTTCTACCTCCTCTTCGTCCCTTCCACCGAGCGCCGATGACGGGCATCGAAAGAAAGCAAAGGAACACCGTCATCGGTCGCCCATGGCACACGGGACTGCCAGCTCCGGCACCTCGAGGAATGACTCGACGCCCAGGAAGCGGCAGTGCCGGGAGGAGCGTTCCCCCTCGGTTGAAGAGGTGTTGCTGCGTCAGTCTGCGGGTACTTCGGTACCGTCTCCTGGACCCGAGCAGCTTCCGGTACTGACACCCACACCGGCCCCCCTGCCTTTCCCGACAGCGGGAGCCCAATCCTTCAGCTCCCATCACAAGCAGGTACTTGCAGAGGAACTCTCCGCCCTTCTCACCGCCAATGCGGTCGAGCCCGTGCCACCCGGACAGGAAGGGCAGGGATTCTATTCCAGGTACTTCCTTGTGGAAAAGAAAACAGGGGGGATGTGCCCCATCCTAGACCTGAGAGGCCTGAACAAATATCTGGTCAAAGAGAAGTTCAGGATGCTTTCCTTGGGCACCTTTCGGCCAATGATTCAGAAAGATGATTGGCTATGTTCCCTGGATTTAAAGGATGCTTACACTCACATCCCGATACTGCCAGCTCACAGACAGTATCTCAGATTCTGTCTGGGGACATGACACTTTCAGTATTGTGTGCTGCCCTTTGGGCTCGCCTCTGCACCATGGGTGTTCACGAAGTGTCTCGTGGTGGTTGCGGCGTATCTACGCAAGCTGGGGGTGCACGTGTTCCCATATCTCGACGATTGGCTGGTCAAGAGCACCTCAGAGACAGGAGCTCTTCGGTCCATGCAGTGCACTATTCATCTTCTGGAGCTGCTGGGGTTTGTGATAAATTACCCAAAGTCCCATCTCCAGCCAGTCCAATCTCTGGAATTCATAGGAGCTCTGCTGAATTCTCAGACGGCTCAGGCCTTTCTTCCCGAAGCAAGGGTTCAGAATCTTCTGTCCCTCGCTTCCCAGACCAGAGCGTCTAAGCAGGTCACAGCTCGGCAGATGTTGAGACTCCTAGGTCATATGGCCTCCACGGTTCATGTGACTCCCATGGCTCGCCTTCTCATGAGATCTGCTCAGTGGACCCTAGCTTCCCAGTGGTGCCAAGCTACCGGGAATCTAGAAGGTCATCCGCCTGTCTGCCAGTTGCCGCAATTCGCTGCACTGGTGGACCATTCGGACCAATTTGACCCTGGGATGTCCATTCCAAATTCCGCAGCCCACGAAGGTGCTGACGACTGATGCATCTTGCCTGGGGTGGAGATCTCATGTCGATGGGCTCCACACCCAGGGACTGTGGTCCCTCCAGGAACAAGATCTTCAGATCAACCTCCTGGAGCTCAGAGCGGTCTGGAACGCACTGAAGGCCTTCAGAGATCGGCTGTCCTACCATATCATCCAAATTCGGACAGACAATCAGGTTGCAATGTATTATATCAACAAGCAGGGGGGCTCCGGATCTCGCCTCCTGTGTCAGGAAGCCGTCGGGATGTGGAGTTGGGCTTGCCAGTTCGGCATGCTTCTCCAAGCCACATACCTGGCAGGCGTAACAACAGTCTGGCCGGGAGCAGAGTCATGCAACCGCATGAGTGGTCGCTCCATTCCAGAGTGGTACGCAAGATCTTCCGAGAGTGGGGCACCCCCTCGGTGGACCTTTTCGCCTCTCAGACCAACCACAAGCTGCCTCTGTTCTGTTCCAGACTGCAGGCGCACGGCAGACTGGCGTCGGATGCCTTTCTCCTCCACTGGGAGAATGGCCTCCTGTATGCTTATCCTCCCATACCTTTGGTGGAGAAGATCTTGCTGAAGCTCACGCAAGACCACGGCACCATGATTCTGAAAGCGCCTTTTGGCCCCGTCAGATCTGGTTCCCTCTTCTTCTGGAGTTGTCCTCCGAAGAACCGTGGAGATTGGAGTGTTTTCCGACTCTCATTTCGCAGAACGACAGAGCGCTTCTGCACCCCAACCTTCAGTCTCTGGCACTCACGGCCTGGATGTTGAGGGCGTAGACTTTGCTTCGTTGGGTCTGTCTGAGGGTGTCTCCCGTGTCTTGCTTGCCTCTAGAAAGGATTCCACTAAAAAGAGTTACTTTTTCAAGTGGAGGAGGTTTGTCGTTTGGTGTGAGAGCAAGGCCCTAGAACCTCGTTCTTGTCCTGCACAGAACCTGCTTGAATACCTTCTGCACTTAGAGTCTGATCTCAAGACCAACTCAGTAAGGAATCATCTTAATGCGATTAATGCTTACCATTTTCGTGTAGAGGGTAAAGCCATCTCTGGAGAGCCTTTAGTCGTTCGATTCATGAGAGGCTTGCTTTTGTCAAAGCCCCCTGTCAAGCCTCCTGCAGTGTCATGGGATCTCAACGTCGTCCTCACCCAGCTGATGAAACCTCCTTTTGAGCCACTGAATTCATGCCATCTGAAGTACTTGACCTGGAAGGTCATTTTCTTGGTGGCAGTTACTTCAGCTCGTAGAGTCAGTGAGCTGCAGGCCCTGGTAGCTCATGCTCCTTATACCAAATTTCATCACAACAGAGTAGTACTCCGCACTCACCCTAAGTTCCTGCCAAAGGTGGTGTCGGAGTTCCATCTTAACCAGTCAATTGTCTTGCCAACATTCTTTCCCAGACCGCATACCCGCCCTGCTGAACGTCAGTTGCACACATTGGACTGCAAGCGAGCGTTGGCCTTCTATCTGGAGCGGACACAGCCCCAAAGACAGTCTGCCCAATTGTTTATTTCTTTTGACCCCAATAGGAAGGGGGTCGCTGTCGGGAAACGCACCATCTCCAATTGGCTAGTAGATTGCATTTCCTTCACTTACGCCCAGGCTGGGCTGGCTGTTGAGGGTCATGTCACGGCTCATAGTGTTAGAACCATGGCAGCGTCAGTGGCCCACTTGAAGTCAGCCACTATTGAAGAGATTTGCAAGGCTGCGACGTGGTCATCAATCCACACATTCACATCACATTACTGCCTCCAGCAGGATACCCGACGCGACAGTCGGTTCGGGCAGTCGGTGCTGCAGAATCTGTTTGGCATTTGAATCTAACTTCACCCTCCAGGACTCAATTTTGTTCTGTTCAGGCTGCACTCTCAGTTAGTTGTTCTTCGTAGGTCAATTTCTGTTATGCCCTCGCTGTTGCGAGGTTCAATTGACCTGGGTTCTTGTTTTGAGTGAGCCTGAGCTAGGGATACCCCAGTCATGAGAACAAGCAGCCTGCTTGTCCTCGGAGAAAGGGAATGATACATACCTGTAGCAGGTGTTCTCCGAGGACAGCAGGCTGATTGTTCTCACCTACCCTCTCTCCTCCCCTTTGGAGTTGCGTTTTGCTCATTCCTTTGCTTGTCATTCAACTGAGCGGGAACGGTTGCACATGGGCGGGAAGACGGCCGCGCATGCGTGGTGGGCGTGCCCTGTCTGCGGGACCGCCCGCGAAGTTTTTTTCCGGTTGGTGGGGGCTGCCGTGGACGTCAACCCAGTCGTGAGAACAATCAGCCTGCTGTCCTCGGAGAACACCTGCTACAGGTATGTATCATTCGCTATATATATATATATATATATATATATAATATGGGTCTGATATTCAAATCAGGTTATGTGTTCATCAGCAGATGGCAGAGATATGCTTCAGTTATTCCTCAATTTTTGCCGTTTTATTCATAAAATCAGGCTGTTCTAGGCTATACATTTCAGAAGGGGATTGATATATATATTTTTTTGTTACATTTGTACCTCGCGCTTTCCCACTCATGGCAGGCTCAATGCGGCTTACATGGGGCAATGGAGGGTTAAGTGACTTGCCCAGAGTCACAAGGAGCTGCCTGTGCCTGAAGTGGGAATCGTTTGGGGTGGGACGAAGACATTTTCAGCACACATACAGACGCGATAAAAATTGGCCCGGCATGCGCCAAATACATGTGCCCATACAACCGCAGGCCACTTTTTGCCGCAGCTTAGTAAAAGGATCCCTTAGGGCTGTACAAAAATATTTTATAAGCGATTAAATTTCAATTATCACGCAAATCCTTTTCCCACCCTTATTCCAAGACATGGTAAAAACTGGCCCAGCGTGCACCAAATACATGTGCCCATACAACTGCAGGCCACTTTTTGCCGCAGCTTAGTAAAAGGAACCCCAAAAATATTTGGTCTAAGTATGAATCTTTTAGGCGTTACTACTTAAAGTTAAATTGGTTACCAATATTAGCTTGTGTCTATTTTAAGTCGATCACAGTGGATTTAAAAATTTTATTTGGAGTTGCTCCTTGTTATATGTCAAATTTAGCGGTACTGTTAGAGTGTCAGTCCTCGATATACGACCCGGAATCAGTTGTTGTTACGGTTCCCGGATACTGTTAAGATGAAATCAGTTAACTATCTTACTACTTCAATGCATTACCAATTAGCTACACTTTGAAATTTCTTGCCTACATTTTTGAGATCTTGCAGACATTATGTGAGATTTAGGAAATCTTTGAAAACCAAAGAGCTGGTTTTACATCTCTAGATTTTGATTAATTGTATATGGTTCCTATTCTCTGATTATTGTAATTCCAGGAGATTTGATTTGGTTTTTCTCTTGTTGTAATCGTCCTGAGCTGCACAGGTAGTGGCAGACTATCTGATGTAACAAAAAGCACCAGGATCATTCAAAAACAGGATACAGTTCCTTTAATTGTACAGCTAAAAAGGCCAATCTTCCAATATGGACCTGACATGGGCCATGTTTCGGTGCACAGATCCTGTGTCAGGGGTCAAATGTGTTCTGATGTAAAATAAATGCTGTATGTAGTATCAAAACCTCTTCCTTACGAAATAAAAATAATTCTATGCACTTTATGAAGTGATCGACATGCTAAGAACAGAAAGGTCCCTTCGTTCTTTGATAAGGAAGAAGTTTTGTTGCTGCACACAGCACCTATTTTACATCAGAACACATTTGACCCCTGAGGCAGGTGCTGTGAGCCGAAACACGGCCTGTGTTGGGTCTATATTGAAAGATTGGCCTTTTTAGTTTTATAATTAAAGGAACTGTGTCGCGTTATTGAAGTCTCTTTGTGCTTTTTTGTTGTATTCTGGACTAGAAAACATGATGTAACATAACATATGCAAATGATGTTGTTTGCTGTGCCTTCCCAATGCTCAGAGAACAACGCCAAAACAAACCCTGCTGTTACCGCTGGAAAAATGACACCAGCTTGGAGGTGGAAAGTTTGAAGAAAGGATTTCTTTGGATTTCCAGTTTAAAATCTGCCGGCTTTGATTTCTTTTGGAAGGTGGAAGAAAGCCCGAGCAAGCACCGGTACTGAGAAATAAATGTACACAAATCTGAGCACACATTGGCGCCTGTTTTGTGTACTTAAGAATAAACCTTCCAAGTAAAAAAATAAAAAGCTTGTATTTAAAGGAGCAGAAGAGCAGCACTGATGTGTGCAGCATACTCAGGTTTGCCTGGCACATGTGCAGAAGAGCTGCACTTAATGTGCAGCTCTTCTGCACATGTGCCAAGCACATTCCTTCACTTTGCTTTTGCTTTTACAGCACACATAATTTGAATATCATTTCCTTTGAGCATCAGCCTGCAGATATCTAAAAATGGGCTTTGTTCTTGATAAATGGGTCTCTGACAGGGAAGAGAATTGGCATAGTCCCCTCTGGGAACTTAATTGGCTAACTTTTATTCATATTTCCACCAGCTCTTCAAAGCTGCTACTTTTCTCTCTCACTCTGGTCAAGATAATATACAATACCATTCTTATATTCTGCTTCTTTCCAAACAAGTTGGTCCAGTGTGGATTACAATGAAGAGATTAGTCATTCACTAGGAATAATGATATATCCTGTCATTAAAATAAAACATCAGAAAAAAACAAAATATTTTCCTGTAGAATGTTCACTGGTTAATGTAAGTTCTTAGAAATAAGTTTTCAGTTTTGCTGAAAAACATAAGTATTGATGTTCCTTTTTCACAGCGGAAGGAAGAGAATTCCAATTTAGCGCTGGCTGATAAAGAAAATAGCAAAGGCAATATTCTCTTAGAGGACACCCAGGCATTGAAGCACAGTTTGGGCATTATGACTCAGTAGATCTAGGGGTTCAATTTATAGAAGGCCAAACTATTCAAGGTAGCATATAACTTAAGGGGTCCTATTACTAAGGTGCGCTAAATAAGACGCCTATAGGAATATAATGGGCATCTTATCATTTAGCGTGCACTAAATCCATTAGTGCTCCTTAGTAAAATGATCCCTAAGTGCCATACCTGTTATAATCTGAAAAAAAAATATGCACCTTAAATTTAATATGGGCTCTTATTGGCAACCAATATAATTCTTTCAATAATTGTCACTCTATGTGCATTATAAATTAGTCGGGCCTCGGTATTTTGCAATATGTGCGGGCATTCCTGTGATTTCTTAGAACATCTTAGATCAGATTACAGTAGTCAAAATGAGGTTATTATAGAATAATTGTCCAATCTCTCAAAAAATATTTCCTGATACACCTTGGTAGCTTCATTTTATAAAATACTTTTACTACCACACTCACTTGACTTTCCATAGATAAAATGGAGTCCAAAAGGACTCCAGTTCTTTCAGACGGGATTGTTGTAAAACAAATGCCATCCTCTGAATGGACGATTTACCATCTGAGACTACAGACATGGGAGCACCCAGCCAAAGGATTTTAGTCTTTTCCTTATTAAGTTTTAACTGATAAGTTGAAGCCCAGTATTCACTGTTAGTAAATATAAAGTTTTTTTTTTTCTAAATTCTGATGTGTTCAAAGAGACTGATAAACCTAATGGTATGGTATATCATCAGCATAGGAATAGAATCGATTCCTTTGTGCGATAAACATTTCCCCAGTGTGGACATTTAATATGTTAAACAATATTGTAGAGTGTAGGGATCCCTAAGGGACCCCACAAAATGCTTTCCAAGACTTTGAAAACTCCTCAGCCCATTTTACCCTGTAAGCTCAATGAGAGAAAACCTCTAAACCAATTTAAAACATTTCCTGTAGCTCCTTTATCACTTAATTTGTATTATGTCATCATAGTTCACTAGATCAAATGCTGATGACAAATCAAATTGTAAAAGAAGATATAGCTCACCCAATGAAAAAATTACAAACCTACACAAAACTCAACCTCAGGACAACACGAACATCGAAAACTTCATCAATGGTCTAGACCCAACCCCTGGTGAATACCCAGCGGACCGAATCTGGTCAAACTTTGGTCTCCTCACCACCGATACAGTTACCCAGGCAATTAATAGATACTCCAACAGCCATTGTCAGTTGGATACCTGCCCCAGCTACCTAATAAAATCCGCCCCCCCACCACTTCATAACGGATCTCACATCCCACTTAAACTTCATGCTTCAACAGGGTATCTTCCCTAATGAAAAAGGAAACATCCTACTCACCCCAATACCAAAAGACACCAAGAAAAAAAACAAATGACATCACCAGTAGCATCTATCCCATTAGTAGTTAAACTAATGGAAGGATTGGTAACCAAACAACTTAATGATTACATAAACAAATTCACAATACTACACGATTCACAATCAGGATTTCGCCCCTACACAGCACTGAAACAGTACTACTTACTCTCTTAACTAAATTCAAGCAGGAAATAGCAATAGATAAAAGCATTCTTCTCCTCCAATTTGACATGTCCAGTGCGTTCAACATGGTCAACCATAATATACTACTAAGACTCCTAGATTACTTTGGAATCAGTGGAAACACTCTCAAATGCATCAAGGGTTTCCTAACCACCAGAACATACCAAGTGAAATCAAGCACAAACATATCACCTTGGAAACCAGAATGCAGAGTACCGCAAGGATCACCATTATCACCGATTCTTTTTTAACCTCATGATGACCCCACTAGCCAAGGCCTTATCCATCCAAGGCCTCAACCCATTCATCTACGTTGATGACGTCACAATATACATCCCCTACAAAAATGACCTGGCAGAAAAAAACAAAGAAATCAAGCTCAGCTTAAACACCATGAGCTCATGGGCAAGTGCATTCCAACTAAAACTCAACACAGAAAAAAAACACATTGTCTCACCATCTCATCCAAATACAATACATACAAACCCACAAACATTAACACCCCAGATTACACTCTCCCTGTCTCAGACAGCCTGAAAATTCTTGGAGTAACAATCGACAGGAACCTATCACTAGAGAACTAAGTGAAATCTACCATAAAGAAAATGTTTTTCTCAATGTGGAAACTGAAACGTGTGAACAATTCTTGCTGAGGGAAATATTTTGCAACCTGATACAATCAATGGTACTAAGCCACGCAGACTATTGCAATGGAATTTATGCGGGATGCAAAGAACAAATCATAAAGAAACTCCAGACCGCCCAAAACACAGCAGCTAGGCTTATATTTGGAAAAACGCGTTTTGACAGCACCAGACCCCTCCGAGAAAAACTGCACTGACTCCCAGTCAAAGAACGGATTGCTTTCAAAATCTGCACGATAGTTCATAAAATTATCTACGGCAAAGCCCCGGAATATATTACAGACCTCGTAGACCTGCCAACCAGAAACCCTACAAAATCAGCACGATCATACCTAAACCTCCACTACCCAAGCACCAAAGGACTCAAATACAAATCTACTTATGCATCCAGCTTTTCCTACTTAAGCGCACAACTATGGAATGCACTGCCAAAAGTAGTAAAAACTACGCTCTACCACCTAAATTTCCGAAAAGCACTAAAAAGAAACCTGTTCAGAAAGGCTTACCCCACCGACCCAACATAAAAAACCTGGTTACCTGCGACATAACGTAACCAAAGACCGTAATGGACATATCCTAACTCTTCCTCTTCCTCTCTAAGTTCCCCTAATGTATTCACCATACATGAACCTTACGTAACCAAAGACCGTAATGGACATATCCTAACTCTTCCTCTTCCTCTCTAAGTTCCCCTAATGTATTCACCATACATGAACCTTAGTCTACCAGAATATCACCTTGTATTTGTTCATACCGGAACTGGCTAACGCTGTTACGGAACTATGTAAGCCACATTGAGCCTGCAAATAGGTAGGAAAATGTGGGATACAAATGTAACAAATAAATAAAATTTTCTTGTATGTCTGATACGTTACTATAACTCTCCTTGGCCAGAGAAGAATGTAGCATAGCTTCACCTTTGAAGCGCTATAGGCTTAAGTACGTTTGTTTGGGCTACACAGGCATTGTCATAGGATATGCCATGGGCTTTCTGCTCCTTCCTTCCTCATTGCTAAATAAAATCCACAACTACTCCTGCAAGATGCCCTTCAAAGAGTGATTGGGTGGCCTAGGAGATACCTGTAATTTCAGTACTACTTATGAAGTACAAAGAAAGCTGTAGCATTGCTTCCACAGTGAGGGCAATTCTATAACAGTACACTGTATTTACCACATCGAGGGGCCTATACTGTAAAGGAAAGTAGATGCCTACTTTCTTTTAGAATAGTAGCATAATCAGGTATATATATATATGCCTATACTTTAGGCGTGAGCACTAAGCCAGCTATAGAACTGTTGTGCTCATGTCTAAAATGCCAGAGATACATGTATAGTTTACAGTATTCTATAAATTTTATAGGCCTAAGATGAGTCCCACTCACACTCTGCCCAAGTGTATTTCTACCTGTAGAATACATACTATGTACGATATGTGTGAATTAGGTGGAATGTATGCATTTAGATGTACATATATGCTGGTATTCTAATCCTTTATTTAGGCATTTGGCATATAAGTATTAGCATCTTATTTATAGAATTATCCCTATTGTGTATAACTCCAACTGCATTGGCATTGGCATTGAAAAGTCACATACAGGTCTCAAGTTGTAAAACTGATATGCAGATGATGTAAGAGGCATTCCTGTAACACCACAAGCTTGGTCAGATTAAGTTCTGTGATAACACAGGTAATATTGTGGCAGGGGATTTTCCCCCTACATCATGATACTCTGCTGCATTAATGTTCATGCTAAAGGGATTGATGTCACCTGATGTTTCTCCAGCCCAGCAGAGGAAGAAATGAAGCAAAAGAATTTAAGTTACTTTGTGCAGAAGATGAGCAAAGCAGAACTTGTTGGATAACAGCATTTAGGCTTCTCAAGGTAATGGACTGCTTTCTTTCCAAGAATGATGTGTTTAGGCAAAGAATTTTAAACCTTGCTTGTGACAGTCACACGTAGGACAAATTTACAGGGTGAAGCAAATAAAAGTAGCACCCAACACTTTTTTTTTTTTTTTTTTTGTAGTTTTCTCTGCAACTGCTTTGAATTTCACCAAGAAAGTTTACTTATTTAGTCATCATACTTAATTATTATTAACATTTAATTATCTAAAGCTTATGGTGATGTTGCTGACATTTTAGTGTCACTGCCTAGTGATTTTTGAATGTTAAAAATGTTTGAACTAAAACACAGTAAAATAACATCATTCAAACAATACAATTAACAATGTGTCAGAATTTTGCAGTCACTGTGAATGCTCAGTGTCCACCCCCAGCTTTACAACAGGCCTTCAGTCGTTTTGGGAAGTTCTTAACAGCCTTTTCTGTGAAACCTTGTTCACACAGTGTCTGGATTCTCATTTTGTTCACTACTGACACCTTGCCCATGATTGCCAATCCAAAATACTTTTAAAAGAAATTATCTGTAAATTATCGTATTATCAAATACAAATTCAGATTATTTACAAAAGTCTGCGTCATTGTGACGACATTAACAGTAAGCTGGTACCCCTCTTTTTTTTTTTTTTTGCAAAGATTTTTTGAATATGTGAAAATCACTGGGTGCTCATGCTAAAAACTCTGTAATGTCACTGTGTTTAAAGATACTCTTGTCAACTCGGCACATAAACGTAGATAGTAGCAACAAATAAAGCTGTAAAATTTCACGTTGAAATGCCAAGCGGTTGCTGAGAAAAAAAAAAAACTAAGGGGTTACATTTTTTTTTGCCTCTCCCTGTATATACAAGTGACATTTTAGATTTTGTTTTTTCAGCCCTCTTCCCCCCACCCCCAAACCTTGCTTGAGGATAAATTGTTGTAAAATTAAACTGGTCCACTAGTCTGGTGATGCATTGCAATGTGAAAGATCTGAGGCTTTTCACTCCCTCAGACAACGGGGGGGGGGGGGGGGGGGGGGGGGGCTGTGGACCCATGTTCACAGCCCCTGAGGGGGAGAGTACCAGTCTTCACAACAGTGATACTTGGGGGATAATTTGATAACTGTGTGCATATATATAGGTACCCAGAGGGCAGCTGATAGGTACATGTCCTATAAAGGAAATTAAGACCTTGCTTTCTTTTTATGACATACTAGTTTAACTGGGTTTATATAGACCTGTTTGCCTGCTGTAAATGCTGGCCCGCAACTAGTGGCAGTTAGGCGCGTAAATGACACCATTCTATAAAATCGTACCTAGTTTTTGGGAACACTGCAACCTGCCGATGCCCCTCCCATGGCCACGTTGCACGCTATAACATTTAGCCTCGCATGTTTTAGAAGAGGGCACAGGGCGGATCCGCACTTAAACCCAAATGAATCCCAATTAACACCAATTATTGATTAACTGCTCATTAATTAATTTACGCACTAACCTGGGGGGTCTGTGTCCAAATTTACGTGCCCATATTTGGGTGATATATATATATATATATATATATATATATATATATATTATATATATATATATATATATATATATATATAAAATCCAGGGGATAGTTCGTGATTCCAGCTCTGCTTTGGTTAAGCTGGAAGCCCAAAGGACTAACAGGAAAGTGTCATAAGTAAATGTAACAGCAATGTTGGGTCTCTCGTTGCCTAATGATTGTGGGTTCTATTTAATTCCAAAGATGGGATATATTTTTGGAAAGATCCTTATGACCAAGTGGCATCCCTAGATTGGTTGTCACTTGGGCAGAGCAACCCCCCCTCCTCTAAGCAATGGGGTGGCTGTAGTCTCTGCTAGTCCCCTGCCCTGGAGCAGGAATTTGATGTCGTAGGGCAGGGGTCCAGCAGAGCTGACAGCCGTGCATCTGCTTAGCGCACCCCCTTGCTTTATTTATTTATTTTAGTTACATTTGTACCCCGCGCTTTCCCACTCATGGCAGGCTCAATGCGGCAGACTGCCCCCTATCGCCTTGCCACTGGTACACCACTGCTTATGACCCACTCCTCCCACTGTCATCAGTCAGTCAGTTAGGATGCTGTTGTTTCAGCAGCTTACATTAGAGGTTAGGGTAGGAAACTGAGAATAGAAGAATTGGTATGACTTCTATAATTTAATGGCATGATTCGCTTGAGGGAATTTTGGCCATCTAGTCTAAAGAGGGTATGTACATTCTAGGTCTGTGTGTTAGTGGGCTGGCTCTGTGATAACTGAGTCAGTTGTCCCCACTGTATTGTAATGTAGTACAGAGAGGGGAAATAAGCTTCAGCAGTCACATGCTTGCTAATGGAATAAGAACAACATATAAAGGCTACAACTCCTTAAACAATGTTTCATTGGGGCCCCCTGGTGGACGTAGATTATATATGTGCACAGTCCCTGCTTTTCACAGTTAAGCCCTGGCAAAATATTTAATATTCCAATGGGTATCTGTAATCAAATATAGGATAAACTGAGATTTGGATCAACACAGCATTCAGTTTTATCTTCTGGGTTTTATTTTTGTTTTTGTTTTGTACTGTGTGCTATAAAACCTGGGAAAAACCTGGTTTGCAAATTAGGGGATCGGATGCTTTCAAGTACATTGTTTTGCTTCTTTATTTCTCATCTACAGTATGGGATGTTGCTTTACCAAAGCTACCGAATTCCTCAGCAGAAGAAAACCTTGCACTCAAACTTTACTGCACCCATGGTAAGCTCGCACAGCTATTTCTCACTAGACGTTTCTTGGACAACATGCTTCTCAGTATCTATTGCTCGTGTTCCAGTTAAGGCGCTCCTAGCTCAGAAAAAAAACTTTCCCTTAAGTATTTTTTAGAACAGAGGAAAGAAGCAGACCTTATAAAGACCTACAAACTGGTGTGAAACTGCAAGCTTCACCAGTGCTGATTATAAACGTGTCTCTTACTAGGTCTGTTTTTTTTTTAAATTTTAAATGGTTTCAAACAGACCCAGGAAGATACATATTTATAACCAGCACCTGTGAAGTTTGTAGTTTTAACATCAGCTGTTTTTTATTGTCCTTGACACAGCCTGTACTTCTGGTGAAACACAGCCATGTCGGGCATTGGTTTGTGAATCCTGGGAGCTTTGAACAATCATTAAATGAACTGTTCTACATTGACTCTAATTTGTTATTTTGTTACATTTGTACCCCACGCTTTCCCACTCATGGCAGGCTCAATGCGGCAGACAATGGAGGGTTAAGTGATTTGCCCAGAGTCACAAGGAGCTGCCTGTGCCGGGAATCAAACTCAGTTCCCCAGGACCAAAGTCCACCACCCTAACCACTAGGCCACTCCTTCTCCTCCGGTTGCCTTCTATTTTTCTGACACTTAAATATTTTCTTTTAAAGCCCACCTTTTCCTAAGAAGAAATGGTTACCTTTTAAACAAGGCCTCTGCTTGTCAGCTGTTTGATATTAATACGACTTATTTGGCCTGGCATTTAATTGTTGCCATTTATTTACAATATAAATAATTTTACCTATGTTTTTTAATGGTCTTAGGGACACCATAGGGTATGGAGATGAAAGCAGCAGCTAGCTCATGCATTTACCCTGTATAGGAAAGCAGTACATGCTTATTTCTGGGGAAAGAGTATAGCACAAAAGCTTCTTTTACTGGAAAAGTGGTCTAGTGGTTAGAGAGGCAGGTTGAAAACCATGGCAGCAAGGATTCAAATCCTGTTTCTCCCACTAATACCTTGTGGAGGAGTAGCCTAATGGTTAGTGCAATGGCCTGAGAGCTAGGGGAACCGGGTTTAATTCCCACTGCAGCAACTTGTGACTCTGAGCAAGTCACTTAACCCTCTATTGCCCCGGGTATAAAATAAGTATCTGTATATAATATGTAAACTTTGATTGTAACCACAGACAGGTGGTATATCCAATTCCATCCCCTTTCCCTTTCTGTGACCTTGGGCAAGTTACATCTCCCTCTGTTACCTCAGAACACCTATATTATAAGTCTGTCTGTCTGTGTAGTTGGCTAACTCATGAGCCTGAATACCACACCTCGAGCATGAATTTGAAAAAAAGTAGCTGAAAGAAACAAATCCAGACTAGTGAAACTGCAGCAAGCATATGTAAACAGTGCTCAGAAAATGCAGTATTTATACTTTGAAGAGCAGGAAAGTGATAACTTCTGATCTGAAGTGTAATTTAAATAAGTGAAAAACCACTATTTCAATTTCTTTACAAACATGGGGTATAGTTTATGCATAATTAATAACCAAATGGCATTGAGTCCTGTGGGGTGCAAGTCTGTAACGGGGCACCATGAAGGAGCCTGTTCTATAAAAGAACATAAGTGCATACTTTCCTTTACAGAATACTAGCCTAATCGGGTATTAACATTCCTAACAGTCTTGATCACTTAGTCTTATAGCTGATGAAAGTGCGAGCACTTAAGTACAGCTGGTACTCGCATAACTTACACTATTCTGAAGTTCAGGTTCAAGAGCATCTTTATTTGATATACCGCCACAGGGGGCGTACCATCATAGCGGTTTACAAAGTATTAACAGGAGAAGACACAGCAAGGAAAAGCACTACAAATTAGGAAAGCGAGAAAGCGACTAGAGAGTTGCAATGCTCCACAAGGGGAGTAGCTTAGGGATAAAGGGAAAGCAGATCCAGCAGGCTCAGTGCTCCAACACAGGCCTCCAGAGGCCTGAGGAAGCAGGGAGGGAACACCAAGGGGAGATTCAGCTAGTGGACTCAAATAGCTGCTTAAGAGGAAGGGAGCCCCGCTGATGATATGCACTGTGTAAGCTATGGTATTTGCAGAGTAGTGTTTAGACAGCATGTTGGCATATACATGCATAAATGCTCACACTTGCACACACATGCTTGCTTTCTAAGCATGTATGTAGCTTCTAGTATACAGCATTGTGCTAATAGTGCACTATTGAGCAGTCTCTAGAGTATAAAAGTTTCACCTTGTATGGCTGCTGTTTCTTTCCTTGGTGGACAAATTAAAATTTTATTTATTATTTTTTTTTTTTAAAGAAAAATGTGCATTGTTTCAATATATAAAGTGCTTTTAGGTTACAAAATCCTAGCCAGTCGCATTTTGAGGTGAGCTGAAATTTTCTTTCAGAGGAGCGTGTCTGAAAACTCACTAGTGGCTATGGATTTTTCCGGACAAACGGGAAGAGTTATTGAAAATCCTGTGGAAGCGCAGAGTGCAGCAATGGAAGAGGGACATGCCTGGAGGGTAAGTTGTCCTATCCTGTTTGTCAAATCACCTTAAATCATGCCATTGCTTGCAGTTCTAGGCTTGCTAGAAGATTGCAGACTTGAAAAAAAAAATCTAGGATTCCAATAAACTTAACATTTTCAAACCCTGCTGTCCCTATGTCTGTTCTCAGTAATAGTAGAAATTGCTTAATATGAAAAGATTCATCAGACTTTGTGCAAAATACACTCTCATAAAAAACACTGTGGCAAGTCTGGTTAAATGACTTCTTTCTTTTTAAAAAGTACAGAATATTCACATATATTTATACTTTATAGACTCTGAAAATTGATCTGCTTCAGGTTTAGCATTTTTCCAACATGTCCAAAAAGTGCTTACTGAGTTGTACACCTTTTCTGACCAAAGGCATGCTAACTGTGGTTAGAGTGAACCAATCCGCTTCAAACTTTGGGTAATGGTGATTCACAAAGCTAGAATTTACCATATTGAAAGTCCCCAAAATGTAATAATGATAGACATCGGAAAATTACAGTTTCAGCTAGGGTCCACCTTAGGAGTCAGCACACAAAAGATCTAGGTGTCATCATAAATAGTACACTGAAATCTTCTGTCCAGTGTGCAGTGGTGACCAAAAAAGCAAACGATGTTAGGAGTTATTATGAAAAGGATGGGAGAATGGGCGTGCAAGTGGCAGATGAAGTTCAATGTTGACAAGTGCAAAGTGATGCATGTGGGTAAGAGGAACCCGAATTATAGCTACGTCTTGCAAGGTTCCGCGTTAGGAGTTACGGATCAAGAAAGGGATCTGGGTGTCGTCGTCGATGATACGCTGAAACCTTCTGCTCAGTGTGCTGCTGCGGCTAGGAAAGCGAATAGAATGTTGGGTGTTATTAAGAAGGGTATGGAGTCCAGGTGTGCGGATGTTATAATGCCGTTGTATCGCTCCATGGTGCGACCGCACCTGGAGTATTGTGTTCAGTACTGGTCTCCGTATCTCAAAAAAGATATAGTAGAATTGGAAAAGGTACAGCGAAGGGCGACGAAAATGATAGTGGGGATGGGACGACTTTCCTATGAAGAGAGGCTGAGAAGGCTAGGGCTTTTCAGCTTGGAGAAGAGACGGCTGAGGGGAGATATGATAGAAGTGTATAAAATAATGAGTGGAATGGATCGGGTGGATGTGAAGCGACTGTTCACGCTATCCAAAAATACTAGGACTAGAGGGCATGAGTTGAAGCTACAGTGTGGTAAATTTAAAACGAATTGGAGAAAATTTTTCTTCACCCAACGTGTAATTAGACTCTGGAATTCATTGCCGGAGAACGTGGTACGGGCGGTTAGCTTGACGGAGTTTAAAAAGGGGTTAGATAGATTCCTAAAGGACAAGTCCATAGACCGCTATTAAATGGACTGGAAAAATTCCTCATTTTTAGGTATAACTTGTCTGGAATGTTTTTACGTTTGGGGAGCGTGCCAGGTGCCCTTGACCTGGATTGGCCACTGTCGGTGACAGGATGCTGGGCTAGATGGACCTTTGGTCTTTCCCAGTATGGCACTACTTATGTACTTATGTACTTAAGATGAAGAATATTATAATGTCTCTGTATCTCTCCATGGTGCGATCAAATCTTGAGTATTGCATTCAATTCTAGTTGCTGTATCTCAAAAAAGATATAGCGGAGTTAGAATGATAAAGGGGATGGAATTCCTCTCATAAGGAGGAAAGGCTTAAGAGGTTGGAACTCTTCGGCTTGGAAGAGAGACAGCTGAGGGGAGGATATGATAGAGGTCTACAAAATCCTGAGTGGAAATGGAAATGACAAGTGAGGTGATTAAATTTGCAGATGACACAAAACTATTCAAAGTTGTTAAAATGCATGCAGATTGTGAAAAATTGCAGGAAGACCTTAGGAAGTTGGAAGGCTGGGCATCCAAATGGAGGATGAAATTTAATGTGGACAAATGCAAAGTGATGCACTTTGGGAAGAATAATCTAAAATGTAGTTATTTGATGTAAGGAGTTGGCTCCCAAGAAAAAGATCTAGCTGTTATCATGGGCAATACGCTGAGATCTTCAGTGTGTGGCAGCGTCCAAGAAAAGCAAACAATGCTAGGAAAAGGACGCAAAATGAGACTAAGAATATTATAATGCCTCTGTATAACTCCATGGTGCAACCACACCTTGAGTATTGTGTGCAGTACTGGTCACCATATCTTAAAAATATAGCAGAACTAGAAAAGGTTCAAAGAAGGGCGATCAAAATGATTAAGGGGATGGAACTACTACTGTTTATCATATCTATAGCGCTACAAGGCTGTTGTCATATGAGGAAAGGCTTAAAAGATTAGGTCTCTTCAGCTTGGAAGAGGTGGCTGAGGGGGATATGATGTCTACAGAATTCTGAGTGGTGTAGAATGGGTAAAAGTGAATTGATTTTTCTTTCAAAAAGTACAAAGACTAAGGGAAACGCAATAAAATTACATGAAAATACTTTAAAAAAAAATAGGAAATATTTTTTCACGCAGCGAATAGTTAAGCTCTGGAACTCGTTGCAGAACTGGTTAGAGCAGTTAACATATCTGAGTTTAAAAAAAGGTTTGGACAAGTTTCTGGAGGAAAAGTCCATAGTCTATTATTGAAATAGACATTGGGGAAGCCACTGCTTGTCCCTGGGATCAGCAAGGAATCTTTCTGCTATTTGGGATTCTGCCAGGTACTTGTGACCTGGATTTGAAGTAAGATACTACTGGGCTAGATGGGCCATTGGTTTGACCTAGTATGGCTATTCTTGTGTTCTGTGTGTTGTGTTAATGACAAGAAAAGTTGGAAAAGCTTTGGAATACATGCATATGTTTGATTTGCTTATCTTAAGATAGCTGGGCTAAAGCGCCATTCTTGGCGCCCCCCCCCCCCCCCCCCCCTGCTGCCGCCTCCTTCCCCTCCGCACCCCTTACACATACAGTTTTAAGGTGTGCAGATCTCACCTGTGAGAGCAAAAGATCAGTAAAGATTGTTCATAAAGGAACTGCAAGCTGGAAAGCAGTGGGATGAAGGACCCTTAGTTTGTTTGTATAGCTTCTTCCACAGAATACTGTGTCTTTTTCAAAGCTGATCTTAGACTGAAACATGGGGGGAGTGAAGGTCAAGGAGACACTGGAAGCAGGAAGAGCAGGCCACTGGCTCTGCTTACCAGCCGGTCACCTTAAGGGCATGAGGAAGGCTGAGGTGCTAACAAAATGTGGTAACTTTGTATCATTGAGAAAGCACCTTATCCCTGTCCCTTCTGGATATACTGTTGGACTGTATATGTAGAAGACTGGCCCAGTTGTGGCAAGCATTGCTTACCACAGAGAACAACCTGTCCTCTACAAATTATGCAAGGCCAAAAACGTCGCTCCAGTGAGATCGCAAGTCAGTGTGGATGTGGCAAAACAGAGCTGCTTAAGGCAAGGAAAATAGTTCTTTAGCTGTCATCTGTATAAACTCAGTGCCTGGCAGCTCCAGCAGTGTGTCTGCAGATTGTGTTTTTCCTACAGCATTTCTGTTGCTTTTTAGCATGGTTTGGTCATCCCCAAAGAAAATAAACAGCTCTCCAGGGCTGGAAGCTGGTCTGGTCTGAACTGTGATGAGGTATTCTGTCCCTTATTGTTTTGGTCCTGATCCCCCCCCCCCCCCCCCAACACACACACACACACACACTTTCCATATTCCTTCTCTAGATTTTGATTCCTGTCTTCTGTTGTGTTCACCAGAATGTTTTGATGCTAAGCAGTAGAACTGTGCTGTCACTCTGAATGCATGTGCAGGCCTTTACTGAGCAATTCTATGGTGTCTGAATTTGCAAGAAAGCCTGGGACAAGTACAAAGTGTTTGGTCTTTATCTGCTGACATTTTCTTTTTCTAAATTGTAGTAAAATAGCATTGTGCTTGTCAAATTCTAGACTTGCCTCTTTGTTATATGGGGTGTGGGCATTGGGGTTGCTACAGGGTGGCAAGTGCCACCCCAAAAAATTGCCACCCCTTTGTCACCCCAGTTTAACTAGCCATGAAGTTCATTATTTTGTACCCGCCCTCACTCCGAGATCCAACATCCGACATATCTTCCTCTTCCCCTGGCACAGATCAGCACCTCCTCTCAATCTTCCCACATTGCGGTTCAATGTCTCCTCCACCCCCACCCCCCCTCGGTCCTTCAACCTCCCGGTACATTGAAAGCAGTGCCAGCAATTGAGGCAGAGCCATGCTAGCTGGCTTCAGAAGCTTTCTCTCTAATGCATCCTGCCTTCTCTGACGTAACTTCTGTTCCCGCATAAGCGGGATGCACTAGAGAAAGTTTCTGAAGCCAGCCAGTGGGGCTCTGCCTGAATCGCTGGCAATTCCTTCAATGTACCAACAGGTTTGAGGACTGAGAGTTAGGAGGAAATCGCGAGATACCAGACCACACGGGAGAATCTTACCCGCCAGTGGAGGCGGGAAACAGAAATATCTAATTAGGTGGGTGGCCAGCAGGGGGAGAGGTGCTAGCTCTGGGGAGGGTGTGACTGGGGAGTGGACTGGTGAGGAGGGGAGGAAAGAAGAGAGAGATTGGATGAGGGAAGAGAGGGGGCGCAAGGTATTGGAGCCATCGAGGGAAGGAGAGAGAGAGAGATGCTGGGGGCCCAAAGATTACTAGAGGGAGATGCTGGACTGCAGGGAGGGGGCAAAGGAGAAAGAGAGGGACAGATGCTGGCCCTGGGATAGGGATGCAGGAGAGGGCAGGTGCTGAACGACAGGGACACATACATAGGGAGGATATATTAAGACATTTAGGGACACAGTAGAAGGATGGTGGACATAGAGAGATGAGAAATGTCAAATGGACTGGAGACCCTGGAAAGAGCAGAAGATGAATGGGGGATGGGGGAACAGAGCAGAAGATGTCTAGGACTTGGTGATTGAGTGAGAGCGTGTTGGGGGGGGGGGGGGGGGGCAGAGTAGGAAATTATAAATGGAATAGGTGGAAAAAGAATTTTGAGGGATAGTGAAGACCTGGCAATTGGTAGGCATGTGTGGGGTGTTTTTGATGGTTTAGGAGAATGAGGGTGTGAAATGGGGGGGGGGGGGGGGGGGGAGTAAAATAAAGGGGATAGTGTGGGGATAGGTTGAGACATAATGTGAGTAACTTGGAAGACTGGAGAGAAGATGAGAGGCATTGAAAAGGAATGGGGGTGCTGGGGAGGGGTATGAGAGGAAGGGGGTAGGTCTTTGATGGGGTTGAGTGATGATAGAAATGGGGTTAAGAGATGGTGAAAGAGAGGCAATAGAACATGGGATAGAGGGTGAGAGAAGAATGGCCTGAAGGCAGAGGAAGGAGAGACGGGGATGGAGCTAGGGCTGGTGAGGGGATGAGAGGTAGTGGAGGGTAGGTGAGGGCCGAGAGGATGAGTACAGAAGATGGAATTGGGACTAGGGAGTGGGTGAAAGATGGGGGGGGGGGGGAACTAGGAGATTGGGAAAGGAGAGAAACGGGGGGGGGGGGGGGGGGGCAATGGGAGTACTGGAGAGAGGATGAATGGAAGATGGGAAAAGTCGGTAAATAAACTTGTCCTTTTAACCTCTTATCTAAGAAGAGGGTGAGAGAAATGGAGAATTAGGATAAAATCAAATGGTTGGGTATAAAAGCAGAGAAAAGAAAAGTAATTAAAAAAAAAAATAAAAAGAAAGAAAGCAGTGGCAGACAGATGTAGAGAAAGAAAAGAAGACGAGAAAAAAATGGAAAAGTCAAGCTGGAAAATAATTTAGAAGACCAACCCAATTAGAAAAATAAAATATAAAATGCCCAGACAAAGGTAGAAAAGAAAAATATTATTTAATACTTTTTAAGGATTGTGATGTTCCACTTTGGGAAGTGTATATATTTTCTGTGCATTTCTTTTTCTCTCTTATCAGTATTGCACTGCTTATAGAGTGGCTTTCTTGGGGGTCTCCATTTCAGTTTTTGTCTCCATATCTTTTGTGATATCCTATTTTGTAACAGGTGAAGGTCTTTCTGTGTTCTGCACGTGTGACTGAGCTGAAGGATTCTGCTAGCATGTACTCTGTGCAACAGTCCAGCTTGTTCTAATTTCCCAGTAGTAGGTATATTGGAGCTCTAGGGCCCAGTGTAATATTTAGAGCTCTTACGGTTTGGTAACTTTGCTGTATAGGTTTTGAATGTCTTTTTGCAGGGTTTTGTGTTATTTTGCGGCGTTCCAGGTTCTATTTAAAATTGGACCCTTGGCACCAAAAATAAAAATTCTCAAGGCTAGTGATCTCCACATCCTGTAGAGTCTGGCAGTGGAAGGAGCATGTACTGTTCCTGATGCGATAATCAGAATTGGAATATTTTTTGTTTGATGTGTTTGTAAGAGGGATAAGCTCCGTTGCTGGAGAATATGGAGTTTGTGATACATAACTGGAGGTGCGTGTTTTTTATTGCGATTCTGTCCAGTCCTGTAGAGAATACAGACTTCACTCTACACAGGATTTGTCGAAAGAAAGAAGAATTTGTCAAAAGATGCTATTATAATGGACATTTTACTGTATAGCTGAAACTAGCTGGAGGAGGAAGATTTCTTTATGCATAGAAAGCCATGGTGTCTTATATTGCTAAGTTTAAAAAAGGGGTTTTTGGGAAAGGAGTGTGTGATTGTGGTGGTGAGCATGACATACAGAAATGTTGCTTTGGTTTGCCCCCCACCTCCATATCTAGCTTCCCCCCCCCCCCCCCCACCGTTGCCACCCAAAATATTTCTATCTAGAGGTGACACTGGGTATGGGGAGTAGGGGGGTTTGTGACCCCAGGCCAATTCTTGGGGACCTTAAACCCAGGGGGAGGAGGGAGTATGGGGGAAGCTGCTGCATGTTGGGCTTGCGTTCACATGTGGGAGCTTCTGGGGAGGGTAGGCTGGTGATGTTGGGAAGAGGACTTTAAATTCTGATCTGCAGTCAGGGAGGGGAAGTTGGGTATATTTGCATCATAATGGGGGGCCGCCTTTGCTAAGTAGCAGCAATTTTAGAAAGTTGCTTGCACATCTAGTGGGGGGGGGGGGGGGGGGGGAGTACATAATTTTTTCCTACACTCAGCTTTTTATGATTGTTTCCCTGAGACATGGAGGGTTTGGGACATGCAGCCCTGCTCCTCTTTTTACAAGAGGCTTTACGTTTGGCAGAGTCTTGTAAAATAGTGTGGGAATGCCCCTCTGCATGTCCTTTTCTAAAATGCCACTCTGAATTTCCATTCCTTCTGTGTCAAAATGTGTGTGCTATAAAATGATTTGTTTCTTCTGCAGAAGCGAAGTTCAAGACTGAATCTTTTAGGTAGCCAAAGCCCCCTCCATGCCAGTCCACTCAACACAGGTAAATTATTGTGTTTTAAAATGCTTGTAAAAACTTCACTGAACACCATTTTGTGTGTGTGTGTGTCTCAGTGTAACTATATAGAAGTTTCTAGAGCTGAGAATTAGTGCTTAAGGCCCCCTCCCCTTTCAGGTCCCATGCTATGTATTTTACTGGTGTTGCAGCTGCATATTGCACAAAATAGGCTTTGGAACACCACTGAAATTGGGCTGGGAGAGTCTGCTCTGTGCTCGCTCCCAGTGAGTGTTTAAAAAAAAAAAATAAAATCTGGGGGAAAAAAAATCACATTACGTGATTAAAAGAGAGCTTTACCTTTTATATTTTTCAAAACTACAAATTGATGGCCAGCATGTATTTTCAGAACACTGCTTTAGAAATGTCAAGTAGTAGTAGTAGTTTTAGTAAATATGCGAGTTGAACTTTGTTGATAAATATTGAAATTCAGCTGTGTATACATGTACTTCATTCCCCCCCCCCCCCCCCCCCCCCCCCCCCCCCCCCCCCGGTTTACAAAGCGGTTGGCATTGCCGTGTGGCAGCCGCTATCACGGCTTTGTAAACAGGAGGATTTGTGTTCCTGTTGAACCTAGATACATTTGCAGTACAGTGATATTTGGGGAGTTTGGAGGTGAAAAATACAAACATTTAGTGTTCAGAAAACTCTGCTCTTCATAGAAACCCTGTAGGTGTCTTTAGTCAGCTTGGAATTGCATAATAAATTAGTTCATTTTTTGCATGCATGGGCCTTATTGTCCTCGCTGGGTTTGTGGAAGTCTCTCAATGTTTCCAATGGCACCCCGACAAAACAGCCCTTGACAAAATGGCCCCTCCCACAAAATAACCCTTAACAAAATAGCCCTCCTAGAAAAAGAAATAACACATCACAAAAAAAGATGATAAACTACAAGTGAAATCTTCACTGATAAAGGCTCCTACCAGCAATGCAGTGTATAAAGCATATGTAAATAAACAAAACTCTATAGCTACCAACTGGTATTCATGATCTGTTCTGCTGTTTAAGGAAACTATTCTTCCATCAACATGCTAATTGAAAACCATAATATTGTCATTTTCATAGTCTTACCAACCTTATCCTGTTTGGCAAGGTAAGATTATTAGAAAAATAATTCAGTGCCATATTCTGGGCAGCCTGATCGGGCCCATTTGTCAAGGGCTATATTGTGGGCAGACCGTTTTGACAGTGGCTGTTATGTCAGGAGCTTTTTTGTTTGGAGGAGACATATTTGGGTAGAGATCAAGAACTGAGGGTAAAGATTTAGCACAGCAACACAGTAGATTAAATGGAAGAGAACCCATAAACCCTTGGTGACCATCGAACAATTGCCTCTCTGCTCCTCCCTAACTGAGAACTATTAAAAGTGAAATGATTTCTATTCTCCTGTTGGGAGAATTGCCATCCTGGTGTGCTAACTGCTGTAACCACATCCTCTGGCAATGAGTAAAGGCTAAGGAAGCAGAGCTTTCTGCATGCTGGAGTTTACCTTGCAGGAGCTCATTCAGTATGCTCTTAAACATGTTTGCAGATTTTCATGTAATGCTTCTTCATCAGCAAGCATAATACAGCTTAGTACCATCACATTAGAGGCAGTTGCCAGCGGTATGCAGGGGAAGAGTAGGATCATAACCCCAACGCCTGAAGGTTAATTTTCCAAAGTGTGTAACAGAATATATAAATGGGGACATGGTCCTAATAGTGGAGCACATATAATAACATTCTGAGGTGTTGTTTCTCCAAAGTGGGTATAATGTGTGTCCTTTGTTAAACAGGGACAAAAAAAAGAAATCCCTTGCTTTTATGAGCTTCATTCCCTCTTTAATGGGAATTTTTGATGTGGTTGTATTTTGTTGAGAAAGCAATGCTGTGATCTTAAGTTTGACAATGCCATGTTCTTCTTTCTTTTATTTGGGCTTCCTTTTCCCCATCAGCCATCCATAAAACACAGTCCTGGTTTCATGGCAGTATTTCCAGAGAAGAATCACAGAGGCTTGTCAAGCAGCAAGGGCTTGTAGACGGGTAAGTAGCTGGAGGAAACTGAAGGAAATCAACTTCCACTACCCATGTACACTCTGCACTTGTAAATACTGTCCAGGCAGTACCAGATTGCCCCAGTACATGTGATTGTACTGTTTCTCTACTATTGATCGACGTGGGGGGAAATGATATACCAACAATAGGGCAACCATACCACTTCTATTCGTGGGCTAAATTATCAGCATCCAATTCTGCATAGATTGGTCATGATCAAACGATCTATACAAATTCTTATTTTGACTGAATAGATCAAACTTTTCATAGAGCTGCCAAGAAGAGGTGATGGAAACCAGTACTGGGACAAACTCCAACCCTGCTTTTGGCAGAGAGAGAGGACAGTCATAGGAACAGGACAGAAAGGTTGCTGTATTCTAGTAACACCTTCACTGTACCTAATACAGCCCCTGTTATACTGTTTCTGCGCTTGAACTGTCAAGCTCTTCAGTTCTACTTCCTTTTTGCCTGCAAATAAAGCAGTGGTCATTGGGCATGAAGGGTTTCAGAACACTCAAATGGCAAAATACTGGCCCCTCTATTCCAAGCCCATGGATATGCATGCTTCGAAGATATATTAAAACACAAGCTGCAGTGTGTTCAAAAAGTGTATTTAATGTTTGTCAGATAAACAACTGAGCTTCTCATGTATATATTAAGTGGAACATTTTTTCTACTGTTTATCAAGATTTGGCTGTTGAAACAAGTGGGGAAGGCATGCAGAGCATGGCTTATGGAATTCTTTCTAACCCCCTCTACATGTAAATGTGTGTGGGTGGGGGGTTGGGTGATTGTGCATATGTTTGTGTATCTGTCTGTGATGAGGAGAGGGGAAGGCAGTTTGAAAAGTACAATTCTGTAGGTCCCGATACTTAAAAGTGATTTAAACGGGCAGGAGGAGCCCCTGGCCACTTAAATCACTTTGAGCTGCCCAGCCTCCAGTATTCAGCAGTGCTAAACCGGGCAGTGCCTCTGAATTTCATCTCTGACCACCCATTTTGGGCAGGTCGGAAGTGGTACAGGGGGTGGCACTGAGGAGGAGCTGGAGGTTAGGCAAGTGCCAACAGCCATTTTCCTATAGCAACCTCAAGGGGCAGGAGCAAGTGGACTTCGCTTCTGCCCCCATTGCACCCAGTGGACCACTAGGGATAGGAGGTAGGCCCAGGGGGGTGGCGCCTTTACTCTTGTGTGCTAGGGGGAGGGTGTATGGGAGGAGGGGGCTGCTTTGGGGGCCGGGAGGGGGCTCAGAAGTGGAGAGAACACAAAGTTAGGCTGGTTGTGGCCAATATTCAGCCATGACCTGCATAACCGACTTACGCGAGCCCTAGCTGAATATCATCTGAGACCCACATAAGCTCCAGTGGCCAGGGTACCAGGAATTAGCCCTGGATATTCAGTGCCAGTGCCTGGACATGGCCCAGCACTGAATATCTGGGGCTCATCTAGCTAGTGACGATCATTGTTCAAAAAATAAAAAAACCACCGCCATCGGCTGAATATTGGGTGGTTAATCACTATGTAATGGTGAATTTGTATCTATACTACAGCTCTTGGAACTACTTGTCCCATAGAAATGAATTGGGACATGCTTTGGAGGGGGTTAATTTCTCTCCCTCCCCCAATGCACAAACTTCATTCAGATCCTTTCCTCCTTTCCTACCTATAGACTCTACTGCTAGTTACCGGGGGGGGGGGGGGGGGGGGGGGGGGTGGAAGCCATGCAGACAAAGATTTTAAACTCAGAAAAATGTCCAGAAATATTACCTGTCCTTTTATCTTCTGGACTTTAATGTAAATTTTGCTGACCTACAGACAGTTGGCAATTTTAACCTGGCAACTTTAACCTCCTGAGCCTTCAGCACATCTTGCAGCGCTCCCTAAACGTGTGGACACAAAGTTTAGCAATGACTTAATCTGGCCCTGGCCACAGCCTGCAGAAGTGGGTGTGGGGGGTTGGTTTTGTGGATGGGGCAGTGGTAGGGGTGTTAGTAGTTGAGGTAGGGGCACTTTTGGGGGGTGTTCTATTCTGGGTAGTGTAATCTTGAGGAGTGCAGTTTGAGGGATGATGGGACTGATGATGGAATGATGCAGAGGGGTTAGTTTTTTGGGGGGGCAGCTAGGGTGGTGGGATAATTTGCAAAGGAGTGGTTTGGGACAGTTTACAGGCTGGTGGGGGAGGGGGGTAGTTTGCAGGGTATGTATTTTATTTATGAATTTATGTATGTATTCATTCATTTCTAGTCCACCTGTTCCTAGGTGGATTACAAAATAACAAATAATAAAAATACATATAGGTGCTCATTTTCAAAACACAGATTTACAAAATTACACAGTAACCTATGTAACTTTGTAAGTCTATATGCTTTGAAAATGAGCCTCCACACCAATCACAGAAAATAGCAGAAATAACAGATATAAAAATATAGTCAGCAGTCACATAATAAAAATCACAAGCACATAAACAGCATAATCATAAAAGGAATCAGACTAAGGTAAATTCATTAGTTGCCAAAAACATCAACAACAAAACAGGGCCTTTAAATGCTTCTTGAAGTGACGGTGTCTCACTCAAAGTACTATAGGGAGCTTATCTCATTCTAGGGGACTTTCAATAAAGAGAACTCTCTCTAGACTCTGCAAAATGGATCCCCTCTGATCACAAAGCAGGAGTTGGTTGGTAGATGTTAAACAACATGTCATGTGGGGCATCACGTTGAAGTGCTATATGAATTGGTGCCGAGGTCTCAAATCTGATACACTATTACACATACAACCCCTTCAGATAGGGTGAAATGTGGTAATGTCAGGGTATCCCTGCCACCAGATGAACTATGGCATTCTGAATAAGCTTCAGTGCTTTAACACATCTGTGAAATGCTTAAATACAGGGAATTGCAGTAGGCTAGGTTAGATAGCATCTAAAGGCCACCTAAGGCAAGTATAACTCTCTACACAATACTGGCTTAGATATAGAGGAAAAGACTTCAGAGACTCGGTCACAGCTGATGTCTTTATCATTAGAACAGCCGACCGGTTCGCTCAGGGCGCGCTTAATTTTAATGCACACGCTGGCGAGTATCGTCAGTCTGAAAAACCTCTATTGACTATCTTAAATACAGCTTTATTCTGGAATGTGAAGTAGTACAAAACTAGTACTTAGCTGTGGTCTGTGCTGAGACTATTGAGAATGCCCACGCCCAACAGCGAGCTCCTGTTTCACTCAATGCTTCATAAGGGGCTGGACCTCACGTCTTCTCACAGCAAACTGAAAAGATAAATATAGTTTCATGAGCGAGAGGAAAGTTCTTGGAACAATATATCTTACGGTTCAGATTCCTACCTTCCAGTACCACAGAATGTTCTGTATGGAACATGTTTTCAAAATGGCAGTGGAAATTTAACCGTACTTCCTGCCTACCATCCGCCAATTGGGACTTACTAATGTTTAAAGGGACCTCCTCCAGCCTAATTAGAGAGCAGGGCCTATAGCTGCTGTGATGGAAACATATAACTAAAGGAAAGCTTTCCATTCGACTCAGTTAATCAAAATGTGTGGTATTAAAGACTTCAATCGATAAATCCAGCGTTGTTCTTTCTGTATTAGACATCTGTCTCTATCGCCCCCTCGGATTGACGTGGGGATGTGGTCGATCACCACACACTTAAAATCCTCAAATTTATGTGCGTTTTCCAAACTGTGTAGAACTATTGGTGCTTCTACACGAGAGTATTTGAGGTTATGTTTATAATCACTTAGTCTGTTCTTGAGCGCGCGGGTGGTTTTGCCCACATATAACTTCAGACAAGGACACACCATTATGTACACAACATGGGTAGATTCACAGTCAGTGTCAAAATGTAAATTGTACTCTCTTCCATCCATGGGGTTATTGAAAGTACTTGTCTCCAACATCATTGGACAAAATTTACATTTAGTGCAAGGTCGATGAACTGGATTTACTCCAGCTGAGGGTTTTACAATTCTGTCCTGTAGGATTTCTTTTAAGTTCTGGCTCCGAGCATAGGCTATTCTGAGCCGTTGATTGCAAAAAAACGGATGGAGTTGCATGAGTAGGCTAGGTTAGAAAGCACCAGACTATGCATAACAGATCCTAAAAGTATAGTGAATTTAAGCTTACTCAGCATGCATAGATGAAAAAAACATAGAAACATGACAGCAGATAAAGGCCATATGGCCCATCCAGTCTGCCCATCCTCTGTAACCCCTAACTCTTCCTTTTCCTAATTCTGACAAAGTCCTTGACTCCACAACCTCCACTGGGGAGGCCATTCCATGCCTCCACCACCCTTTCTGTGAAATAATACTTTCTTAGATTACTCCTGAGCCCTCTCTTAACTTCATTGTATGCCCCTCGTTCCAAAGCTCTCCTTCAGTTGAAAATGGCTCACTTCCTGTACATAAATGTCCTTGAGATATTTAAAAGTCTCTATTATGTCTCCTCTCTCCCTCTTTTCCAGCGTATACATGTTGAGGTTCATAAGCCTGTCCCTATATTTTTTGTGTTCAAGACCGCTTACTAATTTTGTAGCCGCCCTCTGGACAGACTCCATCCTGTTTACATCTTTTCGTAGGTGCGGTCTCCAGAACTGCACACAGTACACTAAATGGGGCTTCACCAGAGACTTATACAATGGCACTGTCACCTCCTTTTTCCAGCTGGTCATCCCTTTTTTTGTGCACCCAAGCATCCTTCTGGCTTTGACCATCGCTCTTTCTACCTGTTTGGAAGCTTTAAGGTAATCAGGCACAATTACCCCCAAGTCCCACTCTTCCTTCTTACACTGAAGACCTTCACCCCTATACTGTACCGTTTCCTCGGATTCGTGCGACCCAAATGCATGACCGTGCATTTTTTGGGATTAAATCTTAGTTGCCAAATATTGATCCATTCCTCCAGCTTCACTAGGTCCTTCCTCATGTCATTCACACCCTTCAGGGTGTCCACCCTGTTGCAGAGTTTGATATCATCCACAAAGAGACAAACCTTACCAGACAGCCCTTCCACAATATCACTCACAAAGACTTAAAAAGAGCAGGCCTAAGGACCAATCCCTGCAGTACTCCACTGACAACATCCTTTTCTTCAGAGCAAGCTCCATTTACCTCTACCGTGTCTCCTTCCATTCAAACAATATTTAACCCAATCAGTTACTCTGTGTCCCATACCGAGGGCACTTAATTTATCAGTCGCCTATGCGGAACCGTGTCAAAGGCTTTACTGAAATCCAAGTATGCCACATCAAGCACCCCTCCCACGTCCAACTGTTTGGTCACCCAGTCAAAGAAGTCAGTCAGATTTATCTGACATGACCTGCCACTAGTGAAGCCATGCTTCCTCGGGTCCTGCATTCCATTCAGTTTGAGAAATCTCACAATCCTCTGCTTTAGTAGCGTTTCCATTAGCTTACTCACCACTAAGGTCAGACTGACAGATCTGTAATTCCCAACTTCCTCCTTACTTCCACTCTTATGCAAAGGAACCACATTCGCCCTTCTCCAGTCCTCCAGGTCTACTCCAGTTTCTAAGGAAGCATTGAAGAGGTCAGTCAGCGGAGCCACCAGAACTTCTGCGAGTTCCTTGAGCACCCTCAGGTGTATCCCATTAGGCCCAAGATTGAATGACAGCTGTAACTTGGTTATGCATGGTCAACAGCGACTCTAAAACAACTCCAAAATTACAGAGCTTCTGTATAATCAACAACTGTATATCCTGAAACATTGCAAAAGGGGGAATGTTTGTGGTATTTGACTAACAACCAATATCTTTCAAAGAGTTGGGGCAAGCCGATTTGCATATGTCCGTGGCTGTAACCTATAAGCACAATTAGTAAACAATCAATCAAAAGAAAAGGGTGCTTGAGGGCAATTTGATGTGGCAGGTGCAGGGGATATTTTTTTGTGGGTAGGGGCAGTACATAGAGGGATAGGAGCAGTTGCAGGAAAGTAGTATTTTGGGTTGGAGCAGTTTGCATGGTGTTGTGGTAGTTGTGTGGGGATAGTTTGGGGGATTGGGGTGTGAAGCAGTTGTGAAGTATTTGGTGGGGGGGGGGGGGGGGGGGCTAGGGGCACTTGGGGAGATGCATGAGTTTGGAAATTTCAGATTGCCTTGCCCTGTTTTCTGCTACATTTCACTCTGTTTCTGTGCTACAGAAGCTAGGGCTCCTTTTCCCATAGAAATGCATTGAGCCGTATTTTAGGAGCTTATTTCTCTGCAACATCTGGTCTGATTTGGCAGATTTTTGAACTTGATGTATTATTATTATTAACATTTATTTATTTAGTGCTAATACCACAAGGCTCAAAGAAGTTTACAATAAGCAGAGAAAACAAAGATAATCACTTGGAAATTACAATTAGAATACAAAGTATATAAAAAGTGCATTTAAGGTACTAAATACAAAAAACAGTACGCTGAATCTAAAATTAAAATTGAAAATATTTTTTAAATAACAAGGTCTTCCCATTTTTCCTTAAATTTAAATAGGAATTTGAATGATCAAAGCATAAGGCAGTTTCCTTCTGTACATTTTTAAGAGTTTGGAAAGCTAGACATTTTTCATGGTGTTAAAATTTTTTTTTCCCCTTCACTGATGGAAAGGAAAAGGGGGAATTATTATGCAATTTCCAATTCCTATTCGTATTATAAAACAAAATATAGTTAAGCAAATAAGATGATACCTTTTTATTGGACTAACAATACATTTTTTGATTAGCTTTTTTCTTCATCAGATCAGAAATAAGCAAATTTTGATAAGTAACAGCATATATAAGTGAAACATCAAAGTATTTCAGTGACAGTCTGAAAGGATGAGGGGGGGGGGGTGGGCTGGGTGAGAAACAGAGGATGAGGGGACAGGGAGATATGCATGGTGATCAGAGGGTGACAAAGCAGTGAAATTTCATGGTTTATAATGGGCTAGAAAAATGAAAAATGCCAGTGCCAACCAGGATGTTACCTCAGTGGGACAGCACTTTACAAGCCCAATGATTTTATAGTGAGAATACTGAAAGGAAACTTTAAAACAGTGCAAGAACGCAAGACCTTTGAAGTCAAAATGATTTAACATTTTGACACCCACCAGACAGGACTTAACAAAGATCTGGGTTTTCTAGCCCATTATAAACCATGAAATGTCACTGCTTTGTCACCCTCTGATCACCATGCATATCTCCCTGGCCCTCATCCTCTCAGCCCTCTCTGTTTCTCACCTAGGCCACCCCTGCCTCATCCCTTCAGACTGTCACTGAAGTACTTTGATGTTTCACTGATATATGCTTACTTATCAAAATTTGCTTATTTCTGATCTGATGAAGAAGGGCTACCTTAGAAAGCTAATCAAAAAATGTATTTAGTCCAATAAAAAAAGGTATCATCTTATTTTCTTTTCTCTGTTTTATTTTATTCTATTTGTATTGATTACCTTTAAAAGTGGACTAGCACCGCTACCACATCTATCTATTCGTATTATAAAATTGCAAATGCAAAAACATGTATCCTAGATAATCATCATTTAAAACTTTATATAAAATGGCTTCACTGCTTCCCCCCCCCCCCCCCAACATGCCAAGTTTCATCTCATTTTCATTAGTTTTCTATAGCACAGAAGCTGGAATGCGTTTTCCATAGAAATGCATTGGGCCTTTTTTTTTTTGAGGGGGAGGGGTGTTTATTTCTCTAGAATCCCCCCCCCCCCCCGACTGATTTGGTACCTTGATGTTTCTACCTTTGCAGGTTATTTCTTCTCAGAGATGGACAGAGTAATCCAAAGGCATTTGTTCTTACATTGTGTCATAATCAGAAAATAAAGCATTTCCAGATTCTACCGGTAAGTAGGGCTAATGGATATTTCATTACTATTTTTCTGAATTTTTTTTTTAATTATGCTGTTTTAAAATATTTATGTGGTGGTGCTCTTTCAAAATTATATACTCTTATGTCATCTAACTTGCAGACATGTAGTTTTACAAATGACCATACAAGTAGTAGTGGATTCTGATTTTTCAATCTTTTTTAAATTGTTTAGCTGGTTTGTCTATAAATTGGCTGCACTCTGAAAACAGTCATGAGAGTGGGGTCATAAATCCCCCCTCTCCCAACATGGTGTTGGTCAATTGACACAACAAACCAGCATGGACCAGTCAGATCTAGTGAACATGAGATCTGTGCCTGTGCTGCATACAGAATTTTCAGAAACGATTGACTTGAAATTGTCAAGGTTAATGTTAATGCTGGTAAAGCAGTTTTCAGAATACTACCTAGGACACGGGGGATCCAGATTTAGGTTTTTTGTTTTGTTTTTGGCCATTAGTAGTGTTGTGGCTTAACAAGCAAAATAAAGAACAAAAAAAAAAAATAAAAAGTACCGGTTAGTTAAAAAAAAAAAAAGTAGCCAAAAATAACTGTCAAGCACAGGCCCCCCCTGATATTTAAAAGCGTTTAACTGGCCAGGATCGACACCTGGCTGGTTAAATGCCCCATAACTGGCTATCTGGCAATATTCAGCAGGGGATAGCCAGCTATCTCCTTCTGAATATTGCTGGATAACCGGTTATATTGGGCGATATATCAGCCATCCGCCTATTTTGAGCCCGAGTTTAGTGGCTAAATATGGCTGCTTGAAAATACTGGGATATCTTTGACCAGTTTCAAGATAACCAGCTAAGTCTGGCGTAGCTATGGGGGGCCACAGGGGCCTGAGCCCCCCCCCCCCCAAATTGGCTCTGGGGCCCCCGGTTTGGCTTGCGGGGGTCCTCAACCCCAACCCCCACCAGCTGAAGCGTTTATCTGTCCCGCGCTGGTCTCGCACTTTCCTCCTCTCCTGTTTCCAGTCGCGCTGTGCGTGCTCTCGTTTTAATGAAACTGAGCATGCTCGCGCATTTGCTGAAAATCAAAATTGCTGTGTGTCCATTTTGGGTTTGTGACCTTACCGCCAGCCATTGACCTAGCGGTAAAGTCTCACATGGTAACCGGGCGGTAATGACCTATGTGCATCAAATGCCACTTGGCCGCGCATATTGGATGTGCGCCAAAAATGAAATTACCGCAGGAGCCACGCGGTAACTCCATTTTGGTGCATATTGGCCACGCGTAGACGCTTATGCTGTTGCTTAGAAGGGTCCCTATGGAACTTTGTAAGTCTACTTGCTTTTAAAATGAGCCTCATAAGTATCTGTGTAAAAAACAACTAATGGAAAATAAAATTGACTAACCTGCACAGGGCTTTTTTTCCTCCCCCCCCTCCTTTTCCACAGTATGACGAAAATGGACAACTATTCTTTAGCCTTGACGATGGGAGTACCAAATTCTCAGATTTAATTCAGCTGGTTGAATTCCATCAACTAAACAAAGGTGTTTTGCCCTGCAAACTCAAACACCACTGTATAAGAGTGTCTTTATGACACCACAGCCTAGAATTTCAGCTTGGCTGAAGACTGGATTAGTCCATTGAAGAATTCTAGAACGTTGGCATCAGGACTCGAGAGCCGATAAAAGTATTATGCACCTTGGACTCTGAAAGGGACGGACGAGCAACAGAGCAGTGCCTACTTATTTCTGCAACACCTGCAAATTAGTGCTTCTGGATGACCCAGCGTCCTAAAAGAAAGGGGGGATGTGAAATCATGTGTCAGTTTTTGAAATGCAGCAACTGCTTGCTGGTCCACTTGACAGCTGCAAGTATGGAGAAGTCTGCATGGGGAGGGGGAGAACAAGAAAGAAAAACTTTCCCTGGAATAATCTTGACAAATAAGACTGGTGTGTTTACTTTTTTTTTTTTTTTTGTATTGAGATAACTTTTTTTTTGCACTCCTATATGTTTGCATATTTAATACAGTCTTTATCAGGAGCTGATGTGGTGTGTGTAATTTACATAGGGCTTGTACTTGGAGACCTTTAGGTCTGTAGTGCACCACAGCCTGAAAGGACAAGAAGAGACCAGAACTGCCTGCCAAGAGGTTTCTCTAGAAGTACCTTCGGGGAGACGATATGAAGACAAAAGTATTCTTGCTTCCTCCCTCCAAATGTGCCATTGCCTTTTTTTTGTAAAATGACTGCTGTCTGGGTTGTACTGAGCAGCGCCTATTCAAGTAGTCTCTTAATCAGACTTCTATGCACAAAGGGTTCTGTTTTCTTTTGTTGCCAGGAATTTTTTCAGCCCAGCAATTTTACTATTTCTTTTTTTCCAGAGGGAAATACACTGTTACAAAGTAAACTTGGGCTGAGTAGCTATATCATTTTTGTTTTAACTAGCTGTATGTATGTGTGTATGTGTGCACACGCATGCGTGTGTGAGAGAAATAATTTTGAGCTGATATTCTACTATGACACATCAGTGTTTAATAGCTTTGTTATCCGTGGTTCCTTCAGACTGTTTTCGCAAAGCTTTATTTGGCATGAGAGGTTAAATAACAGCAATGAAGAAGAACGCTGGTGTGCGTTCTTAGGGAACGAGTTTCATTTGTATCACTAGATTCCTGCGCTGAAGGGTTACAGAATGGCAATGTTCTACACCATTTAATCTGCATGTGTAATGGCGAGAATAGGTTAAGATAAATATACAGTAGGTAATACATATCAACTCTTTCAGTGATATAGAAACACTGTATTTTAGTTTACAGATCACCTTCTAGTATATTTTCCATGAAACGTCTGTGTTTTAAAGAAAGGAGAAACTTGATTTTGCATTTTAGAACAGGTGTCTTTTTCTCTGAAATGTACATAATGAGGAAGGGGCGGGAGGGAAGGGTTTGTCTTTGCCTTACTCACCAAGGGGGTCTTTTACAAAGGCTTAGCTCAAGTTATCTGCAGCAGGGCCCATATGAATAAATTGGGCCCTGCTGCAGATAATGCGAGCTAAGCTTTAGTAAAAGACTTCCCCCACCCCCAAAGTTATTTGTGATCTTTAAGGAACTCTTAACACACACTCAGGCAGCCCTTTTTATTTTTCCTCCCTAGGTACACAGAACTAAAATCTCCTTTGAACTATGGTTTTCTACACTTGGCTGTGTAGAGGTTTATTTAAAAAAATAAATCCCTGCACTTTCTAATGTGTCATGTCCCCCACATTGTCTTGTGTGAAACATCACACTAAGTTCCTTGGGCTCAACTGTGATATCAGTTACTTGATTTATAACCTCCATATTACAAGGGAGGCTCTAGATCAGGGATTCACCAAGCCAGCCTGGTTTTCAAGATACCCACAATGCATAGCATGAAATAAATTTGCATGCACTGCCTCCGCTGTAAGCAAATCTGTCTCATAGATGCATATTCTTTGTGGATATCCTGAAAACCTGACTGGCTGGCTGGGTGTGTCTCGAGGACTAGATCCTTGAAAGTTCTTTATGAAAAGTTGGTAGAGTGGGGTAATAAGCCCAAGTGAGTGACTTTTTTTTTTTTTTTTTTAGGGTTTTCAGTGCAGGGAAACAAAGATAATATAGAAAAATACAATAACAGCTAATGAGAACTTGTCTATGTGATATGCATCTTAATTTTTTTTTTTACCTCTGATGTAAGTGCTCTTCATACCTTTCAAATTTTACTATTTTCTAAGTCTTAGATTTTATGCTCCGTGTTTTAGTCTCCCTCCATTCACTTAAGAAAT
Source organism: Microcaecilia unicolor (assembly GCF_901765095.1). Classification (NCBI taxonomy): domain Eukaryota; kingdom Metazoa; phylum Chordata; class Amphibia; order Gymnophiona; family Siphonopidae; genus Microcaecilia; species Microcaecilia unicolor. The sequence continues at coordinate 248,983,242 of NC_044031.1, read as the reverse complement.
AAAAAAAAAAACACATTTAAAAAAAACTTTCATGGATTATATTGCTTTGTAGCCACTTTCCAATACTAGTTATACTTTGTTTCATTTTAACTGATTCCCGTGTTTCCATCATTGAACACAGTAGACGTTTTCATAGCTTTTTTTTTTTTTTTGGGGGGGGGGGGGGTTGTAAAAAGCAAAAGGTTTTTTTTTTTTTGTTCCTTCTGTATTTTTTTAAGTTGGCTTTTTTTTTTGTCCTATAAACCACTGGCATATTCTTTCGATATCCGTTATGATCCATTTTTGTGTTGCTTGGACTCCAAGCTCACCCTGCTCCTCCACTGAGCCAACTAGAAACCCTGCCACCCCCAGCTTTTTTACATTTTTATTACTGGCTTCAGAAGGAAAAACTGTCCCCAGCGTGTCCAAACGGTGTAGTGAAGGTCTATGTGTTAAAAAGCACAGAATAAGCTATGTATTAAAGAATGTTCCTGGGAGGGATTATTTGCACAGATCATTATTCTATATGTCAAGTGATTAGCAAAGAAAATAGGTAATAACCAAAGTTACTTTGTGGTAATTACGAGAGGTGCACAACTTTTGTTTGCATTTTTTCCTCTGCTAATGCAGAAAACGGAAGCACAAATTTAGGGTTCGTTTTCCATCATTTTGGATTAGAAACGCAGTGAAACCAATGGAATTTCTTATGTTTTAAATGACTGCCAGTCCCTTAGTTACTTCTAGCATTAGCGTGATTGAAGCAGAATTATGTTAAGAAGTTCTGTAATTAGGGAAATATGATTTACAGGATTTTCCTGTGGGGTGGCTAGAGATTTACTGGTTTTCAGTTCTAGCTGCCAAGTGACCAGTAGAATTGCTTATTTCTGCCAATTATAACACGTTGCATCAGGTGACACAGAAGTGAGCAGCAGGATTCACTTGGCAAGATGAAGAAACAACTAATTTTTTTTTTTTTGGGGGGGGGGGGGGAGTGAGGAAAATTACCAGATTGCTACCTAGAATATGTGATATTTAGTTAGCATGAAATAACAAATCCTGTTTAATATATTTTCAGCCAACTTTTCAAGAGGGCTAATTACTGTATGGGACTGCCCTCTCCTTCCCCCAGAACTTGATTGTTGTAGCCACCTTTCAAGGGAAAAACTAAGAATAGCCACTGCCTTATAAAGGAGAGATGGAATTATGGATATAGTGTCCTCAGTGCAACACTAAATCCTACCTTGCCCAGTGCATAAACTTGACAAACCAGCCATGATTTCAGATAACTAGTTGCTGCCATCTGGTGGTTTGGATAAGCTTTGCAGTTATCTGTTTCAATACTTACTTACAGCATGGCCCTAGAATATTAGGCAAATGGAATAGCAAATTTTCTAAAGCAACAGGGCTTCACTTTGCAGAGATCAGACTGTCACTGTGGGCTTGGAAAGAGACAAGGTAAAGTGTGTGGAGCAGGAAGACAGAGTATCAAATGATCTCTGTTAATGCATTGTCCTGACACATTTGGCATTTTGCAATGCTTCATAATTATAAACTTGCAGCTTATTAAGGATTTCATTTTAATGAATTGTATTTTTTTTCCTGTTTTCTAAAGATGCAACCAGCTTTAGAGTGGCAGTTGAATTTCTTGATAAGATAATGGCGGAGGAGGCCTTTCTGCTGGAAAATGTGGGGGGGTGGGGGGGGGAGGGAATGGAAGTGTTGGCAGAGACTCCTTTTGCAGGGAAAAATTCCATGCTGGCTTCCAGCGCAGAACACCATGAACTGAAGGAAATTTGTGTTTTTATTTTTATATTTGAATCACATGAATGTAAAGGGAATGCTCAGGGTTGTTTCAGAGCCTGTTGAATTTTTTAAAATCTTTTTTTGTCTGATTTTATTTTCTAAATAAGTACTTCATGTAGCAACTTTTAAATATGTTGAAGGAAATACCAAACGCTTTTGGTGATCAAGTTTCTTACATAGAGTGAAATTATGTTACAAATAGGTATAAGAATACAGAATCTTGTTAATCCTTGAAATAAACATGTGCCTCAGTTTTTGGGTATTTTTTTTTTTTTTTAGATGTTTTTGTCTGATCTTTTCTGCACTAAATACCTGACAGTTTGACCAATCAATTCACCTTTCCAGTGGCAAAACTCTCTTGACACACGATTTATAATGTCACAATGCAAAATTTAATGACTGTATAGAATGGAATAGAGTTTTCAGGGAATTCAAAAGGTATTAACTTAATGAAACAAAACCTTTATTCAGTATGCTTTGCTTCATACTGTAAATTAGCTTTTTTTGGCCTGGTATTTTTGTACAAATAAAGGACTGATAATTGTTTCTTGTAATTTAGGAATAAACATTAATACGTTGCTTATCATTAATTCAATCCTCTTGTCTACTTTAACTAGCTAGTCTGCTTGAGATATGGTAAAATTATGTATAATCATACCTGATAATTTTCTTTCCATTAATCATAGCTGATCAATCCATAGACTGGTGGGTTGTGTCCATCTACCAGCAGGTGGAGATAGAGAGCAAACTTTTGCCTCCCTATATGTGGTCATGTGCTGCCGGAAACTCCTCAGTATGTCGATATCAAAGTTCCATCCGCAGGACTCAGCACTTAGAGAATTACACCCACGAAGGGACACTCTGCCCAGCTCACCACCGCCGAAACGGGGGAGGGGAATTAACCCAGCTCATCCCCACACAAGTGGGGGAGGGGAATCCGTCCAGCTCATCCCCGCGGAGCGGGGGAGGGACACCACACCCGCCGATGCGGGGGGATCTGGCTTATCCTGCAACCGCAACCGCGGGAGGAGCTGACTGACCCTAACACCGCTGAAGCGGGAGGGGTACAAAGCTGCCCTACAGCCGCACGAAGCGGGAGGGAGTGCCGGCAGAATTTATGTCTCAATCCAGCCCCGTAAAACGGAGGGGAGAGGAATGCAGCAGCTCACTGTAACACAAACTCGTCTCAACTCTTGAAGAATCCAAGTGAAAGAACTTGAACACGAAGTCTTTCTGAAATAACTGAAGACTAAACTTGAACCTGAAATGCAACCAGAATAAAAACAGAACAGATATCTGGGAGGGGCTATGGATTGATCAGCTATGATTAATGGAAAGAAAATTATCAGGTATGATTATACATAATTTTACCTTCCATATCATCAAGCTGATCAATCCATAGACTGGTGGGATGTACCGAAGCAGTACTCACCCAGGGCGGGACATTGAAATCCCTGACCTCAACACTGAAGCTCCAAACCGGGCCTCCGCCCGTGCAGCCACAGTCAAACGGTAATGCTTGGAGAATGTATGAGCCGAAGCCCAAGTTGCCGCCTTGCATATCTCTTCCAAGGAGACGGATCCGGCCTCTGCCATCGAGGCCGCCTGAGCTCTCGTGGAGTGAGCCTTCAGCTGGATAGGCGGCACCTTCCCCGCGGCCACCTAAGCCGCTGCAATGGCTTCCTTGACCCATCTTGCCACTGTAGGCTTAGCAGCCTGCAGACCCTTACGAGGACCTGCAAACAGGACAAACAGATGATCCGATTTCCGGAAATCATTGGTCACTTCCAAGTATCCGAAGATGACTCGTCTCACATCCAGATATTTAAGAGCAGAGTACTCCTCTGGGTAGTCCTCCCTACGAAAGGAAGGGAGACAGAGCTGCTGATTCACATGGAAGCGAGAAACAATCTTGGGCAGGAAGGAAGGCACTGTGCGAATAGTCACTCCTGCCTCAGTGAACTGCAGAAAAGGCTCTCGACATGAGAGCGCCTGGAGCTCGGAAACTCTTCTGGCTGAAGTGATAGCCACCAAAAAGACTGCTTTCAACGTCAGGTCTTTCAGAGATGCCCTCGACAAGGGTTCAAAAGGCGGCTTCTGCAATGCTCTTAGCACCAGGTTGAGATTCCACGCAGGCACCACTGAGTGCAGAGGAGGGCGCAGGTGATTAACTCCCTTGAGAAAGCGCATCACATCTGGCTGCGAAGCCAGGGAAGCACCCTTCAGGCGGCCCCTGAAGCAAGCCAGAGCCGCTACCTGGACTTTAAGGGAACTGAGCGACAGGCCTTTCTCCAGACCTTCTTGCAGGAACGCCAACACTGAAGAAATTAGAGCAGTGAAGGGAGAAAGTGAGCCTGCTTCACACCATGCTGCAAAGATACGCCAAACCCTGGCGTAAGCAGTAGAAGTAGAGCGTTTCCTCGCTCTCAGCATAGTGGCGATGACCTTGTCTGAGAAGCCCTTCTTCCTCAGACGCTGCCGCTCAATAGCCAGGCCGTAAGACCAAAGGGAGAGGGATCCTCCATCACCACGGGACCCTGATGTAACCGGCCCTGCTCCACTGACAGCCGCAGAGGATCGTCGACTGAGAGCCTGATCAAGTCCGCATACCAGGGACGTCTGGGCCAATCCGGACCCACCAGGATTACCCTGCCGGGATGCTTTGCCACCCGGTCTAGCACCCTGCCCAACATGGGCCAGGGTGGGAACACATAGAGGAGCTCTTGTGTCGGCCACTGTTGGAGAAGAGCATCTACTCCCAGGGATCGAGGGTCCCGTCCTCTGCTGAAAAAGCGCGGCACTTGGCAATTGGCCGATGACGCCATCAGATCTAGGCTCGGCTGGCCCCAGCGCTTCGTGATGTCCAAGAACGCCTGAGCAGATAGTTGCCACTCTCCGGGCTCCAAGGTATGGCGACTGAGAAAGTCCGCCTTGACATTCATGACTCCGGCAATGTGGGCCGCTGAAAGCTGCTCCAGGTTCGCTTCCGCCCACTGGCAAAGACTCATAGCCTCCTTGGCTAGAGGGGCGCTCTTGGTACCTCCCTGGCGGTTGATATAGGCCACAGCCGTGGCATTGTCCGACAGGACCCGTACAGGCTACAACACCAGTACCGGGATGAACTCCAATAACACCAACCGAATGGCTCTGAGTTCCAGGAGGTTGATAGACCACTTGCCTCTGCAGGAGACTAGAGCCCCTGCGCTGTCCTTCCCAAGCAGTGGGCTCCCCAGCCCATCAAAGAGGCGTCTGTCGTGACGACAATCCACTCCGGGGTCACCAGAGGCAATCCTGCAGACAACTTGTCTGTCTGCGTCCACCAGCTCAGCGCCTTGCGCACTGCTGGGTCCATGGGAAGGCGCACAGCATAATCCTCCGACATCGGAGTCCAGCGCAGCAGCAGAGATAGCTGTAGTGGTCTCATATGAGCCCTGGCCCAGGGCACTACTTCCATCGTGGCCGTCATAGAGCCCAACAGCTGCACGTAGTCCCAAGCCCGAATAGGAGAGGCTACTAGGAACTAGTCCACCTGAGCCTGAAGCTTGACAATCCGATTGTCTGGCAGGAACACTCTGCCCACTTGGGTGTCGAATCGAACTCCCAGATACTCCAGGGACTGAGTCGGGCGCAGCTGGCTCTTCTTCCAGTTGATGATCCATCCCAGGGAGCTCACAAGAGCAACTACCCGGTCCATAGCTTTGCCGCACTCTGCATAAGAGGGGGCTCGGATCAACCAGTCGTCCAGATAAGGATGGACTTGTACTCCTTCCTTTAGCAGGAAGGCCGCTATGACCCCCATTACTTTGGAAAAGGTCCGCGGAGCAGTAGCCAACCCGAAAGGGAGGGCTCTGAACTGGAAGTGTCGTCTCAGGACTGTAAAACGCAGAAAGCGTTGGAGAGGAGGCCAGATGGGAATATGCAGGTACGCTTCCTTGATGTCCAAGGAAGCCAAGAACTCTCCTGCCTTCACTGCCGCTATAACAGAGCGGAGAGTCTCCATGCGAAAGTGCCTCACTTTCCAGGCCCGATTGACCCCTTTGAGGTCGAGGATAGGCCGGACAGAACCTCCTTTCTTTGGAACCACAAAGTAAATGGAGTAACGTCCCTTGCCAATCTGATTTTTTGGCACCGGAACGACCGCACCCAGGCGGATCAGGTTGTCCAAGGTCTGCTGCACTGCCACAGCTTGACCGGAGACTTGCAGGGAGAGAGTACAAACCGTCTCTTAAGGGTTGGCAGAACTCTAGCTTGTAGCCATCTCTGATGACTTCCAGCACCCACGCGTCTGAAGTTATAGTGGTCCACTCGCCCAGAAACGAGGACAGCCGTCCTCCAATCTGCACTGGGGCGTGGACCAAGGCCCCGTCATTGGGTACGAGACCCTGGGGGAGGACCGGAGGGAGCACCTCCGGGACGGCGGTCTCTGCGAAAGGAATGCTGCTTGAGGGAGAAATTCCTCTTGAAGGAAGAGGGGGCAGAGGAACCCGACTTGCCCGGGCGGTACCGACGGGCTTCCAGCAACCGTCCTCTGGAGGTACCGGGACGAGTACTAGCCCGAGCCCTGACCTCTGGTAATTTCTTGCCCTTAGACGTGCCGAGATCGGTCACGATTTTGTCCAGCTCGACCCCAAAGAGCAGCTTGCCTTTAAAAGGCAATCTAGCCAGGCGGGATTTAGAGGCGTGGTCAGCAGACCAATGTTTCAGCCAAAGCCACCGCCGCGCAGAGACTGTCTGAGCCATGCCTTTAGCTGAGGCTCTCAAGACATCATACAGCAAGTCTGCCAAATAGGCTAAGCCCGATTCCAGGGCCGGCCAATCAGCCCTCAAGGAAAGATCCGAGGGGGAAGCCCGCTGCACCATAGTCAGGCACGCCCTGGCCACATAGGAGCCGCAAACTGAGGCCTGCAAACTTAAAGCAGCTGCCTCAAAGGACGACCTTAAGGCCGCCTCCAATCTTCTGTCTTGGGCGTCCTTTAGGGCCATGCCACCTTCCACCGGCAACGCCGTTTTCTTAGTCACCGCAGTGATTAAAGAATCCACTGTAGGCCACAGATAGGCCTCACGTTCACTCACAGCCAAAGGATAGAGGCGGGACATAGCCCTAGCCACTTTAAGGCTCGTTTCCGGGACATCCCATTGAGCCGCAATTAAGGTGTGCATGGCATCATGCACGTGGAAGGATCTAGGCGGGCGCTTCGTCCCCAGCATAATGGCAGAGCCAACAGGGGCTGAGGGAGAGACGTCCTCCGGAGAGGAAATCTTCAAAGTGTCCATGGCCTGTAAAAACAGGTTGGGCAAATCCTCTGGGCTAAAAAGCCGCACTGCAGAGGGGTCATCCGCTCCATCCGAGCGGGGATCTATCTCCTCCAAGGAATCCGCAAAGGACCGTTGGGAGACCTCAGACACGCTGCCCTCATCTACATCGGAGGAGACAAAGTCCTCCAAGGCCTGGAAATCAACCCGAGGGCGTTTACCTCTGGGAACCTCAACCTCTTTATCAGAAGAGGGAGCAGGGGCAGCGTTTTGCATGAGGAAAGCCTGATGCAGCAGCAAAACAAACTCGGGGGAGAAACCCCCCAGACTGTGCACTTCTGCAGCCTGGGCAACAGCCCTAGACGCACTCTCAACCGGCGCTCGCAATAGCGGGGGAGAGACGTGCTGCGCATCCAAAATGGCGTCCGGCGCGAAACTCCGCGAAGGAGCCGCGCGGGAAGAACGGCGCTTAACTTTAGCCGCTTGTGCCGTCGCCCAAATTAAGGGCGTTCATGGCATTAATGTCTCCAACCTCAAGGGCGGCCCACGAAGAAGCCGTCCGAGCCGCGTGGCCGGCCAAGATGGCGGAGGCGAGGAGCGGGGGATGGGCGTTTATGGCGGGAAAAAACCGCCACGCCGGAGGAACGACCGGGACATTCATCGGTCACTAAACTGTCACCCATCAAGGGCGAAACAGGTTGTAAAACCCCCGCATCCCCTCTAGAAGCGCTCCAGCGATCCGGGGAGCGACCCTTTGCGCCCTCGCCCTCCGACGCCATATGCCACGAGGAGAAGAATCGGGGAACCCCCTGCCCGCTATAAAAAGGTAAAATTACCTGCTTGCCGCTCCGAGCTGTAACGAACTGGTGTCCCAGTGAGTAGCTGCAATGAACGTTTAAAGAAACGTCGAATTAAACGCCTTTAAAGACGTTTAAAATTTATTTTTTATTTTTATTTTTTTTTTAAACGGAGCCAGCGGGAGGGGGGAGAAAAGGAGGGACCTGGCACCACCAGGTTTGCACTTGCTCAAAAGAGCCCTCAACCCCAGGCCTCAACAAAACCTAAGGATTAGGCTTGGAGGCCTAGCCAGAGCTGCTGCTGTGTGTGACCACCACCTGCTGAGATAGAGAACATACTGAGGAGTTTCCGGCAGCACATGACCACATATAGGGAGGCAAAAGTTTGCTCTCTATCTCCACCTGCTGGTAGATGGACACAACCCACCAGTCTATGGATTGATCAGCTTGATGATATGGAATTATATATATATACATATATATATATATATATATATATATATATATATATATATATACACACACACACACAAGTGATAGTTATTTTGTTTTTTTTTCATCTGGTTGTTTTCTCCTGCTCCTTTTTGAACTTCCAGGTCAGTCAGAATTGGGGTGTGGCCCGCAGTCCATTTTTTTTTTTGGGGGGGGGGGGGGGATGCATTTCCTCACCCTCCCACTATGTTAAAAATAATACCTTTAACAGTGATGCTGAAGCCTGCCACATGAAGAAACCCACTGCTTGGCCTGTCCTCAATCCTCCTTCCTGTGCTGCTTCAGGAGTGGGGCCTCCAGCTGGCACTTGCCATGTATGTTCAGTTCATGCGCAAATTGAACGTGCTTAGAGAGTGCTGGTGTGGCGATGGCTGGAAGCCCACAGTAGATTTCCTCATTCCTGAAGCAGCACGAAGGGCAGCGGCTCAGGCAGTGGGTCTCTTTGGCTGGTGTGACTTCGGTATCCCTGCCAGTCATTGAATGAGTGCTGCAGTCTTGGAGGGAGCCTGAGACCAAAGTGGGGGAAAGGGGGGGCAGACCCCCATGGCCCCCTGTTGCTGCACAGCTGGTCAGAACCAAGAATGGGATCTTCCAATCTAACTTTGTTGTATGTATATGTATTTTTTTAACTGCCTTTATGAAGAGATTCACCCAAGGCAGTGTACAGCAGGTAAAATTTAAATATAAAACTTACAATTTTGTATAGCACATATGAGTTTACCTTGTTGGGCAGACTGGATGGACTGTGCAGGTCTTTTTCTGCCGCCATCTACTATGTTACTATGTTACAATGATCAAATATAAGCATAAGTACAATCAATGAGGGAAATGTCAAATTGAAACTTAGTAATGGACTAACATGAAACAGCATCAGAAATAAATCTTTTAAACAGTCCCAGATTTTCAATAATGGGGGTATCACATAGTCACACCACTTAAACCCAACATTACTCAAACTTAAATATCAGAAGCCAGGTATAAACGTATACTCACAGACATCAACAGTTACTCATTTCACACAAGATCACAATCCTGTGCCATACCTTACTCTTCATTGGTCCAACTAATCTTTAATAATCATCTGCTTATTTCTATTAATGTTCAAGCGTACGTTTTGTAGTGTTATAAAAATGATAAATAGTAGTAGTAGTTCATATTCAAACACACTTATCTTTAATAGGCAGTTGCAGGTCCTTCTATTAAAGATGTGTGTTTGAATGTTAACATTAATAGAAATAAGGAGATTATTAAAGATTAGTTGGACCAATGAAAAGCAAAGTAAGGCACAGTCACCACTGAGCTCTCTGAGATATATGCTTATACCTTGCATCCGACAGTTAAGTTGGAGTATTACTGGGTTTAATTGGTGTGACAGTATCAGAAATATATATTTGAGTACTATAAAACAATCATGTAACAGAACTATGAAAAGTACAATACCTATGATACTACAGTTGACACATGGAAGAAAAATAACAGATGTAATATGACATCCTGATATTGAAACACCTAATAGACAACACTAGCCCTAAGTAAAGGGCCAAACAGGAGTGTGCTCTCATATCTTGAAGTTGTGGATCTGAAGTTTAATAGGTGTTGCTGTTTCATGGTGCCCCCCCTCCTCACCAGCTGTGACCAATGCCTCTGCAGCCCCTGTCTGCCTAGGCGTATATATTAGGTCATACTGCATTGCCATGGGTGTATGTATCCTAACATGACATGTAGCTTATCTTTACTAAGCTGAACAGGTCTCTTGTTTCTTACCTTGTAGGTTTAAATGCTGTGCTACCCCAGTATTTACATGTTAGCACATTATATTTTATGAATAATAAGTAATCTTCTGCTGTGAACTGCAGGTTTCTATGTTGTAGTAGTACTGTAATTGTCCATTTTTGAGCACATGTTCCCTGCCCCAGGTGGGCCCAGGCCCACCCATTTCATTCAAGGTCCACCCCAGCGACGCAGGATCCCAACCATCCCTTGATTGCTGCCACCACTCCTCCCCCCCCCCCCCGGCAGGTGTGGCAGCAGTGCTCTTCCTTTCCCTCTCAACTCCCCACCACAGCAATTTATACAATACCAGCGCTGCCTGGCAATGATTCAAACAGGCCTATTCCGGGGCCTTCCTTCTGCTGCATCGTGCCCTGCATAAACAGGAAGTTGTAGCGGCAGCAGGAAGGCCCCGGAGCAGGCTTGTTTTTTTTTAATTTAAGTATTTGATTTAGTTCTATATTTTACAAGCATTAACTTGCAAAAAAAAAAAAAACTCAGAAATAGAATGCTTTCATTGATTATAACATTAAGAACAGATTATTAAGAATTATTACAACAAACTTTGACTTCCTTAGACCACTTAAAAAGAGGGGAGGGTACTTTACAGATGAGGAGATCCATATGAGAAAGAAAAGGAAAAAAAAAACTAGATAGATATATGGTCTGCCCTTAATGTCCACATACATAATCAATACTTTCTCTCATTCCTTCGGTATATTGGAGAGCTTTTTCATATCTAGAAATGTACGAAGTTGTTCAGGTACAAAGAAAACATACTTATTTCCCCAGATACCTTACTAGACATTTACAAGGGTAGGCTAGTAAAAATGTTGCTCCTACCACCCTTGTCTCTTCTCTAAGAGCTAGAAACTGTTTTCGTCTATCCTATGTAGTCTTTATGACATCAGGGAAAATCCATAGTCTCTGTCTACAAAACATTTTTGAGGAATTTTAAAGTAAAGTTTCAATACTGAATTTAAATCCTGTTCAAAGACAAATGAGGCAATTAAAGTCCGCCTGTTAGTAACTTCCGACAAAGAATCTTCCAGTAAAGCGGATATATCTTGAATTTCCAAAAGCTCCTGATTGGGTGGCAAATTTCTCTGTTCGTTTGGATTAACCCCAGATTGAGAAGTCAAAGGCAAATAATACACCTTATTTAAAGGAGGGATAGCTGTTAAAGGATAATGTAAAATCTCCAGCAGATATTTTTTAAAGAAATCTATTGGGGTTAATCCTACAGTCATAGGAAAATTTAAAACCCTTAAATTGTCGCCTATTATAATTTTCAAGTTGTTCAATTTTCCTAGAGATTGAAATTTTATTCTTAATATATAGGTAGTAGATTTTAAATCTTTTACTTTTCTGTTTGTTGTATCTGATTCATCGAATCTAGCTTTACTTTTTCTAATGAGTGAGTTAGTATTTCCACTTTACTCACAAGAAGAGTTGTTTCTTTAGCCAATTTTGAAACAAGTGTTGTCAAGGATTGAATAGCTCTCCAAATAGACTGTAAGGAGAACTCCATGGGAGCTAAAAGCTCTCCGATCACATCGCCTGTAGCCTGAGCTGGTGCACTGCCGATTGAGGCTCCCGCAGAAACGACTCCCGATACCGCTGGTTCCCCTGCACTTCGTTCAAGGAACACAGGACACGGAGGAGGATTTAGATCCGGAGGTGATAGTGATATCTCTGGGCCCAAGAGAGCTAAAGCTCTTTCGGCGCTCAAAGCAGGATCATCCGTTCCGGGTTGTGGAAAATTCGACACGTAACGGTCAATCGTCTGCTGGATAGGGGAAGATGTTCTGGCTGACGGCAGAAGACCTTATACCTCACACTAAAAGGAAGGGGAATGTAAATTAGCAAGAAAATAGTAACAAGTATACCAGCAGAGAATCTGATTGAACCGCTAACGTGTTCAGGACCCTATCTTGGGACCACCTCTCAACTGAGCAGGCTTGTTTTAATCATTGACAGGCAGTGCTGGTACTGTAAAATTGAAAGTGAAGGATGGAAAGGAAGAGAGAGCACCGCTGCTGGATCGCTTGGGGTGGGGGGGGGGGGGGGGGGGGGGAGAAAAGAGGTGAAGTGGATGGGGCTGGCTGGAGTAAGAATTAATGAAATGTGGACAGAGAAGCAGAAAAATTAAATTGAAGAAAGTTGGAAGGGAAGGGAAGCATGAGCGAAAAGACAACAGAGTTAAGAGACGATGGAGAACAGAAAACAGTGCTTGGCTCAACACAATTAGAAAAATAAAATGACCAGACAACGGTAGAAAAAGTAATTTTATCTTCAGTTTGATTCGTTTGTAGAATGCCCATTTCAAAATCTATGCTGATTGGAGCTTGGGAGTACTCAGTTGAAATTTCAACTTTAAGCGTTACTTGACTTGAAGAAGTTGAGAAACAGATTTAATAGAAACGTTAGGTGTACGTCAGAGATAGAACATGACCAAAACCAGGATCCTTAGTTTCTGCCAAAACAGAATTAATGACTGAAATTGAGCCCCCCCCCCCCCCCCCGTGGCAGCCCCCTCTTGGGCTTACTTTGTTGTTGGTGGGCAGTGGATGCAGGAGTGTCCCACTTGCTCCTATGCACAGCTGGTTCCAGATCAAAGTGGTTTCCAGGACTTCAAGCAACAGTCTCATAAGGCTGTAGCGGGAGGTTGCGGCAGCCGTTTTGAGACTGGCAGTAGCGAGTCTTGGCACCCACTTGACTGAGAAGTGGCATCAGGCAGGAATAAGTGGGGTTCATAACTGCCCCCTAAGAGGCCACTAGACCGCCAGGACTGCTTAAGGGTAGGCCCAAGAAGGGCCTACGGGTGGTCAGATGGAAAGGGGAGAAAAAAAAGTTTCAAATGTAACTGAAAATGCACTGGCATTTTCAGCTAGAACCTGAAACTAGAGAATGACCTAGAGATGGAGACCTGCAGTAAATCCTGGCCCATTTACTGCGTGTTGTGAAGATGAGGCTTCTGCTCCCACTCTCTCACTGGCTTGTGGCCTCTGAACAGGAGTCCAAACAGTCTCTTCCCAGCATTCTGAGCAATCCAACCTCAAGCTCCTGGGCCCCTTTCTCACTCAGGGTGAGCTGGTTCTCAGTATGCAGATTAGCATGTTATCCTTTCACGCTCAGGGTGACCTGGTTCTCCAGAGGCAAAATTAAACAGGTCTTACCAACAGCATATTCAGGCAATTCTTTATTCCAGCCCCTGGGCACAGTTCTTCTAGCTTAAATACTTTATACATTTACATATCTTCATACTGAGCCTCCACACACAGATTCCTGGGCTCAGCATTAACCTCAATACTTTGGGGACTTCTAACCCCAGGCTTTGCAGCCTGCTTCTCAGTACTGGGACACACAGCCCTACTTCTTTGGACACCCAGTCCTTCCTTCCTTGGACACCCAGTCCTTTATTTCTTTAGACTCACAGTCCTTTCTTTGAACACACAGTTCCTCTAAGTACTGAGGCTAGACAGTCCAACACATGCTTTAGGGACTTCTTACCCCAGCCTGTTTTTCTTCCTTGAGCACACAGTCCACCACAAGTCCATAGGGTTTAGCCAGTTCTTTCCAGGGGGATTCTCTTTCCCCAGCTACCAGCTCTTTTTTTCTTTCACATCTCAGTTGGGGTATAAAGTGGTTAATTAGCTACACAGGACCCAGCTCATAACCTCCTACACCTGTGGACCTCCCAGGGCTCTCCCCGGTCCTAGCGACCTCCACCTATTCTCCTAGCACCCTCTAGTAACCTACCCCGGACATCCTGGACATTTTTAGGGGAACAGCGCCATCTAGTGGCCTGCCCTGGCTAGGACAGCCTCTTATTTATCACAGGGTACAGGAGCAAAATTTTTTACCACCCTGTGGTAATGGTAAAAAGCTTTATCCTATGGTTTAAAAAAAAAAAAGTTGCTGCTCCTAGTGGTCCAGCATACAAGTGTCTGCCTGCCTTTCCCCTGCACCCCCAGACTAGTTCTACCTTATACAGCAAAACTGTGAGCTCAACAGGCCTGCTCTGGGGCCTTCTCTCTGCCATGTCCTGCCTTCTGATGCAACTTCCCGTTTATTGAAAACAGGAAGTTGCAGCAGGAGGCAGAGAGAAGGCTCCAGAGCAGGCCTGTGGAGAGCACAGTCAGCTGCATAAGAGAGTTACTGTGATGGGGGGGGGGGGGGGGGGGAGTGAATTCCAGCTACATTAAGGGTACCTAGTGTTAGCATAACCATATTTGGTGCTGTAAATGAGTGAGTACAACCCAAGATGGTAATCTTGCATAGAGCCAGGGGGCCTCCCAGCTACACTCCTCAAACCTCTTAATCCGAATACTCCAAAGTGACCTCCAAGTGCTGAATAAATGGAGAATCTCAAGCACATCACAGCAGAAGCGTAGCGAGGGCAGCTGACACCCAGGGCGGTTCGCTGCTGTACCCCCCCCCCCCCGGGCGCAGCACGGCGCACCGCCCCTCAGAATGCGAACAAGGACCGCTCCGCCCCGAGTGTAGTCGCTAGGAGCTGCGTCGGCTCCGTTGGTTCTCTGCTGTTTGCCCCAGAACAGGAAGTAACCTGTTCCGGGGCAGAGAGAGCAGTAAACAAGCGGAGCCGACACCCCCCCCAGCGGTGTGCACCCAGGGTGGACCGCCCCCCCCCTTCCTACGCCACTGCACCACACACCCATACTCTTGGACACCCTATCCATACCACCAGTGCCCTCTCCCCCAGCCTCCCTTCTCCTCCCAAACCATATCCTATAACCGAACAAAGGTTATCTCACAACCTCTTCGACTAAGGGTTGGAGCCTCTGCAGTGTCCCTCCCCTAGAGCAAACCCGAGTACGGATACTGAAGAATAGAAAACATGAAACAACCACACACCTCTCCCCCACTGCCTCAATACAGAACAAAAAAAACTACAAGTTTCGGAGGTGAACAGCAAATCAAAGTGCTCCTGAAGTGTAATAAACTAGTCTGCTACTGGCTGTGCTCAGCAAAAATCAGGTGGAAACTGAGGCAAGTGTAGCAGAACAAAAGATAACACAAAACACAACTGTTCAAGCAGTTAAAAAAAAAAAAACCCAGGGTAAAAAATGAAGGGAAACATTGCTTGAATAGGCAAAGAGAATCCTACATGAGAAAACAAAAACCATAAAAATTGTATATGGAGAAGAAGATAACAGAAAGGAACTAGTAATTGAAAGTAAGGAAGGCATCTGGTCAATCCCCAAGCACAGCCGGCAGACCACAAAATGCATTAGCTTTGGAAGCATCACCCAGTTCACTAGGTAATCTGCTATCCCAAGTTCAAGGACTACACTTTCATAGCGCACAATTCGAAAGGTTACAATGGTTATTTTGTTGTCAGCTGTTGTGGGAAATGATGGATAGGAGTTTGTTAGCACAGGGCAGTAAGTGTCCAGATATAGGGGTTGACTCATTGGACATTCTGCCCATAAAGCTTAGCAAGCTCCCGCAAGCCATGGGCTTTGAAGGCAGCAAAGGGTACTTTCCTCACTTTTTTAACACCATGGAAAATCAAAAATCTGTGGGGGAAATACCAGAGGAAAATTTCTATGCCTGTATATTTATAATTATATGAAGAGAGAACCTTTTGCAGGCAATTTGTTTGTACATGTTTATGTCTTCTGGAAAATGTGAATGCTCTTCTGTATACCAGCTAGTATACAGCTACCAGGTGGTGTAGAAATTTTTAAAATAAAAAATACTACGGCATTGAGAACATGATGCCTGATAAGAAAGAGGCATTCACACGCTGGTGCAGTGAGAACAAGCATAAGATGTTTGATTTATAAAAAGAACTAGCCTATTGGAAGCAGGGCTGGTCTTAGGCAGGAGCGGTTGCACAAGACCTTGCGCTTCCAGGGGCCCTGCGGCACTCCCTCCTGCACCCTGCTATTGGCGCAATCTGACTCCTCTCCTCCCCCGAGCTGCAGGGTGCCCTCCTGGCATATACTTGAAGCCATCCTGGTGGTCTAGTGGAGTCTTTGGGGCAGGAAAGATCCCCAGTCTTTCCTGCCCGTTGCCGGTGCTGACCCTCTTGCTGCTGCATTGCTCTTTAAAAATGGCTGCTGAGACTTCCATTGGTGGCCTTGTGAGGCTTCTGCCTGGTAGCACGTTGAATCTTGTGTACTTAAAAAAAAGGTCAGGTATGATAAACGGGTTTTGATTCAAAAATTTAACATGTTGCCTTACAGCTACTGATTATATCCATACTCTTTGCATATGCTTTTACTTAATTTGTTTTAAAACATGGTATACTTCCTAGATGAATACTTTTAGGGCAAAGCATTAAAATATTGTAAGCTAGCTAGATGAATACTGTTAGGGCAAAACAATCTCTGTATAAAAGCATTTATTCTGCCATTATTTTCATCGCTATTTCTTCACTAGTGCTTTACTTAACTTTTTTAAATCGTGTCTGTTTCTCAGGTGAACACTGCTAAAAGAAAATAAAAGCATTTAAAATGAAAAAAAAAAAAAAGAGAAAAAGCAGGGAGGAACAGAGTGCACGATCTCATACAGCTGTAGGAAAAAAGGGAGGGGTGTTGGTAGGGGGTTTGTGGATTCTTTCACACAACACTTTTTTTTTCCTTTTTGAATTGCTGAAAGGACAGCTTGCTTTGCTGAAAAGCTGTGAGAAACCAGGGCCTGATCGCATACAGCTGTGGGGGGGATATTTACTCTAAAAACAGCTTGGCTTTTGTCTATATGTACTGTTTAAAGCAAAGAGGAGAATGAGAAGGAGGGGTCGATTCTTTACTTTTTAGGCCAAAAATGGCTGTCATCCAGCAACCAATCTGTCGTTCATAAGCACAAGGTATCCTTTTGAAAACAAAAAGAAAAACGAATGTTTATTTTTCTTTCCTGTGAGAAAAAATTGAAGATGTGCATGGGCAAATAAATTCTGCAGTGCTGTAGGGTTTTTTTTTATATCACTTCCTGTCATGTGTCCCCATCCATGATGACAGCTTGTAGTGGAAACAGGAAGTGGCACGATCTATACAGTAGTGGCTGTCATCTTCAAAAGGGGCGTGAGTATGATGTCACTTCTGTGCATAGCTGCCGAGAGGAGGGGCAGGGGGGACAAAATTCCCCGGCGCCACAGGCCCACCCGCCCTCCGTCGTCGACCGTCTGCCACCGGACCAGGCCCCCTGCATTGAAATCACAGCGCCTCTCATCCATGAGAAAAGCGCTGCAGACAGCAGATTGCCTCCCTTCGGGCCTCCTTCCCTCCCTGTGTCTCGCCCTTGCGGAATTTACATCAGATGAGGGAGAGACACAGGGAGGGAAGGAGGCCCAAAGGGAGGCGCTGTGATTTCAATGCAGGGGGCCCAGCCCGGTGGCGGACAGAGGGGGGAGCGGCGGGGCCCCACGGGTGGCCTTGTCCCCCTGCCTGGCTCAGTCTCTCGGCAGCCCTGGGAGTAGAGTTGGGCAGGGCAATAAAAATGGGGTGGGTTTGGGATGGGACTATGCAAATAGGGAGGGGCAAGGGGTGTGGATATGCAAAAGGAGTTGAGTTTGGAGGGGTCAAAGCATCATATCTGATGATGTAATTAAAGGGGTGGGGAGTGGGCATGGCTTGGGTGGTGATGTCATCAGAGGTGGGGTGTGGGCATTACTTAGGCGTGTCCTCACTTCTGATTGGCTGACAACCCAGAACTGGATGTGTCACTTGTCAAAATCAATTAATTTTGACAAATGCAGGTGAGATATACTAGTAAGGTGCCAACTGAGTTACAGCAAGGCTGCTCTCCAGGATAAACAAAATATTATCCTATTGGTACACAGAGCGCACATCCAGGAAGAAAAGGTCAGTTTTTAGAGAGTGTTAAGTCCATCCAAAAAGGCCTAGGCCTCCATTTTATTAACATAAAAGTTTTTCTTTCATGCCATACCTGCAATCTGGCTGGGTACACCAGTGCAAATTTTATACCTTGTCGGTAAAGATCCATCCAATAAGGTGCCAGTTCCTTACACTACTCAGCCATGTGAGCAGAGTAGTCATTTAAAAGCAGAAGAGCCTTGCCTTTGTATCCCAACTTGCCTTTCTTTCAATAAGCCTTTAGGATCTGTTCCTTTTCAAACCAATTAAGGTAAAGAGCTATCGCTGACCTGGACCTTGAGTTACCATCCCGCCATGCACCAATGCAATGAGCCCTTTCACAGCAGTATGCCAGATCTGCTCCACTGAGTCCAAGCTGCTCTGGGAGCCAGCCCAAGAAGATATTATAAAGATCCAGGCCCGCAAGAGATTCAGGCAACCTGACAATCCACAGATTGTTGCAGTGATTGCGGTTTTCCTGGTCATCCACAAGATCCTTTAGATTTGTTGTTTCTTGTTGTAAGTCTTCGAGTTGTTGTGTCATGCAGAGGGTCTCATCTTCCTGGGAGGATACTCTTTGCTCCACATTGGTAAGGCGCTTACTGTGGGAGTCAAATTTTTCACGGATTTCATCCACTGCCGATTGTAATTTGTTTAGTTTATCCTCTAGCACTGCTGTGACATTTTTAGATATTTCCTGAATCCAGTCGCCCATCAGCACCGTGTTCATGGCCTGTCCGTCTGACAGTACACACAATGGCCACAAGCAAGCATGCTGGAACTAGTCAATAAAAAAGAAAGATTTTTACTCTGTCGGTAAGCAAACTGGACAGGTTTTCTTAGCTGAGGATGGTAATGTAGCACTTGCCAATGTTTGATGTTAAAAGAATATTAAAACATTGGCAAGTGCTGCATTACCAACTGAAGCTAATAAGACTGTGGCCGTTCAGTTTGTGGCCATTGTGTGTACTGTCAGAATGCATAGGAGACAGCTAAGGTACCCATACTACATTCCAACAAACTGTGTGAATTAAGACAATGCACCAGCTGTGAAACAGCACAAGTAGTTTATTGTAAAAAATACCCATGTGAACTATATTATACTGGTCAAATGAAGAGAAAAATGAAACACTGAGTAGCTCAACATTTAAGTAATATAAGATTGTGACACAATGAAACCCATTGGTTCAACATTGGCAGGAAATGAATCAGACAACAAAGGATTTGAAATTTGTGGTGTTAAAACAAGTACAACTTACTGGAGGTGGTAATGTTTCACAATTGCTACTATATAGAGAACAGAAAATAATTTTTCAATGGGCAACTGTTTCTCCATTAAGTTTAAATAAAGAAGTAGACTGGACTGCATTAGTGTGGGTTCAAAAGGAGGCTTGGTGTCTTGAGCTGATCAGCAGTAGAAATCCACCGAAGTGGAGAATTCTGAGAACCCACAAGATGCAACAGCAGTAAAAAGAATGGGAAAATGACCATGGATTCCAGAGATAAGATGGAGGACCTGATTTCTTAAAAGAATATTGATAAAAAGACTCGACATGGCTGACCAGGTGGAAACCCAAGCACCTAAACAACACAGTCCTTTAAGCGGCTGCAACGGGAATGGCACACAAAGCGGAGAGACCCAGTGGGCTGACCAGTTGAATAGCCTTGCACCTAAATGGTAAACAAAATGAAAGGAGATCAGGTGGGCTGACTAGTTACTACTACTACTACTACTACTATTTAGCATTTCTATAGCGCTACAAGGCATACGCAGCGCTGCACAAACATAGAAGAAAGACAGTCCCTGCTCAAAGAGCTTACAATCTAATAGACAAAAAATAAATAAAGTAAGCAAATCAATCAATTAATGTGAACGGGAAGGAAGAGAGGAGGGTAGGTGGAGGCGAGTGGTTACAAGTGGTTACGAGTCAAAAGCAATGTTAAAGAGGTGGGCTTTCAGTCTAGACTTAAAGGTGGCCAAGGATGGGGCAAGACATAGGGGCTCAGGAAGTTTATTCCAGGCGTAGGGTGCAGCGAGACAGAAGGCGCGAAGTCTGGAGTTGGCAGTAGTGGAGAAGGGAACAGATAAGAAGGATTTATCCATGGAGCGGAGTGCACGGGAAGGGGTGTAGGGAAGGACGAGTGTGGAGAGATACTGGGGAGCAGCAGAGTGAATACATTTATAGGTTAGTAGAAGAAGTTTGAACAGGATGCGAAAACGGATAGGGAGCCAGTGAAGGGTCTTGAGGAGAGGGGTAGTATGAGTAAAGTGACCCTGGCGGAAGATGAGACGGGCAGCAGAGTTTTGAACCGACTGGAGAGGGGAGAGGTGACTAAGTGGGAGGCCAGCAAGAAGCAGATTGCAGTAGTCTAGACGAGAGGTGACAAGGGTGTGGATGAGGGTTTTGGTAGAGTGCTCGGAAAGAAAGGGGCGGATTTTACGGATGTTGTAAAGAAAGAAACGACAGGTCTTGGCGGTCTGCTGGATATGAGCAGAGAAGGAGAGAGAAGAGTCAAAGATGACCCCAAGGTTTCGAGCTGAGGAGACAGGGAGAATGAGAGAGCCATCAACAGAAATAGAAAACGGGGGGAGCGGGGAGGTGGGTTTGGGGGGGAAAATGAGAAGCTCGGTTTTGGTCATATTTAATTTCAGGTGGCGTTGAGACATCCAGGCAGCAATGTCAGACAAGCACGCTGAAACTTTGGTTTGGATGCAAGGTGAGATATCAGGGGTAGAAAGGTAGATTTGGGAGTCATCAGCATAGAGATGGTAGGAAAAGCCATGGGATGAGATTAATGAACCAAGGGAAGAAGTGTAGATAGAAAAGAGGAGGGGACCAAAAACAGAACCCTGAGGTACGCCGACAGGCAGAGGGATAGAAGTAGAAGAGGATCCACCAGAGTGAACACTAAAGGTGCGGAGGGAGAGGTAGGAAGAGAACCAGGAAAGGACAGAGCCCTGGAATCCAAGTGAGGACAGGGTATTGAGAAGTATGCTGTGATCGACAGTGTCAAAAGCAGCGGAAAGATGAATAACCATGCACCTAAATGGCACAGTCCTTTAAGCAGCCGTAGCAGGAGTGGCAAACAAAGTGAAAGGAGTCAAACAATTTGCATTTGATTTAGGACTGCTTGATTTGCTTTCTTCATCACCTGCGAGGCATAGGAAATGGCAGTGTCATCATGCATGTATAAGCCTCTTTCACCAGGGGCATAGCCAGACAACAGGTGTAGAATTATGAGCAGAGTCATGAACTATGGAATGGGTTAAAAGGCCAGAGATTGATAAGCCTGTGTGACTTTGGAGTTTATCAGAGATTGATGAGCCTGCATGATCTCTGGTATTTATGATCTGATACCCTTACGGGCAACGCAGGCTTGGGAAAGAAACTAGTATAAACAACAGAAGAATGTTGTCTAGCAGCTTAAGGGAACCAGATAATAATCTGTGAGAAGGATAATTTGCAGAAAAAGAGTCATGTAAATCATTGTCTGAAACAAACAATATAAGCAGCTGAATCAGAACAGTATTTCAGAGATGCAGACAGTGAACATCTCTTTAGGTAACTGTACTGATGAGAAACTATTATCTGTACTTGGTAAGCAAATAAAAAATATACTTTCTCATATGCACGTAGCATTGGTTTCTTTTATCCTCCCAAATTGTGGATGGTTGGTGTATGCTAATTTGGGAAGGGTACAAGGGGCCTCCCCTCCCCCGTCACTTTGGAACCCCCCTCCCGCCGTCGACCCCCCCCCCCGCTGCCGATACCCCCCCCCCCCCCGTCGCAAGGTCTTCTTCAGCACCTTCGCTGTTGATCTGATTCCTGACGTCTTCCGTGCACGTCCTGCATGTAGCCCCATGCAGGACGTGCACGCAGGATGTCAGGAGTCAGAAACAGATCATCGGCTAAGGCGCCGGAGTCGACTGGCGCTGAAGAAAACTTCAGCTGGCGGGGGTTGGGGACCTCCTCCAGCAAAGGTACCTGGCAGCGGCGGCGGCAGGGGGGGTCCAAAGTAGAGGGGGCCAGGGCTTAATCTGTGGGGGCCCATGCCCCCACCTAGCTACGCCCCTGCCCCAGACCAGCAAAGGTAAGATAGCAGGTAAATACTCCTACAGTATTACACTTTCAACAGGATCAATTAGACTGCCTACCGATAGAATTGTTAAGGACTGATGCTGAAGGTGTTACTTCAGTTAGTAATTGCTTGACACAGT
The DNA here is from genome assembly GCF_901765095.1 of Microcaecilia unicolor. Lineage (NCBI taxonomy): Eukaryota > Metazoa > Chordata > Amphibia > Gymnophiona > Siphonopidae > Microcaecilia > Microcaecilia unicolor. Next base: position 248,961,085 of record NC_044031.1, on the reverse strand, counting down.
TAAAATGGGAACAGTTTCCAGAGGCAGGCATTACTTCGGAGAATATGGGAAAATTAGGTTCTTACCATGATAATTTTCTTTCCTTTAGTCATAGCAGATGAAGCCATTACGTATGGGTTGTGTCCATCAACCAGCAGGGGAAGATAGAGAGCACTCAATTTTTCACAATGCCTCATGGCCAGCTAGCTCCACTGCCTCTTCAGTATTTGAAGCTTCCAAAGCAGTATGGCAAACCGCAATGGGAATAACATGAACTTTCCTCACAGCGAATGATGGCCCCTTAGCAAGGGCATAAGCTCCAAAAAAGGATGGAATGAACTCATCCTCCTGGAGGGAATAAACTCGTCCTCCACTTTGTATAAACGGAGGGAATACTTGCATCCTCCTGGAGGGAATAAACTCATCCTCCCAAAACATGAACTGGAGGGAATGAACTCATCCTCCTATAACTGTAACAAGAATCCTGAAGACTGTTTTCCGACTCCCCAAGGAAGGAATATAACTTTAAGAAACAAGAACAGCACCTAAAATCAGAATCACTGCAATACAGACAATCATACAGGGAGGGCTCATGGCTTCATCTGCTATGACTAAAGGAAAGAAAATTATCATGGTAAAAACCTAATTTTCCCTTCCTCGTCATCAAGCAGATGAAGCCATTACGTATGGGATGTAACAAAGCAATCCCTAAATAGGGTGGGAACAAGCCACACCACGCGCTAGCGCCTGTGCTCCAAAACGCGCATCCCTCCTGGCAGCCACATCCAGCCTGTAATGTCGGGCGAAAGAGAGCTTAGAAGCCCATGTTGCAGCACTGCAAATCTCATGAAGAGATAGTGCTCCAGTTTCCACCCAGGAAGAGGAAATCGCTCTTGTGGAATGTACCTTAAAGGCTTCATGCGGAGCCCGGCCAGACAGCAGATATGCTGAAAAGATAGCTTCTTTGAGCCAACGGGCAGTAGTGGCTTTAGACGCTGAAGACCCTCTGCGAGGACCTGCAAACAGCACAAAAAGATGATCAGAGGTCCTGAAAGAATTTGTAATTCGCAGATACTGCAACAGAGTCCTGCGCACATCCAAAAGGTGCAACTGCCCAAATGAATCTGGAAACTCCTCCTCAACAAAGGAGGGAAGAAAAACAGGCTGGTTTAGGTGAAACGCTGAAACCACCTTAGGCATGAAGGAAGGCACGGTCCGAACCGTGACCCCTGACTCTGAGAATTGCAGAAAAGGGTCTCTACAGGACAGCGCCTGGAGCTCTGACACCCGTCTCGCCGAGATAATGGCCACTAAAAAGACGGCCTTCAGTGTCAAATCTTTCTCTGAAGCACGCCGAAGCATTTCAAAGGGAGCCCCCTGAAGGGCCTTCAATACTAACCCCAGGTTCCAAGCTGGACAAGGTGCCCACACGGGAGGACGGAGCTGAAGCACCCCTCTAAGAAACCGTGCCACATCTGGATGAGCAGCTAAGGACACGCCTTCAACCTTGCCACGCAGGGAGGCCAATGCTGCCACTTGCACCCACAGGGAATTATAGGCCAAGCCTTTGTGTACACCATCCTGCAAAAAGTCCAGAATCGTCGAGACAGGAGCCCACAACGGAGAAAGTGCTCTTGAAACACACCAGACTTCAAACTGGCGCCATATCCTGGCATAAGCCACGGAAGTGGAGTGCTTACGGGCCTGCAGGAGATTGGAAATTACCTTATTTGAGTAGCCTTTATCTCTCAATCGCCATGCCATAAGACCAAAGCGGCAGGCGTCCTCCATGGCCACCGGACCCTGTGACAACAGGTGCGGAACCAGAGGTAACGGAAAGGGAGCCTCCAACAGCATCTGTCGGAGGTCCGCATACCAAGGCCTCCTGGGCCAATCCGGGGCGATGAGCACCACTTCTCCTGGATGCAGACGAATCCGAAGGAGCACTCGCCCTATCAAGGGCCACGGAGGGAAGACATACAGCAAGCCCAGGGGCCAGGGTTGAGCCAAGGCATCCAACCCAGCAGAGCGAGGAACCCTCCGTCTGCTGAAGAAGCACGGGACTTTGGCATTGGAACTGGTCGCCATAAGATCCATCACTGGCTTGCCCCATTTGGCACATACAGTGGGGGAAATAAGTATTTGATCCCTTGCTGATTTTGTAAGTTTGCCCACTGACAAAGACATGAGCAGCCCATAATTGAAGGGTAGGTTATTGGTAACAGTGAGAGATAGCACATCACAAATTAAATCCGGAAAATCACATTGTGGAAAGTAGATGAATTTATTTGCATTCTGCAGAGGGAAATAAGTATTTAATCCCTCTGGCAAACAAGACCTAATACTTGGTGGCAAAACCCTTGTTGGCAAGCACAGCGGTCAGACGTCTTCTGTAGTTGATGATGAGGTTTGCACACATGTCAGGAGGAATTTTGGTCCACTCCTCTTTGCAGATCATCTCTAAATCATTAAGAGTTCTGGGCTGTCGCTTGGCAACTCGCATCTTCAGCTCCCTCCATAAGTTTTCAATGGGATTAAGGTCTGGTGACTGGCTAGGCCACTCCATGACCCTAATGTGCTTCTTCCTGAGCCACTCCTTTGTTGCCTTGGCTGTATGTTTTGGGTCATTGTCGTGCTGGAAGACCCAGCCACGACCCATTTTTAAGGCCCTGGCGGAGGGAAGGAGGTTGTCACTCAGAATTGTACGGTACATGGCCCCATCCATTCTCCCATTGATGCGGTGAAGTAGTCCTGTGCCCTTAGCAGAGAAACACCCCCAAAACATAACATTTCCACCTCCATGCTTGACAGTGGGGACGGTGTTCTTTGGGTCATAGGCAGCATTTCTCTTCCTCCAAACACGGCGAGTTGAGTTCATGCCAAAGAGCTCAATTTTTGTCTCATCTGACCACAGCACCTTCTCCCAATCACTCTCGGCATCATCCAGGTGTTCACTGGCAAACTTCAGACGGGCCGTCACATGTGCCTTCCGGAGCAGGGGGACCTTGCGGGCACTGCAGGATTGCAATCCGTTATGTCGTAATGTGTTACCAATGGTTTTCGTGGTGACAGTGGTCCCAGCTGCCTTGAGATCATTGACAAGTTCCCCCCTTGTAGTTGTAGGCTGATTTCTAACCTTCCTCATGATCAAGGATACCCCACGAGGTGAGATTTTGCGTGGAGCCCCAGATCTTTGTCGATTGACAGTCATTTTGTACTTCTTCCATTTTCTTACTATGGCACCAACAGTTGTCTCCTTCTCGCCCAGCATCTTACTGATGGTTTTGTAGCCCATTCCAGCCTTGTGCAGGTGTATGATCTTGTCCCTGACATCCTTAGACAGCTCCTTGCTCTTGGCCATTTTGTAGAGGTTAGAGTCTGACTGATTCACTGAGTCTGTGGACAGGTGTCTTTCATACAGGTGACCATTGCCGACAGCTGTCTGTCATGCAGGTAACGAGTTGATTTGGAGCATCTACCTGGTCTGTAGGGGCCAGATCTCTTACTGGTTGGTGGGGGATCAAATACTTATTTCCCTCTGCAGAATGCAAATAAATTCATATACTTTCCACAATGTGATTTTCCGGATTTAATTTGTGATGTGCTATCTCTCACTGTTACCAATAACCTACCCTTCAATTATGGGCTGCTCATGTCTTTGTCAGTGGGCAAACTTACAAAATCAGCAAGGGATCAAATACTTATTTCCCCCACTGTATCTGCAGAAATACATCGTCTGCTAGTTCCCACTCTGCTGGATCGATCTGATGCCTGCTTAGATAGTCGGCTTGCACGTTGCTCTGACCTGCAATGTGAGCTGCTGATAGGGACTGTAGCTGCAGCTCGGCCCAGTGGCAAATTTGTTCGGCCTGCGCGGCTAGAGCTCTGCACTGAGTGCCGCCTTGTCGATTTATGTAGGCCACTGCTGTCGTGTTGTCCGACATCACTCGGACAGCCAATCCTTCCAGGGTCACTTGAAAGGCCAGAAGAACCAGAAACACCGCTTTCAACTCCAGGCGGTTGATAGACCCGACTCGTCGGGCGTCCACAGACCCAGGGCATACTTCCCCTGGCAATGTGCGCCCGAGCCCTTCAGGCTGGCATCTGTCACCACTAGGCACCAATCGGGGAGCGCCAGCGGCATTCCCCGCTGCAACATGCTGTCCGACAGCCACCACTCCATACTGAGGCGGGCCGCAGGGAGCCAAGAAAGTCTGCACTGATAATCCTGAGATACTGGAGACCATCGTTGAAGTAGAGAATACTGTAAAGGTCTCAGGTGTGCTCTCGCCCATGGCACCACTTCCAAGGTGGCCGTCATCGATCCCAACAGCTGGACAATGTCCCAAGCTTGCGGGCGGGGCATCCTGAGGAGCAGACGGACCTGATTCTGAAGCTTGCACCGCCGTTGCTCGGGAAGAAACACATAGCCCGAGGCTGTGTTGAACCTGGCCCCCAAATATTCTAGAGATTGTGAGGGGGTCAGGTCACTTTTGGCCATATTGACGACCCAGCCCAGAGACTGAAGGACTGAAACCACTCTGGCTGTAGCTAGATGACTCTCTTTTTCTGAGTCTGCTCTGATGAGCCAGTCGTCTAGGTACGGGTGAACCCGGATACCCTCTCGCCTGAGAAAGGCAGCTACTACCACCATTACCTTGGAGAAGGTTCGGGGAGCTGTGGCGAAGCCAAAAGGCAAGGCCCGAAACTGGAAATGTTTTCCCAACACCGCAAACCGCAGAAACTTCTGGTGCGGGTGCCAAATTGGTATGTGCAAGTAAGCTTCTTTCAGGTCCAGAGACGTGAAAAACTCTCCTGGCTGTACTGCCGTAATGACGAAGCATAGGGTTTCCATGTGAAAATGCTGCACTCTTAAGGACTTGTTTAGCTCTTTTAAGTCCAGGATCGGGCGAAAAGACCCGCCTTTTCGTGGCACCACAAAGTAAATGGAGTAGCGGCCTAGACCTTGTTCAGCGGAAGGCACCGGGGTCACAGCCCCTATCCGGCACAGACTGTGCAAAGTCTCCTCTACCGCCGCCCGTTTGGCGGCAGAACCGCATCGGGACTCCACAAACACGTCTCTCACCGGGGCATCGAATTCTATTCGGTATCCGTCTCTGATCAGGTCCAAGACCCACTGATCTACGGAGATTTTGGCCCACTCCTCGAAAAAGAGGGAAAGTCTTCCTCCAATGACAGGAAACGAGGAGGGGGCCGGCGCACCGTCATTGAGAGGGTCACCCCTGAACTCCAGGCCTTGAACCGGCAGCTGCGGAACGTTTGTCCGAGCGAAAGGAGTTTCTCTGCTGAAAGTGGGCACGCGAAGTAAACCCAGCAGCACGCCCAGGGCAGTACCTTCTAGCTTCACGGAAGCGAGGTCTATAAGAGGAGCGGACCGCCTGATCCTTAGAGGAAGGCTTCGGCCTATCTTCGGGCAAGCGCTGAGGTTTGGAATCCCCCAGGCCTTTAACAATGTTTTCCAGCTCCTCACCAAACAGGAGAAGGCCTTGAAAGGGCAACTTCACCAACCTTTGCTTAGAGGCCATGTCCGCCGCCCAATGTCGTAGCCAAAGAGTGTGGCGAGCCGCCTCTGCTACAGCCATTTGTTTAGCCGAAGCTCTGACCATATCATAAAGGGCATCAGCCAAAAAGGACAAGGCCGACTCCATCCGCGGAGCCACTTCAGATAAGGTCTCCGCTCCATCACCGGGCTGTTCCACTGCCTGCTGTAACCAAGCCAGGCAGGCTCTAGCAGTACAACAACTGCATGCAGACGCCCGAACAGTGAGACCTGCCAAATCAAAGGACCGCTTTAGAGCTGAATCAAGCCTGCGGTCTTGAATATCCTTCAGGGCAACACCTCCTTCAACAGGGAGGGTAGTTCTCTTTGTCACAGCCGTGACCAAGGCATCCACTTTAGGCATTGCAAAGCGAGCCAAATGTTCCTCACTCAGAGGGTATAATTGCCCCATAGCCCTGGCAACCTTCAAAGGTCCCTTGGGGTCAGCCCATTGAGCCGAAATAAGCTCTTGGATGGAGTCATGCAAAGGAAAGGCTCGAGCAGGCTTTCTGGTACTAGCCATCCTTGGATTAACAGAGGAGACTGTGCCACTCCCAGGATCTTCAATCGAGAGGGCTTGTAAGGCATCTGAAATAAGCGCTGGCAGCCCCTCGCGGTGGAAAATCCTCACCGCAGACGGATCATCAAGCTCCTGTGGCAATTCTGCACCCGACTCTGGCTCCTCAGCCCAAGAAGTTCTGCCAGACCCCTCAGAATCCTCATAGCCCGACCACGGGGGGGGGGGGGGGGGGGGGGGGGGGTGCGCCACACTCAGAAGGGGAATTAGCCCTTCTGCGTTTATCAGGAGGATAAGAAACAGGCAAAGCCAATTACAAAAGGCCAGGATCCACCGGGGGGGCAGGCAGAGGGTCCGAAGAGCTCTTTTAAGCATGTACGCCCTATGCAGCATTAAAACAAAATCAGGGGAGAAAACTGCTCCCTGACTGCCCGGATCCTGCCCAGGGCTATCAGCTCTATTATTAGCCTCCCTCAGAGGACCCCCTCCGGATTCAGGGCTCTCCGTCGCAACAGAGGCTGCGCCATGTGGAAAATCCAAAATGGCGTCCGCTGCCAGCTCAGAGCGCAAAAGCTCGCCGCTCGCCATGCTCAGGCCGGCTCTACCGTCTGTACAGCATGAATTACAGAGCCCCGCTGCTGATTTGCGCTTGCCACATTTAGAACAGCACTTTACAGTCTCCGCAGCCATCGCCGAAAACGGCAGTAAAATTCAAAAATGGCGGTTCGCGCCAAAAACATCCCGATCGCGGGCCCACCCCGGAGGAGTCAGAAAACACATACCTCACTAGACCGAGTATCACAGCTCCGGTCCTGCAGAAGAATCTCAAGAAAAAAACCTCTTTTCCAAGATCGCTGCGCTAAAGCGCGATGCAACTTTATTTATTTATTTTTTTAACGCTGTGAGGAAAGCAGAGGCAAATAAACACTCTGGAAGCTCAGATAAGTGGGAAAGGTAGGGAAAGGCGAACCAATGTGCCTGCATCCACTGAGTGGGAAAGGACAGTGAAAAGCAAGCTAATATGTCCACATCCACGGGGGCATGGGTAAGGCAGGGAAAGGGCTGACCTATGTGCCTTCAAAGTGAAGCTGCTATAGCCTCTAACACCCCGGCTAACAACTGGCAAGCCAGGAGCCACCCCCAGGCAGATTTTTGATGGAGCTCGAAGAAGCTGCAGCCACCCTGCTTGGGGAGATAGAGAATATTGAAGAGGCAGTGGAGCTAGCTGGCCATGAGGCACTGTGAAAAATTGAGTGCTCTCTATCTCCCCCTGCTGGTTGATGGACACAACCCATATGTAATGGCTTCATCTACTTGATGACAAGGAACTTGCAGATCATTATGCACAAGCATTTTTCTATAAGCAGCAATGAACTGCCTACTAGCTGATGGGTTGTTGTTACTGACCCTGAGACACCAAATTTTTACAAAAACTAACTCCAAATGATCTTGGCTTACTTTAAAGTCACACAGGAATTTAATTTGCTGATGCTCTATGACTTGCTGATTGCTAAACTTGAATATCAAACTGTCAATGCAAACTGGAATCCAGTTTTATGAACTGAATCTAACATAGACATGCCATGTCTGGACTCCTGCAAAGATGTTAGGAAGTCCATTTTACACACTGCAGGGTCTTTTATATCAGCTGTGTTTGCTGACTGCAATGGAGCCTTGGAACCTTGACATTTCAAATAACTTGATGTCATGCTGAGTTCTCAATTTATTACCTAAGTGTAACCCCTCATTTTCTTGCAGTTTGTGAAGCTTTTCTATGTATTCCCATTGTACTAATCCCCCCTCCCCATCAACCAATGGCTTCTCTCCTAGTGTATTCCTAACAAGCTTGAGCATATGACAGGGATCCAAAAATATAAAAACATTCTCATGTGTTACAGGGTGCTTAAAATATGGCTTATAATCAGAACTTTCTAAATCTAAACAAGCTTCTAGTCATTTTGCTATCCTGGAAGTCAATCCCTGATGTAAAGATTTTTTGCTGAATGGAAATAATCAAATACTAAATTATATATATATATATATATATATATATATATATATATATATATATATATAAAGAGAGAGAGAGAGAGAAAAAGCCAAAAAGAGAGTTCAATATAGGTTGTACCTTCACCCGAGCATGCAATTCAGTGAGTCTTGCTGCCGAAAGCGGCTCACTTCTACACTCTATACATCATGCTGTACTCTAAATATATATGGCTCTCCTTTTAAATGTGAAATATGTGCATGTGAAAAATTTCAACTAATATAACATGAAAGTCCAATTGTAAATCAATGCATGTATCATAAAACGTCACTTGGTAAGGACCCTCTAATCCACACCGTGCAATTTTTACCGCATGGAAAAGCTCTCAAAAACACAGATAAATAGCAAAACTGGCAAAACTAATCAATACAAGTACTGAAAAATAATGCTATCAGGAGCAGACTTATCTGAGTTTTCAGTTTAGTCGCTAATGCACTGAAGGTTTAAAGATTAGCCTCCAATCCACACGGTGCAGAGAAAAGCTACAAAAATGGTATGGGATTTGCATTGCAAACCGTACGAAGAGAGACTAGCTGACAAGAACATGTATACCTTAGAGGAAAGGAGAAACAGGGGTGACATGATACAAACATTCAAATATTTGAAAGGTATTAATCCGCAAATGCACCTTTTTTGGAGACGGGAAGGCGGAAGAACTAGAGGACATGAATTGAGGTTGAAGGGGGGCAGACTCAGGTCTAATGTCAGGAAGTTTTTACAAAAGAAATTCTTATCATAAACCAGGGGCGTATCTGGACTCCGGCGGTAGGGGGGGCCAGAGCCAGAGGGAGTGGGCACAATTTAGCCCCCCCCCCCCCGCCATTGTCAGAGCCCCCACCGCCACCAATGACTTTCTCCACCCCCCTCCCACCGCCAACCCTCCCCCGCTGCCATTGCTTACCTTTGCTGGCGGGGGGCCCCAACCCCCGCCAGCCGAGGTCCGCTTCCACCTGCCGCTGCCTTAAAAACTACTTCTTCAGCCGGCGGGGGACCCCAAACCCCCGCCAGCCGCCCCGAGGTGTTTAAAATTCATCTTCGGCCTCCGTGGCCGTGCTGCTGTTGATAGGAGCTGTTGAATCCACTTCGGAGTCTGACGTCGTTGTACGTGCTGCGACGTCAGACTCCGAAGTGGATTCAACAGCTCCTATCAACAGCAGCACGGCCACGGAGGCCGAAGATGAATTTTAAACACCTCGGGGTGGCTGGCGGGGGTTTGGGGTCCCCTGCCGGCTGAAGAAGTAGTTTTTAAGGCAGCGGCAGGTGGAAGCGGACCTCGGCTGGCGGGGGTTGGGGTCCCCCGCCAGCAAAAGTAAGCAACGGCAGCAGGGGAGGGTTGATGGCGGTAGGGGGGTCCAGGGCAAAATCTGCGGGGGCCCAGGCCCCTGAGGCCCCACGCAGATACGCCCCTGTCATAAACATTGGGAGCATAGATATTACACAATACATAGGGACAGCCATCTATCATCAAATGAGCAATGATATATCTGCCCTCTGGATCTGCTATCACCAATTTTTTCTCTATTTGTAGTTTTTTATGAAATAGTATCAAGACCCCAGCCTTTTTTCCCTGTACAGGAGCCTCCACATAATCCCCAACCCACCAAGTATGCAATTTACGATGTTCAGGTGCAGAAAGATGTATTTCTTGCAACAAAGCTATGGTCGCTCCCCGACGATGTAAACTATGTAAAATCATTTTTCTCCTTATTGGAGTCGTGATACCCCCACGTTCCAAGAATAAACCTTCCAATCGTTCATGTTATAGCATCTGTACTCATCAAATATAACTGACCAATACTCCATAAATCCCGAGGACGTTGTCCCAGCCTCCAACATCCCCCCATACCATTTCTCCCTCACCAATGACAACTTGACCCTAAATTTCACACAAGGGTATTCCAACCTTTACCCCCCGGCCCTAACTCAAGGGTTAATTTATATGAGCATCCCCCCCCATTCCTCTTCATAGAATGCATATCTAACTCTACCCTCCCCCCACCCCACTGTGAAATGGAACCAAGGTGCTTGACCTCCGTAACCCAACCGCAACCCCCCATCTCTGATATGTAGAACAAGAAGGGGGTGGGTAAATTCCCAACCCCCCCACAGGCTAATAGTACCCTTCAAACAACCTTGCTCAATATTGCAAAAAAAACAAAAGTATACAGTTTACGCCTTTGACAGATTATCTAAAACATCCTTCTCGATCAAAGTTCTGTTAGCTTAAGTATGATAAATGCAAGAATGTCCCAAAATGCTACTTCCCGGATATTCCGAGTAGTACCATAAAAGCCTCATAAGTCATTTAACTGCACTGGAGCTCTCACGCTCCATGCAGTCAACAAAGGCCTGGACTGCTGCCACTGTGTCATAATATTTTATAGTTTCATTATGGTGAATTCGCAGCTTAGCTGGATATAAAAGGCTAAAGCGCATTTGTAGTTTGTGTAAATGGCCACAAATTGAAGAAAATTGTTTCCGTTTGAGGGACACCTTAGTGGAATAATCCTGAAAACAATAATATCTTGTGGCCTTCGTATTCCAGGGTTTTACCATTTCTAAAAGCAGTTAATATCTCCATTTTATGATGATAATGAAGCAACCGCAGGATGACCACTCTAGGCCGGTCCTTAGTTGATCTCCTAGTCCCCATCCGATGAGCATGCTCTATTTGTATAGGACCTGCAATATTTTGATGTTGTAAGAACTTAGAAAACCATGCTTCCAGGAAGCACCTTAATTCAGCATCCTGCACCGATTCCGGTAATCCCACCAGCCTCAAATCGTTCCTGCGGGAACAATTTTCCAGATCATCAACCTTTTCTTCCAGAGAAGCTACTGTCCCCTGAAGATGCTTGATTTCTACTGATGATTCCTGTGTTGATGTTTCAAGCTCTCCTATTTTCTGTTGAGCCTCCTGAAGATCTTTGGTGAAGGTAGTGAGCCGATGTTCCATGCCATCCAACTTATCAATAATTTGCTGCAGTTGTGCTCCTAAGGCCTGGCGGACCTCCACTACAACTTCGGAAGCCCAAGCAGATCCTGCCGGAGGGACACATTTCTCTGCCATTTTTAATTCTCCTCCACATTGCTTCTCCACGTCCTTTGTAGATCCTTTCCCTGCCATACGGCCAAACTACAGCTCCAAGGTTGGAGAAGAGTCCTCCAGGTGTCCTGTGCCTCAGTTGTGTGTGTATATATATATATATATTGTGAGCACGCTGGAGTGCTGATGCGGGGAAAAGGGGATAGGGGTTCTTTCAGCCGTCAGCATCCCCGGTCATTTAGCTCAGCTAGGAGAGCAGTGTGCCCTCTAGGGGCCAAACTGACAGAAAAATCTTTAGTTCAGGAGAGAAACTACACTCCCCAGAAGCCAGTGCAGGGTCAGCTGAACTCCCAGGAGGGAGCGGGAGGAATGACTGATTGGGAGATGAGGTCTGATCCTGGAGATGGGGAACAGCTGGTGGAGCTTGGGGAGGAGGAGGAGATGGATTGTAATAAAGAGGAGGTGGAAGGAGAAGGGGGAGAGGAGTGTATGGAAGTGGCTGGTTTGGCTCAGTCTCGAGGAGAAAAGGTAAAAGCTTTTGTGGCCTCTGTACTGCCAAAGCTGTGGATGTTGGGGGAGGCTAAAGTGAGCCTGTGGAGAGGAGGCTGGTGGAAACAACTAACCCAGAAATGTCTGCTTATAAAAGATAGTGCTGTGGGGTTAACAGAGTCAGCAACTGTCATGTGGAAAATAGGCCTGAACTTTGTTGGAAATAATGACTGTTAAGGCTAAGCTGAACTATCTGTGCTGGAGGAGGGATTGAACTATGTGACAATAATGACTGTTAATAATAAGCTGAACTATTCATGCTGGAGGGTACTGATGCAAGTCACAGCTAATACTGTGTTTAAAGAGCTTGAACAATAAAGCCTTGAATTTTTATAAGAACTTTGAGTGTGTTAAAGTCTCTGGAAGCGGGTGGAGAAAGAAACTAAGGGCTATACTGACCCTCACCAACGGAGGGAGAGACTGAGTGAGAGTAAGCCAGTCTGGCTTCCAATCAGATACCACATACAGTTCAAGCTTCTCCTTCTTACCTACAAATGCACTCAGTCTGCAGCTCCTCATTACCTCTCTACCCTCATTTCCCCTTACGTTCCCGCCCGTAACCTCCACTCACAGGACAAATCCCTCCTCTCAGTACCCTTCTCCACCACCGCCAACTCCAGGCTCCGCTCATTCTGCCTCGCCTCACCCTATGCTTGGAATCAACTTCCTGAGCCCTTACGCCAAGCCCCCTCCCTACCCATCTTCAAATCCTTGCTCAAAACCCACCTCTTCAATGTTGCTTTCGGCACCTAACCTTTATACCTTTCAGGAAATCTAGACTGCCCCTATTTGACTGACTGTACATTTGTCCTTTAGATTGTAAGCTCCTTTGAGCAGGGACTGTCCTATGTTAAATTGTACAGCGCTGCGTAACCCTAGTAGCGCTTTAGAAATGTCAAGTAGTAGTAGGAAGCCAGTCTGATCCAGGAGGTGTGCAGGAGAGCTCAGCTCATGCAGAAGCAGCTGAAGCTAAGCAGGGACAGCCTTGGTCCCATCTGGAAGGGTGACCCGGTTACAATATATATATATATATATATTAAAAAAAAAAAAGTAGAAGAAATCTTCCTTCGTCCGTTGCCTCTGTGTCTTGCCTCCGTTCCCCTTTATTCCTCTTCCGTCTTTCTCCTTTCCTGTAGTCCTGCTCAGAGGCTGATCGCATACAGGCAACAGGCAGAGTAACACCTTGTATACAATGCAGACAGGCACCCAAATAACGCTTCACTTAAAATATTGAGCAAAAATACAGCCAACCTCTTTTTGTCATTCTCACCGCCTGATGCAGTCATTAAGGTCTCAGAACAGGGGCTGGAGCGCGGGAATCTCTCTCTCCTCCATCAATTCACCTCTGCCCGTCAACCACATTACAAACCGCCGTCTTTCCCGACACCACTGCTTCAGTAGACTCCACGTCCTGGCTCTCCGTTAAGACATTGCTCCTCTCCACAGTTATCCAAGCATCCCCGTGGTCCCGACTTCTCTACCGGCCACGTGCTGCCCCACCAATCCACTGCCATGCCGCCTCCGCGATCGAAAGTCAGCTCACCCGCCGCCAGCAAATTCGGGCTTCTTTCCCCGGAGGATCAAGGCAGCGTCTGCACCATATGTCAGAGGAAACTGCAGTGATAATCAGGTAGACTGTGGGTTTAGATTTTAACCCTAGAAAATTGGGGCATGCAGCTGGGAAATTGCGGAGCTCAAATTGCAGTGGCCATCTTGGCCGGCAGCTCCACTGGAAGTCTCAACCAGCTAATAGTTTTAAGGCTACATTTTGTTTGCTGAACTTGCTGACTCATTTCCACTCCATCAGCTTTGCTCCTGTCATTCAGCTCCAACTCTTTTACTGATTTTTTTTCCCCTTAGCCTTCATTATTCCCAGGATACATCTATCTACATTATTCAATATCTATCTTATAAATACTAGTAATAAACAATATAAGTGCATTTTTATAATATACCACTGCATTCCACAAAACAAAAGAAGTAAGTTCCCACCAGGGGAGTAGGCAAACCTGTCATTCTGGGTGGGCCGAGTGAACCTGGGTGGACCCTTCCCACCCCACCCCTGTACATACACATAATATAGTGTTTTTATTTTTAATGACCTGACATTTGCCCATTTCTCTCTGAACCCCCTCCTCAGGTTCTACCTCCGAGAAGTTGCCTGTCGCAATTCCTAGTCAACCTGTGCTAAGCACTCTGCCTGTTGCCTGTATGCGATCAGCCTCTGAGCAGGACTACAGGAAAGGAGAAAGACGGAAGAGGAATAAAGGGGAACAGAGGCAACGGACAAAGGAAGATTTCTTCTACTTTTTTTTTAAATATATATATATATATATATTGTAACCGGGTCACCCTTCCAGATGGGACCAAGGCTGTCCCTGCTTAGCTTCAGCTGCTTCTGCATGAGCTGAGCTCTCCTGCACACCTCCTGGATCAGACTGGCTTCCTACTACTACTTGACATTTCTCTACCACATCTCAGCCAAAGAAACAAGAAGTGACATCATTGAGGACAGGACATGATAGAGGGCCAGCACACAATGCCTATAGGAATTGCCTCCGGCAGTAGCTCTGAGGCAGATTAAGAGAGGGGCTCCAGAGAGACTGGCAGGTGCCAGGCCACGAGTGGAGAAGAGGGAGAGAGAGTAGTGAGGCGTCACCACAAAAGAGTTTTGGGGGCCTCATGAGCTGCTGACTGGGTGGGCCTGTGCCCACCCAGGCCCACCCTTAGCTATGCCACTGGTTCCCACTAACCATCTTTCTGTTTTGATCTAGGCACAGGAAAAAAAAGTTTAAATGTTCCCAGGTTTCAACGTAATACATGTTTAATGTGGGCTATAACTGTCATAAGTAAATATTTATTTGTTTAATTTATACCCCACATTTTTGCAGGCTCAATGTGGCTTACAAAGTACAGGAAAGGCATAGATAGATAGATAGATAGATAGATACTCTAAATGGTGAGCACTTGATTCTCATAATATGATGTCTATTTTAGTGGCCTTTTACCAGAAGAATAAATGTCTGCATGAATACAACACGCGCTAGGGTCTCCCTATAACTAACCCCTCAAATAGCACACTGCTTACGACCTATAACAAATTACTACTCACAGCCGCTGCCTTGATTTTCTCTCCTCTCATGCCATCCTTGATCCGCTGCAATCCGGTTTTCGCCCTCTACACTTGACAGAAACGGCACTCACTAAAGTCTGTAATGACCTGTTCCTTGCAAAATCCAAAGGTCACTACTCCATCCTCATCCTCCTCGACCTATTCGCCGCTTTTGACACTGTCAATCATAATCTACTCCTTGCCGCACTATCCTCATTTGGATTCCAGGGCTCTGTCCTCTCCTGGTTCTCCTCTTATCTCTCCCACCATACCTCAGAGTACATTCTCATGGATCTTCCTCTACCCCCATCCCACTCTCTGTTGGTGTTCCTCAGGGATCTGTCCTTGGACCCCTTCTTTTCTCAATCTACACCTCTTCCCTGGGCTCGCTGATTTCATCTCATGGTTTCCAATATCATCTTTATGCTGACGACACCCAGCTTTATCTCTCCACACCTGACATCACTGCGGAAACCCAGGCCAAAGTATCGGCCTGCTTATCCGACATTGCTGCCTGGATGTCCAACTGCCACCTGAAACTGAACATGGCCAAGACCGAACTCATTGTCTTTCCACCCAAACCCACTTCTCCTCTCCCTCCACTCTCTATTTCAGTCGATAACACTCTCATCCTCCCCGTCTCATCTGCCTGCAACCTCTGAGTCATCTTCGACTCCTCCCTCTCCTTCTCTGCGCATATCCAGCAGACAGCCAAGACCTGTCGCTTCTTTCTTTATAACATCAGCAAAATTTGCCCTTTCCTCTCTGAGCACACCACCTGTACTGTCATCCACTCTCTCATTACCTCCCGCCTTGACTACTGCAACCTACTCCTCACTGGCCTCCCACTTAACCATCTATCCCCCTTCAATCCGTTCAGAACTCTGCTGCACGTCTTATCTTCCGCCTAGACCAATATGCTCATATCACCCCTCTCTTCAAGTCACTTCACTGGCTTCCGATCAGGTACCGCACACAATTCAAGCTTCTCTTATTTACCTACAAATGCGCTCAATCTGCAGCCCCTCATTACCTCTCTACCCTCATCTCCCCTTACACTCCTACCCGTAACCTCCGCTCACAGGACAAATCCCTCCTCTCAGTACCCTTCTCCACCAACTCCAGGCTCCGCCCTTTCTGCCTTCCTTCACCCTATGCTTGGAATAAACTCCCTGAGTCCATACGCCAAACCCCCTCCCTGCCCATTTTCAAATCCTTGCTCAAAGCCCACCTCTTCAATGTTGCTTTCGGCACCTAACCATTATTCATCTATTCAGGAAATCTAGACTGCCCCAATTTGATTGACTGCACTTTTTTCTCCTTTAGATTGTAAGCTCCTTCGAGCAGGGACTGTCCTCTGTGTTAAAATGTACAGCGCTGCGTAACCCTGGTAGTGCTTTATAAATGTTAAGTAGTAGTAAGTAGTATCTATGAAAAGTTATTCCGTTATTATACTTCCTCTGTGTAGATCTGTATGCTGCACAAACCGGCATGTTTGAAAATATAAGTAAGATTAAATAAAAGTGCTACCAACAATAAAGAACGACGAGAATGCAGCAGCTCATGTTTGCTTTGAGTGTACTAGCTGACGGCTGCGGGGGGGGGGGGGGGGGGATATAGACTAACCAAAATTGGCTTCAACTTTTTGACGACACCTCAACTCTTGTTTTACTTTAGCATCCTTGGGCTACATAATCTCGTACCGTCTCCTGTTCTCAATCTAACCTCCTTGTGCGGGCTACTGTCAAAAAAAAAAAAACCCTCCTCCTCCTCCTCGTTGCAGCAGCTTTACCAACCCTTTCTACTTCCGTCGCCCCTCCCGGTTCTCATGGAGCAGGCGTGCTGTTACCAGGGCGGTGTGTCTAAGGTTTTTAAAATCTGCGGCGCATGCGCTTTGCGGCCCCTAAGCCGGAGAGTGGACGCCACATTGGGGATAGCGGCGGACTTTTAAAGTTTATGGCAGTGAGTGACTGTCACGCTCAGCTACGTTTCGTGCGCTTCACACGCGCGCGCGTGTTTCTTCCGTTCCCACACTCCCTCCCCTTCCCCCCCGTTTCTGTTGAACCCGGTGCATGGCGCGTTCCCGGCGGCGAGTCCGCTTAAGTTAGGGCGAGCCAAGCGAAGGAGGAGTGCTGTTTGTCTGCCGCTTAGGGCGTGAGCTTTGACGGAGGGAGCGCGGGGGTCTGGCCCTCCCCACCACCTCCTCCCCTTCCTTGGACGCATGGATCCCCGCGTGGCTTGGATCCAGCCGGAGCAGACGGGCCCCGCCAATGCGCTGTGGATGCAGATCTGGGAAACCTCACTGGGGCTACGAGCCCGGCGCGGTGCGGGGACAGCGCGGCGCCACCCACAGCATTACCTGTGCCTAAACTCCTTGGCTCGGCCGAACCACAGTGTGTCACCCCCCACCACCGGCCCAGAGAACCGCAAGCCCCTCTCCGGCTCCTCCTCTTCCACAGAATCCGGCGCCGACAGTCCCGGTAGCGTTCCTTCGCCTTCCTCCGTCGCTACCCCCTGCTTCTGTGCTAGTAACTCTGCTGAGGGCCTGGAACATCGCACCTTTGCGTCAGCTTGCACCTATCTCTCGCCACCCCCGTCGCCGCCGCCACCCCCTGTTCTGGCTAGACTGCACCACCAGAACCACTTGGGACGCAGGAAACACGACAACAAGGCCAGCACGTACGGTATCAACTATTTGTTAGCCGGGGGAGGAGGGTGGCGGCAGCAGCAGCAAAGGGGACCCGCAGGCACCCCGTGGAAAGGGAGGAACAGCAAATACAGCGCTGGTATCCAAGGGTAAGTAATTGGCTAAGCAACATTGGAGTGGTTGATTGTTATCTGGACGATCCTGGGTAGTGTGTGTGATGTTATTTCGAGTTGTATGGGTGCGACGACTGTTTTCGGGACCCCCTGTCTGTAGTGACTGCTGAGGGTGGGTACTCATAAATTAACTTGTCATTTCTGCTACCTCTTGTAATCTCCTCCCCCTACCGTAGTGTCGCAAATATTTCTGTAGAGCCGGCTCCCTTAGTGTGCTGGCTCTCGGGATAATTTCGGTCTCTGTGTCCTGGGAGAAAGCAATCAGGGCGAGTGATCCTATGTGTGAAATGCAACGGCGTTTAGCTGTTTTGCGGGTTGCTCTCAGGCATAGGATGCAACTTTTCAAAATGATTGGGGGATGCTAAGCCCAATAGAAATATCCCCTCTCTTGACACAAGGAATTTTCTCAATACTGGGTGCTCAACACTCCCCAGAGTCGGTTCCTCTGCAGCACATGGTTATATTTCAGCCTCAAGTTCCAAGATGGAAAATACGGTATTGAGCGTCGCAGTCGCTGATAGTAGCATCAAAGGTAACGAAGAGCTTTTGGCTTTACTGTTATGTTGGACTTACCGAGGAACTCGTGTCTAGAGCAGTAGTTGTCACTTATTTTTGTGGAGAAGACCCAGGTTACTTAAGACCCATTTGGGACGTTCTGGCCTTACAGATTTGCTTTCAACCATTCTCTTTATTTTGAGTATCTTCTATCAGGCGAATTGTAGGGAGAGGCAGCTTACCTTAAAATAAGTTTGAGTTTAGTTTAGGGGGGGGGGGGTTAAATATAATACACGCAATACATAGTTGCTAGAGGAATAGGTCAAGTTTTTTGGGGTCTGTTTTTCAAAAGTTCATTTATCGAAAGTAGCCTGATTACTGTTGAGGCCAATTTACGATGACCGTTATGCAATTCAGGAAGTATGTTCCATTAATCACCGCTCTTAGTGAAATATAAAAGGTTGGCCACAGTTAGCTGACCTTGGTTTCTTTTGACAGTGGGAAAGTCTCAAATTCAGCGTCTCTGAAATAAATTTGATTAGCACAAAGGGGACACAATGTTTTTTTTTCCTGTGGTAAATTTTTTTTTAAATTTTTTTGTTACATTGTACCTTGTGCTTTCCCACTCATGGCAGGCTCAATGCGGCTTACATGGGGCAATGGAGGGTTAAGTGACTTGCCCAGAGTCACAAGGAGCTGCCTGTGCCTGAAGTGGGAATTGAACTAAGTTGCTCAGTTCCCTAGGACCAAAGTCCACCACCCTAACCACTAGGCCACTCCTCCACTCTAAAGTAGAGAAATGTCTTAAAAGTAAACTACAAAGTACTTTAAAGGTAAAGAGGTTGTGGGATTTGATGTACTGCTTATCTTTGGTACTATCAAAGTGTTTTATATGCAAGTATGTTCTTTGTAGTGAAAGCCGCTTTCATCATAAAGATTCTTATTATATATACAAATGCGCCTTGTTTATGGTAGCATGGCTTAAATCACAGTTTCAAAAGCTAATGATGGAGGAGTGGCCTAGTGGTTAGGGTGGTGGACTTTGGGCCTTGGGAACTGAGGAACTGAGTTCGATTCCCGGCACAGGCAGCTCCTTGTGACTCTGGGCAAGTCACTTAACCCTCCATTGCCTGCCGCATTGAGCCTGCCATGAGTGGGAAAGCGCGGGGTACAAATGTAAAAAAAAAAAAAATAATGCAGACAATTGGACTTAAACAACTAGAATTCTTTCATCCTGATGTGATTCATTTGCTTCTCAGTCAGGTAGTAATACTTCACCTTGGAACTTGAGGCTGAAATAAAATCATGTGGGTCATGAAGAATCAGTTTAAGCTGGGATTGCCTAACTTTTTTTTTTTTTTTTTTTAATCAGAGGGATACTTGCCACAGGTCGATAATTTTCAACTTGAGTTAAATCCCCATTAGAGGATTTAGGCAAGGGAGTTAGAACAATTTTAGGTAATTGCCATACTGGGTCCAGGACTGGTCTTAGCAACTATGGGACCCTGTGCAGACCAGTACTGTGCCCCACCTAGCCCCGCCCTGTCTGTAAAAATTGACCCATGTAAGTCACCTCAGTAAGGCCAACACACAATCTCTCCACTGCAAAACACTAAGCACAAACTCGTGCAGAAATACACTTAGAACCTTACAGTACCATAACAGCACTAACTCCCAGGACGCAAAGATAAACAACCTTATCTGTAAAAATGCACTGTAAATATTACACAATACCCTAAAACCCCAATGCACTATCTAGTGAGAAAAAAAGCAACAGGACTGCTACATATCTCTACACAAAAACTACATGCTAGCCTAACCAAATAACACACCTTGCTCACACATGTGAAACAGTCTATCAACAAATATGAAACAAGGAATCTCAGACCAGTAATAGAGATACAAAGGCAAAAATCTGAACTGGAAAACAAGGAGTCACTCTGCATATACAGCAATACTAGAGAAACAGAAATGGAAATATGAAATATCAAAGAGGCATATTTTCCAAAGTTTGACATATTCTAATGGATAAATTCAAAAATGAATACATTTTTGTACCTTTGTAGTCTGAGCATTTTATTTTTGTTTGATTCGGTCCATGTCTCTTCTGCTTTTCCTGGATCTCCTGTCCATTTCACATTTCTTCTCTCTCCATGTCTGCCATCCATCTTCTCTCTGTGACCCATCTGTCCTGTCCAGCATCTGCCTAGTCTCTTTTCCACTCTCCATCTGTGTCGTCTTCTAAATTTTTTTTCCAAGGTGACTACCATTTTTTTTTCTGTCCTTGTAGTCTTCCTTTTCTTCTCTACACCTGGCACTGATCTTTCATTTTATGTCCCCCCCCCCCCCCCCCCCGCACTTTTCTGTCATCTTCATCTATCTTCTGGCTTTTATCATCTCCCTCTCATTCCATTTCCAGCACTCTCGTTGCAGCCTCTGTCTCTTCCTCATCCAGTCTCTTAAACCCCTCCCCCAACTTTAACCCACTTCTTTAGTCCCCCATTCCCATCCTCTATACTCATCCTCTTAGCCCTCATCAACCCTCCACTGCATCTCATCAACCTATCAGTCCCATCTCCATCCCGTCTCTCCTTCTTTCTCTTGCCTCCAAGGCCATTCTTCTGTCTGTTACGCTATACCCAATAGCCTCTCTTTCACCATCTTTTTAACCCCATTTTCAATCTCACTCAACCCCTTCAGAGACCTATCCCCTTCCTTCCATACCCCAGTACCCCCATCCCTTTTCAGTGCCTCTGATCCTTTCTCCAGTCTTCCATGTCTCAATCTTTCCCTACATCATCCCCTCATCTCATATTCCTCATTTTACACCCTCGCTCATTCGCTCATTCTCCCAACCCATCAGTATACCCCCCTCATATCTAAAACTGCCAAGTATTTACTATCCCCTCAAATGTCCACTCTATCTCCCCTATCTGTAATTTCCTGACCTATTCCTGTTCCTCTCTCCTCCGCCCACACTGCCTAGCCTCACACATCTCCTGCTTTCCAGTTATCCCCAGTGATTTCTAGGTTACTGGAGTCACACTCCCAATGGTCCCACAGATCCCAGAAAGCACACACAGACCCCAACATACAAACCACCAGGTTTCTTCATCAGTCCAGACAGGCAGAGGCAATAAACAATTATTTATTGTCTTAAAAGTTGAACAATGAATAAAAAATGTGCAATCAGAAAAACAATAACAGGTAACTGAAATATGGATCAATTATAAAACTAACTAAACATTTGCTTACTTCCTAGAAAGTACCTGGGGAGATCAGGGCAGATATCTGTTCACAGAGCTTCGGCAAAGAGCGCTCTCTCTCTTTTCTCCCAGGCTGAAACTGAAGCAACAGCCAGCCACTGCTGGGTAATTTCAAAACTCCAGGCCAATCAGAGCCCAGAACAGTCAAGTTTCAAATAAAAACTGGTTATATCATTGCAAGGCACTTTCTATTATCTGTGTGCAAGGCACTTTCTATTATCTGTGTGCTAACTAAGAAGGAAGGGTCAGTCCTCTGTAACATCTTTAAGCATAAACATGCACAACCTGTTGGACAAACAAGAGAAATACACTTCAGAATCAATTAAGACGGGAAAATATCCGGTACATCTTATAGGCTTAAAACACACTGTTTCTTCACAACCCTCTAACCCCATCCATTTCCTTTTTAAAAGTAGCCAAGGGAGGCAGGGGAAGAGTGTATAGTGGGAGTTTATAAGATTCAAGATGTTAATCGTACTTCTATAAGTATGCCATGGGAGAAAGAGGTGGGGTAAGGGTTGATTTTATAGTTATTACCTGGAATAGAAGTGGAATGAAGCAATGTGCTGATTAGTATATATTAAATGGTTCCATTTTGTCCCACAGTTCAACCCAGAGACTTGTTGGTTATACTTATCAGCAGGTGGAGATAGAGAATAGTAGAGTGCTGCCATAAAGGATACTGTGCAGCAGCCTCTCTTCAGTATTCTTTCTCTTGTGGATGGTCATAACCCGTGCAGTTTCTGGTGGTGCTTGCTCCTGTCCTTTTATTTGGTGGGCTTCAGGTGAGCTGGAGTATTGGTTGCGATCAGCCTTTTGCTGTGGAGTACACCTGGTCCCCCTTCCCTTCATCTGAGTTTGCTGCTGTTTCGTGTGACTTGCTCCAAAAACAACACAAAAATATTCCTCTTCAGTGGAGGATAAAAGGGATTAAAATCTATAGGAGCAAGTGTTAGTATCAAAAAGGGATAAGCAATAGCTCAGCAGTGGGTTATTTAGCACTGTTTCAGAATGTGAATTGCTTCTGCCAACAGGAGCCTCTAGGGAGCCAATTTGTAAGTACTCCTGGTTTTTCTTCTTTATGGCATGGATGGACAGACTGGATAGGCCACATGGTCTTCATCTGCTTTCATTTTCTGTTTCTATGGTAGCCCTAGCAGAGTCCGTAAAGCACTTCTCCTGATGTGGGAGCAGATGAACAGCATTGGGAAGTTAATTAAGCTTGTAGTTGGGCTTTATCCAGTCTTGCTCCCCCCTGCCTATCTGACCGTGAGTGCTGCGGGAGCTTTGGATGACCTGTGGTATCTTGTACACAGCATGTAACAGTGGTGGAAGCGCGGAAGCAAACAGAGGCACTAGGTGTCTGCAGCAACAAAGCAGACACTGTAAAGTTCAAAATAAGTCTTTAAGCAAATCCCGACATGGCCACGTTTTGACAGAGGCTGCATCAGGGTTAAACATAAACGAGTACAAAAATAAATCATGAAAATCAGTAAATTTTTTTTATATATGTTTTTTTATATGGGCTGGAGTGGAGTGGCGGCCTAGTGGTTAGGGTGGTGGACTTTGGTCCTGGGGAACTGAGGAACTGAGTTTGATTCCCGGCACAGGCAGCTCCTTGTGACTCTAGGCAAGTCACTTAACCCTCCATTGCCTGCCACATTGAGCCTGCCATGAGTGGGAAAGCACGGGGTACAAATGTAACAAAAAAAAAAAAAAAAAATGTACGCTTTTTTTAACTTGAAGATTTATCAAGTTTATGACTTAATGTTTTTAGGTCAACTCCCTCACCCGCGGGCAACTCCATCTGTTCAAGGTGCCCTGAAAAGGATTCCCCTGACCCTGGGACACCCTCCGAATCCATATGTCGTCCCAGGGTTATTATGGAGGGCTAAGTGACTTGCTCACGGACAGAAAGTCTGTGACTAGAACGTTTGATCCGCCGGCGCATTTTCTCGCTAGCGCTGCGGTCTCAGGATGCGGCGGCGGGATCTGCTGGGGCTCCCTCCGACAGAGAAGCCTCGATTTCTTTCCCGGAAAAGGCTATTATGGGAGCATTTCCCTCAGAGTTTTTACTCTTTTGATCAAAGCGTTTTTATTGCGCTCTGAGGGAGAGGGGCAGGAGGCGGCCATTTTCGAGGCTCTGCTGCCTCGGGCTCTGAGTTCGTACAGAAGCCGCCTAAGACGGCCTGGTTGGGTTTAAGGGGCCGGTAGAGTGGAGGAGTAGCATAATGGTTAATGCAGCAGGCTTTGAACCTGGCTGTCTGGGTTCGATTCCCTCTGCTGCTCCTTCTGTCCGTGAGCAAGTCACTTAGCCCTCCATAATAACCCAGGGGAATCCTTTTCAGGGCACCTTGAACAGAGGGAGTTGCCCGCGGGTGAGGGAGTTGACCTCACCACGACCAGGCTCTTTAAAGGAAAGAACAGATTCCGTTCTTTATACAGACAGGCATTGTAAGTTCTAATTTTATATCCTCTGCGGTTAGCTCTTCCATTTGGTTGGGCACTTGGAGCCGGCGGAAGCCTGTTAGGTTCATGAGGCTATTCTGTTCTTGGGTGTGTGTGTGTGCGCGCTTGCTTATTAGCATTTGTATGCGCTACCAAACACTTGCAGCGCTGAACACCTGACATTTATTTCTTTATTGCATTTGTATCCCACATTTTCCCACCTATTTGCAGGCTCAATGTGTCATAAAGAGACAGTCCCTGCTCAAGAGCTTACAATCTAGTATAGCTCCATCTTTATTGCCACTCCACATGGCACTGCTGAGGCCCCAGTGCTCCCCTGGGTTCTGATGTGCTTGCAATTCAGGCAGTTTTATATGTAGATCTTTCAGGAATGTGATGGGGAACCTAGTGTGGAGCACTCCAGTTTCTGCATATTGGTTTTCCACAGCTTTGAGTCTTCCTTAGCTTTCCAGGGGCGAGGTAGGTGACCCTTTAGCCCCCTGCAGCAGTGCTGTGACAATGAGAGCCTTATGCTGCTGTTTGGAAAGTACTGCCTATCTGAAAGTCTCCTGGTAGAGATGCCTGTGCTTCTCGAGGTGAGTTACAGTAAGACTATTTCTGGACCCTCCTTGAGGAGGTTCAGGAGGTGTGTACATCTTTAATGGAAGGGAGGAAGGGATCAGGATTAGGGATCCTACCCTAGGTTTTCACTCTTCCACTCTTCTTCTTTCTCAGACATGGCAGTACAGTTTTTAGTAGTCAGGCTTAAGGCTGTTGACTAGATGTTTGTGTGAAATGTTCCTTTTTGAGGCTAGTGCAGGCCTCTCGGGTTTACCTTGTTTCCTTGGTAACCCTGCACCCTCTGGGCTCCCCTGGTGGCATTTGCTCTGTGGGTATTGGTTACATCAATCTAGTTTTATTGAGGAGAGCTGCTGGCCTTTCAGCCTGAAGGTTATAGGTTCAAGGCTGGTTTTTCCATCCTATTAGATACTGTGGGCTCAGCTAGATTTCCAGTGGGGCATATTTTATTTCATTATCTCTTATGGCTTGCTTGGCCAAGTAGTTCTTACATGACTGGAACAGTTTTCAGAACTCTTCAGTTTTAAATTTTGCTCTTCTCTCTCTCTCTTAGCACACTGATACTGGCCACACTTTTACATATTAGCCTCAGCTGCCTGGTACTGCAGCGTTCCCGGTACCTCTAATTGTTTCTTATGGGGTACCTAAATTTCATGAGGAGTAGGCCAGGAGCTACTTCAGTGTAGAGATAGCTTAATAGTGGTTGCAATCAGCTGAGAGTAAGCACTGAGCTCTAGGGGTGCGGCTTCACGACCCACTGTAGTTTGCTTTTTGTAGCATGCAGTGGTACTACAGACATAAGCTGCTACACCATCTGTCTATGGTGTACCTGGTAGTACGACTGATACTCGTCAGGGCGGAGTTTTTCTTCCGGAACAGCAACGGGCGAAGCTGTGCCAGGTTTCTTCCCTCATTCGGCTGAAGGCTCCAACAGCGTTGGACTATGTTCAAGGGTCGTTCCTTGGGCCTGGAGCCACATGCAGCCTTTGCAATGGTATCTACTCAGCCGTTGGTCTTTCCTTTCCAAGGTTCTTTGATTCGTTTTCCCTGGACACTGCGAGCTTCTTTTGCTCTGCGGTGTTGGCTCAGGTCAGATACTGACTCAAGGCATGCCTCTCGCCGCGTCGGAGTGGCGTGTGGTTCTCAGCCACTCAGCTCAGGGCAGTTGGTCCCCCTCGGAGTCCAGGTTGCAGTTCAATCTCATGGAACTTTGGGCATTTTGGTTGGCGCTCCTAGCTTTCGAGATGTTGTTGAGAGTTCAACCAGTCCAAGTTCTCTGCATCAATGGACTTAAAAGAATTAAACAAGTCCCTGAGAGTGCGGCATTTCCGCATGGAAACCCTGCGCTCCGTCATTGCTGCGGTACAGCCAGGAGAGTTTCTCACGTCTCTAGACCTGAAAGAAGCTTACTTGCACATGCCAATTTGGCCCCCGCACCAGACGTTTCTGAGGTTTGCTGTGTTGGGAAAACATTTCCAGTTCTGGGCCTTGCCTTTTGGCCTCCCCACAGCTCCCCAAATCTTTTCAAAGGTAATGGTGGTAGTAGCTGCTTTGCTCAGGCGAGAAGGTATCAGGGTTCACTCGTACCTAGACGACTGGCTCATCAGAGCAGACTCTGTAACAGAGAGCTATCAAGCTACAGCCAGAGTGGTCTCAGTACTTCAATCTCTAGGCTGGGTCGTCAATATGGCCAAAGTCACCTGACCCCCTCACAATCTCTAGAATATTTGGGGCCAGGTTCGACACAGACTCGGGCTATGTATACCTACCCGAGCTAAGGTGGTGCAAGCTTCAGAATCGGGTTCGTCTGCTCCTGAGGATGCCCCGCCCGCGAGCTTGGGACATTGTTCAGCTGCTGGGATCGATGACAGCCATATTGGAAGAGATGCCCTGGGCGAGAGCGTACCTGAGACCTCTACAGTATTCCCTACTTCAAAGATGGTCTCCAGTTTCTCAGGATTATCAATGCAGACTTTCTTGGCTCCCTGCGGCCCGACTCAGCATGGAGTGGTCGCTCTCAGACAGCATGCTGCGGCGAGGAATGCCGCTGGCGCTCCCCGATTGGTGTCTAGTAATGACAGATGCCAGCCTGAAGGGCTGGGGCGCACATTGCAAGGGGAAGCATGCCCCCAGGGTCTATGGACACCCGAGGAGTCGGAGTGGTCCATCAACTGCCTGGAGTTGAAAGCAGTGTTTCAGGCGCTTCTGGCCTTTCACGTGACCCTGGAAGGATTGGCTGTCAGAGTGATGTCAGACAACACGACAGCAGTGGCCTACATAAATCGACAAGGCGGCACTCAGTGCAGAGCACTGGCCGCGCAGGCCGAACAGATTTGCCACTGGGCCGAGCTGCATCTTCAGTTTCTGTCGGCAGCTCACATTGCAGGTCAGAGCAACGTGCAAGCCGATTATCTAAGCAGGCATCAGATCGATCCAGCAGAATGGGAACTAGCAGACGAAGTATTCCTGCAGATATGTGCCAAATGGGGCAAGCCCGTGATGGATCTTATGGCGACAAGTTCAAATGCCAAAGTCCCGTACTTCTTGAGCAGATGGCGAGATTCTCGCTCAGCAGGGTTGGATGCCTTGACTCAGCCCTGGCCTCCGGGCCTACTATATGTGTTCCCTCCGTGGCCCTTGATAGGGTGCGTGCTCCTGCGGATTCGGCTGCACCCAGGAGAAGTGGTGCTCATCGCTCCAGTTTGGGCCAGGAGGCCTTGGTATGCGGACCTCCGACAGATGCTAGTGGAGGCTCCCCTTCCTTTACCTCTGGTACCGAACCTGTTGTCACAGGGCCCGGTAGCCATGGAGGACGCCTGCCGCTTTGGTCTTATGGCATGGCAATTGAGAGGGCGCAATTGAGGGACAAAGGCTATTCAAACACAGTCATTTCCACTCTCCTGCAGGCCCGCAAGCGTTCCACGTCCGTGGCTTATGCCAGGATTTGGCGCCAGTTTGAGTCTTGGTGTGCTTCAAAAGCGATCACACCCATGCGGGCTCCTGTCTCGCCGATTCTGGACTTTTTGCAGGATGCTGTACAAATAGGCTTGGCCTATAATTCCCTGCGGGTGCAAGTGGCAGCGTTGGCCTCCCTTCTTGGTAAGATTGAAGGTGTGTCTTTAGCTGCTCATCCAGATGTGGTTTCTTAGTGGGGTGCTCCGGCCTTCCGTGCGAGCACCCTGTCCAGCTTGGAACCTGGGGCTAGTTTTGAAGGCCATGCAGGCTTCTCCTTTTGAGCCGCTTCAGTGAGCATCTGAGAAAGATTTGACACTAAAGGCCGTTTTTCTTGTGGCCATTACTTCGGCGAGACGGGTGTCAGAGCTCCAGGCGCTGTACTGTAGAGACCCATTTTTGCAATTCTCAGAGTCTGGGGTCACAGTTCGGACCGTGCCTTCCTTCATGCCTAAGGTGGTTTCAGCGTTTCACCTAAACCAGCCTATTTTCTTGCCCTCCTTTGATAAGGAGGAGTTTCCAGAATCTTTTGGGCAGTTGCACCTGTTGGATGTGCGCAGGACTCTGCTGCAGTATCTGCGAGTTACCATCTCTTTCAGGATCTGTGATCATCTGTTTGTTTTGCTATCAGGTCCTTGCAGAGGGTCTCCAGCGTCTAAAGCCACTATTGCCCGCTGGCTCAAAGAAACTATCTTTCAGCTTATCTGCTTGCCAGCCGGTCTCCGCCTGTAGCCTTTAAGGCGCGTTCTACCAGAGCGATTTTCTTCCTCTTGGGCTGAAACTGGAGCACTCTCTCGTCAAGAGATACACAGTGCAGCAACATGGGCTTCTAAGCTCTCTTTTGCCCGACATTACAGGCTGGATGTGGCTGCTAGGAGGGATGCGCGTTTTGGAGCACAAGTGCTAGCGCATGGTGTGACCTGTTCCCACCCTATATAGGGATTGCTTTGTTACATTCCATACGTAATGGCTTCATCTGCTTGATGACAAGGAAGGGAAAATTAGGTTCTTACCTTGGTAATTTTCTTTCCTTTATTCATAGCAGATGAAGCCATGAGCCCTCCCTGTATGATTGTGTGTATGCTGTGAATCTGTTTCAGGTTCTGTTCTTGTTTCCTGAAGTTCCTTCCTTGGGAGAAAGTTGGAAAACAGTCTTCAGGATTCACGTTCACTTATAGGAGGATGAGTCCATTCCCTTCAGTTTATGTTTTGGAGGATGAGTTTATTCCCTCCAGGAGGATGTGTTCATTCCCTCCTTTTGAGTTCATGCCCATGTTAAGGGGCCATCGTTCGCTGTGAGGAAAGTTCATGTTATTCCCATTGCGGTTTGCCATACTGTTTTGGAAGCTTCAAATACTGAAGAGGCAGTGGAGCTGGCTGGCAATGAGGCACTGTGAAAAGTTGAGTGCTCTCTATCTCCCCCTGCTGGTTGATGGACACAACCCATACGTAATGGCTCAGAGAGAGAGCTGCACATCTTGCCCACTCTTTTGTCAGCATGGTCAGAAGGTAATAGTCAAATACAGATGAGCCATTTGTGCAGGCAAACAGCCCCATTTAAATTCTCAAAAACTTGTAAATATGCATCTGCAGACCCTAAAATACCAACATCAGAACTTTGGCTTTCAGTATGATTCTGCATGAAATTTAATGTTGGACTCCTTAATGGGGTAACTGTCTCCTTAAGGAAGCCCCTGTTTCTCTCCTCTCCGCAGTCATCCATACTGCTGTATTGCACACCATCCGCAAATTGTAGCTGCTAAACCAACCAGTAAGTGATCTTAAGGTGGCCAAATGGGTTGAAAAGATGATGATGATGATGAAAGCTTGGAGGAGGCTTTGGTGCATTGGGAGAGGAATAGTCAATAGGAAAAAAAGAGGAGGAGATGTCCCTGTATAAGACTCCGGTGAGAGAATTCTGGAGACTGCACCTTCAAAAGATATAAACAAAATGGAGTCAGTTCAAATGTTGGCTACTAAAATGGTCATAAGAATAACCATACTGGGTCAGAACTTCTAACCCAGTATCCTTCCAGCAGTGGCTAATTCAGGTCACAAGTACCTGGAATAATCCCAAATACTGTAGTAGCAAGATTTTGTGCTACTTATCACAGGGACAGCAGTGGCTTTCCCATTTCTATCTTGTTTGCAGGTTATGGACTATTCCTCCAGTAATTTGTTCAAACCTTTAAAACCAGATATGTTAACTGTTACCACATCCTCTGGTAATGAGTTCCAAAGCTTAACTATTTGTTGAATGTAAAAATATTTCCTCCTGTTTGTTTTAAAAGTATTACCATGTAAATTCATTGTGTGTCCCCTAGTCGTTTTGTTTAGGAGACCAAATCTTGCTAAGGATATAAAAAGACAAAATGGTCCAGTGGAAGGCCATGAAAGTAATATGGGGCCAGCACTATAAGACATATGAGAAGAGACTGGAAGACCTGAATATGTATAGCCTAGAGGAAAGAAGGGACAGGGGAGATATGATACACATTTAAATACTTTAAAGGTATTAATATTGAAGCAAATCTTTTCCAGAGAAGGGGAAATGGTAAAACTAGAGGACATGAGCTGAGGTTGTGGGGTGGTAGACTTATGAATAAGGAAATTCTTTATCACAGAGAGGGTGGTATGCCTGGAATGCCCTCCCAAGGGACGTGGTAGAGACAAAAACAGTGATGGAATTCAAAAAGGTGTGGGATGGACACAGAGGAACCCAATTTAGAAAATAGATGGTAGAAAACAAAAATAAATAAAAAAAACAAACAAACAACGCTTAAATGGCTGTAGGGGGTGGATGTGTGAGTCACACTTGAATGGCTACTTAGTCTGTGAAGAACTAAGGCCAGTGCCAGGCAGACTTTGTAGGTCTGTCTGTGTATATGGCAATCCAGTTTAGGATAAGTTGGAAAGGGCTTCAATAGCAACTTCAGTAGCTGGAAACAAGGACGATGCTGGGCATACATTTTTGGTCTGGGTCCCGCAAATGACAAGATGGATTTGGATAGGCTGGAGTGAGTTTTGACGGCATCTCCAGTAGGTGAAACAAGGACAGAGCCGGGCAGACTTCTACGGTCTATGTCCCAGAAATGCCAAAGTATATACTATCACATTGATTGTAGATTTAATCATGAATGAGTGCGACTGTTGAGCAGACTAGATGGACCATTCAGGTCTTTATCTGCCGTCATTTACTATGCTACTAAGCAAGAAAAATTGGATGCATAGATTGATTTGTATCTGAGTCCAATGCAGCTTGGATTATGGAGGTTTAAATAAGTATGTGACGCTCTGGTTCTATTTCTGGTCAGAAGATCTATCAAGTCAATCATATAACCTGGAGCATCACCGTAGACAATCTTGTGGATCAAAGAGCAGATTTTGAAGGTAATGCATTCCTTGATTGGGAGCCAGTGCAATTTTAATCGGAGAGGTTTAGTGCTATCGAATTGAGTTTTATCGAATATCAGCCTGGCAGCTGTGTTTTGGGCTGTCTGGAGTTTCTTCATAAGCTGTATTTTACATCCCGCATATAATCCATTGAAGTAATCTGCGTATATATAATATGTGCTTATTGTTTACCTGGGGCAATGGAGGGTTAAGTGATTTAACCAGAGTCACAAGGAGGCACAAATTTGTGTGTACTGCTACTCTAAACTGTTAGGATGGAATGCAGTCCAAAACTGCTAATCTGCATATAAGGAAACCATCTATTAAAGCAGTACCTGATCTGCCACTGCTCTCAGGACAGTATCTTTCCATAATACAGTCCTTGAAAAAAATCAAATACTTG
The DNA here is from genome assembly GCF_901765095.1 of Microcaecilia unicolor. NCBI lineage: Eukaryota > Metazoa > Chordata > Amphibia > Gymnophiona > Siphonopidae > Microcaecilia > Microcaecilia unicolor. The sequence goes on along the minus strand of NC_044031.1, from coordinate 248,929,919 downwards.
GACATTAACCACCAAGTTTGACCACTAATGGCTAATTAGTTATTGGCTTGTAACTTCCTCAGAATTCAACCCTTCATTCTTCAGTGATCTTTGTTATACTTTATAACTTATATAGTTTTGTTTTTTTTCCCATGGTTAATATTGGCCTTTACAACTTGCTGTTTGATTTTTTTTTTTAACTGTTTACGCTCTAGAAGCCAAAACAGTGTTGATTAAAAGAAAAAAAAAATTAATACATTTTTAGGACCCTTTACTAATTTATCTGTATCTGGCACAGTATAATCTTGACTGATATGTTCATCAGTGTCTATCAAAACACTACAGGGAGATTTAAAAAAGCAAGAGAGGAGTAGGGAGATAAAAAAAAAAAAAAAAAAGAGGGGGTAGGGAGTAATCTTGATTTGTAAATACTACGTGTTTCTCTCTCCTAACCCTTTAAATATAGGTGCTTTCATTTCTTTAGTGGCTAAATATTTTAGGTTATTCTAGCTATAATTATATCAAAAGCTTTAAATAACATCTGGGGGAAGGGGTGACGGGCAACTTTTTTTTCAGGTACCCCTTTAGTTTTGTCTTAACCTTTGAACTATTATGTGCCGGGCCCAAAAGATGTAATATTATTCCAAGATAAAGTTATGCTTATTTTTTTAGGCTACATGAAGAAATACATGATTTTTACAAATTCATATCTCCACGCCCTGAAGAAGCAGCAATGCGAAGAGATGTGGTTCAGAGAATAGAAATGGTGATAAAAGATCTCTGGCCCTCAGCTGACGTAAGTTTGCTTTTGTTTCATAAATAAAGCTTTTAATTTGGATTGTCCAATGCTACTTGTGTTTTGTAAATTCTCAGGTTTACTTAGAGTAGGCCTCGACAAAACCTGGTAGCCAACAGTTGACATCTCGCTCGTTTCTCTCATTCTTCAAACATTGTCTTCAGTCAGGTTCCAATGTGGAGAGGTAGGCCATCCCCTCCAAGATCAGCAGCAGCAGCTCTTTTACAAACTGATTTACTAAGGCTGTGTCTGTAGTCAGAGAAACTAAAGTAAACAGTCCCTTTAAATATACCTGCAGATCTCTGGAAGAAGCCAGCATTCTTCCTTCCCAAAGCACGCTGTCAGTTGTGTGACAGCACCCCTTGATACAGTATATGAAGCAATCGTCTGTTTCCTGTATCGTGGCTTGGGACCCCACTGGTCTTTGTCTCTTGTTCACTCTCACTCATACTCTCCATTCTTTCTCAGTCAAATCATGCATGTTCAAATCAATATCTAGAGAATAGATGATTAAGCCTGCCTATTCTGTTCACTGTGGCAATCTATAGGCGTACTTTTGTTGTTGTTTTTTCTCAAATTACTGTATTTCACTTACTTTTTCTTTCCTATCATACAGATTGACATTCCTTTTCATTTTTATTTATAAGAATTTTTAAATATACGTTCCAAGATATTACACTCTTGCAACAGAAATCCATTATTAGCACAAGAATACATTATTCAGTATAAAAAGGGAAAAAATAACCTTAACTTTTGTGTTGCAAGTCCACTAGAAGAAAGAAAATATAGGGTGGCAATTCACAATTCCATGAAATGTTAACTAAGGAAGAAAAACAAGGAAGTCGAACTCCAATATTGATTTAACACGTAGATGTTGAAATTTGGCAAGTTGTCCTAGGAGGTGTTGGATATATTAGAATTAAGAAAAACTTCTTAAGTTTCTGGTGTAAAAAAAATTATATATATATATACACAAACACACACACACACACACACACACACACACACACACATATTTATTTATTTATTTATTTATTTATTTATTTATTTTGCTGTTTCCATATGGGAAATTTAACCAAATAAAGCTCATAATTACATAAGTATTGCCATACAGGGACAGACCAAAGGTCCATCAAGACCAACATCCTATTTCCAGTAGTAGCCAATCCAGATGACAAGTACCTGGCAAGATCACAAAACAGTTAAATACATGTTATGCTGCTTATCCTAAAGCAGTGATCTTCCCTCAAGTCCATTTTAATAATGGTCTGTGGACTTTTAGGAAGCCATCCAACCTTTTTTAAAACCTTCTAAGCTAATTGCTTACCACATTCTCTGGCAACAAATTCCAGAGTTTAATTACGCATTCAGTGAAGAAATATTTTCTCCCATTCATTTTAAATTTACTACTTTGTAGCTTCATCGCAAACCCCTAGTCCTAGTATTTTTGGGAAGAGTAAACCGGAGATTCACGTCTACCCGTTCCACTCCACTCATTATATTTCCCCTCAGCCATCTTTTCTCCAAGCTGAAGAGCCCTAGCTGCTTTAGCCTTTCCTCATAGGGAAGTCGTCCCATCCCCTGTATCATTTTCATCGCCCAAGTACCTTTTGTAATTCCACTATATTTCTTTTGAGATATGGTGACCAGAATTGAATACAATATTCGAGGTGTGGTTGCACCATGGAGGGATACAAAGGCATAACATCCTCATTTTTGTTTTCCTTTTCTAATAATACCTAACTTTCTATTTCCTTTCTTAGCCGCCGCTGCACACTGAGCAGAGGGTTTCAAGGTATTATTGACTCCTAATGTGGAACCTTGCATTACGTAGCTATAATTTGGGTTTCTCTTTCCCACATGCATCACTTTGCACTTGCTCACATTAAACATCATCTGCCAATTAGATGCCCAGTTTCCCAGTCTCGTAAGGTCCTTTTGTAATTTTTCGCAATCATCTCACAATTTAACAACTTTGAATAACTTTGTGTCGTCAGAAAATTTAATTACCTCACTAGTTACTCCCATCTTTAGATCATTTATAAATATGTTAAAAAGCAGTGGTTCCAGCACACACTCCTGGGGAACTCCACTATTTACCTTTCTCCATTGAGAATACTGACCATTCCTTGTCATCTATACCAGACCAGTCCAGACTAATGGGTTGTGTCCATCTACCAGCGGAAGGAGACAGAGAAAATAGTTCCAAGTAAACCGCCCCTTAAGGGTATCGTGCAGCCTGGAATGTTTAGTATTTTCTCTGTCTCCAAGCGGATGGTGGATGGATTGTGCAGCTGCTCTGGATTGCTGGCTGGTAGCTCCTGTCCCAGATTCTTCTGCTGACAGTAGAGCCAGGGGTGTGCTGGTATCCGTATTGGGGCTAGTATTAGATGATACTCAGTGTTCCCAAGCTCCTCATCGGCCAGCTAGGGTGATATCCAATGACCCTGGTTCCCTTTCGTTCCCTGGCTGTCTTTATAGCACGGTGATGGTTGATTGTGGCATGGAGTAATTTGTCTCCTCTGTGGGGGTTCTTCTCTTCTGTGGTGATAGGTATATCTGAATTTCTGCCTCTGAGGTAAACCTTTATTTAATCCTGTCACTAGTGAAGAAGGTTGTTTAAAAAAAAAAAAAAGGAAGACGAAACTTTGCTTCTTTTTCTGCCTCTAAGGTAGAGTTCCAAGAATCTGCTTTTAGCGACGCTATAAAACAACTACAGGCTCTGTTCTCATTGGTCTTCTTGGCATCTTGTTCTGTGGGCTTGAGGGAGCCCCCCCCCCCCCTCTCCTGTCCAGGTTTCACTCTCTGGCTGACTGGGTAGCTGTCTCCATCTTATTTCTGTCAGCACTTGTCCTCATAGACTCCCTGGAGAGAACTTGGTTTTTTACCTCCATACATATCTTGCCAATGAGATATTGCATTTTCAATCTCCCATCTGTGAGCTGCTCTGCCTGTGTAACTGCTTTTCTACCTCAGCAATAGAACTGCCCTTTTCCTCAGGTCTCTGATTCCATCCAGTGAGGCAGCTTTCAGAATACGAAGGCTCTGTGCTAAGAGGCACCTCTTCTGACTTGTGAGTAAACTATTATTCATTAAAGGACATTTCAGAAATATAAAGAGACTTCAGGGCGTATTGATGTGCTGAGGTTATACATCAAGATACTGAGATTTTACAGTAATAGATTTCAGGAGGCTTGAACAAGCGTCGTCTATTATATTTTTGGTCATCTTCGCTGTTCTTTTGTTTCCTGTTTACGGTTTTGCGAAGACTTGTTTATTCTGTTTTTTGCATCTTTCAGGAAAGGACCCTCTCTCCAAGCCCATTCTACTTGAGCTGTGTCAGTGTCCTGGGTGGGATCTTGGGCATACGCTCTGGGTGAGATCTGCAGATCAACTACGTGGTTCTCTTTGCATACCTTTGCCAGGCACTATCGTTTGGGCGTTTTGACCCCCGATACGTCTTTTGTGTATGTTCTTGCATGGGTTTCTGCTTCCTGCTCTACCTGAGGACTGCTTTGCTACATCTTAGAAGTCTCTAGATTCATCTGCTGCTGGTAAGGAAGAAAAAGTTGTCTTTATTGATCATTTTAATTCCTTTAATCACAATGGATGAATCCAGGATCTCACACTTTGCCTTTTTCATTCTTTCTTTAGCTGGCTGGAGAAACTGTTTCCCTGTTTAGGGTGCTGGATTTGTTGATATATTGAGTTGATATTCACTTTTGTTTTGTGCGCTGTGAGGAAGGAGAATTGTTGCTATTCTAATTATATTCTGCTTTGTGACATACTGACTAAGGAGCATTCTGTCCTTTAAGACAGAGCTCAGTTTCTTTTGTGCTGTATCTCCACTTCTTGGCAGATGGTCACAACCCACAAGTCTTTGAATTCATCTGCTGTGACTAAAGGAAAGAAAATGATCAGGTGAGACCATTTTTTCCTTGAATTTTTTCAGTAAATATAAGAAATCTTCATCCAGTTTCTCTGCTCTTGTCTCCTTCCCCCTCCTGTTTGTTCTGTAACACACAAAAATAATTACGCACTTGCAAATATAAGAAAAAAATGTTTACAAAGAAGATTCCACTTGCGCTTAGTTTGGTCAAAAGCGGGAATGGTCTCCGATCCCAACTGTAGAATATCTCCTAACCTGCACAGCCATGCAACTTCCAAACCTGAAAGCCCCCCAGACCAAGACCCGGTTCAAAATTCTCAGTCAAAACCAAAGAAGGGGAAGTTTTGGTGACAGTTTCCAAAGCGGTCTCCACAAAACCACGCCCTGTGGAGAGGAGAAAAAAAAAAAAAAGAGATGCTGTAGTTTGCCACCACTAGTTCTATGAAATGAGGTTAAGGAGTCAAAACCACTAGTCAGGACACCATGAATATTGGGAGAAAGAGACTTTGGCATCCCACTACAATTCATGAACCCAGTGCATAAGCGCTGCTACATTGTACAGCTGAATGTAGTGCTCAGACCCTCTTTGTCCTTTGGAAGAGTCAGTTTATTAAGGCCAATGCATACTCTTACCCTGTCCAAAAACTGTTTCTAAATACTCTCTATCCATTTATCATCCTTAAATGTTATCTTAAAAGGAACAATTTCCATAGAGTCCCACAGATCAGTCCAGACATGTCTCTCTACCTGCAGGTGGAGATAGAACTTCAGAGGTTTACTATATGTGGTCATGTGCAGCCGAGCTAACCTCGGTATTCTTTCTATGTAGCAGGTGGAGGGTCATAGCCATGAAGCTCTGGATTGATCTGGCTCCTAGCCAGTCCCCTGGGCCCTATTGAGGTTTTCTCTTGGGATTTTGTGGGTACACCTGGAGGTGGCAGATCCCCCCCCCCCGGCATCCTCTCTCTTTTTTCTGAGCTATGTGCCTCTGTTGTCTGGCTCCAGCTGTGTGTCTCCTGCCTTTGTTTAAAAAAAAAAAAAAGTGCAATCTTTCATTTTCTTTATCCAGCTTCTCCCCTTTTTCTTTATTTGACATCTCCCTCTCGTCTTCTAACCCCCTCCCTGCAAGGTCCGGTGTCGCTCCTTCTCTCTTCACTCTGCTTCTGCTGGAGCCTTTCCATTTTTTGGGCCACTGGCAGTGTTAGCAATGTAAACACGCTGCCTTTTCCCTGCCCGGAAGGCTTCTCTCTGTTGGTACTTCCTGTTTCCGCATAGGTGGGTTGCTTGCAGAGAGAAGGCTTCCGGGCCAGGCAAAGGCAGCATGCTTACATTAGTACATAAGTACATAAGTAGTGCCATACTGGGAAAGACCAAAGGTCCATCTAGCCCAGCATCCTGTCACCGACAGTGGCCAATCCAGGTCAAGGGCACCTGGCACGCTCCCCAAACGTAAAAACATTCCAGACAAGTTATACCTAAAAATGCGGAATTTTTCCAAGTCCATTTAATAGCGGTCTATGGACTTGTCCTTTAGGAATCTATCTAACCCCTTTTTAAACTCCGTCAAGCTAACCGCCCGTACCACGTTCTCCGGCAACGAATTCCAGAGTCTAATTACACGTTGGGTGAAGAAAAATTTTCTCCGATTCGTTTTAAATTTACCACACTGTAGCTTCAACTCATGCCCTCTAGTCCTAGTATTTTTGGATAGCGTGAACAGTCGCTTCACATCCACCCGATCCATTCCACTCATTATTTTATACACTTCTATCATATCTCCCCTCAGCCGTCTCTTCTCCAAGCTGAAAAGCCCTAGCCTTCTCAGCCTCTCTTCATAGGAAAGTCGTCCCATCCCCACTATCATTTTCGTCGCCCTTCGCTGTACCTTTTCCAATTCTACTATATCTTTTTTGAGATACGGAGACCAGTACTGAACACAATACTCCAGGTGCGGTCGCACCATGGAGCGATACAACGGCATTATAACATCCGCACACCTGGACTCCATACCCTTCCTAATAACACCCAACATTCTATTCGCTTTCCTAGCCGCAGCAGCACACTGAGCAGAAGGTTTCAGCGTATCATCGACGACGACACCCAGATCCCTTTCTTGATCCGTAACTCCTAACGCGGAACCTTGCAAGACGTAGCTATAATTCGGGTTCCTCTTACCCACATGCATCACTTTGCACTTGTCAACATTGAACTTCATCTGCCACTTGCACGCCCATTCTCCCAGTCTCGCAAGGTCCTCCTGTAATCGTTCACATTCCTCCTGCGACTTGACGACCCTGAATAATTTTGTGTCATCGGCGAATTTAATTACCTCACTAGTTATTCCCATCTCTAGGTCATTTATAAATACATTAAAAAGCAACGGACCCAGCACAGACCCCTGCGGGACCCCACTAACTACCCTCCTCCACTGAGAATACTGGCCACGCAATCCTACTCTCTGCTTCCTATCTTTCAACCAGTTCTTAATCCATAATAATACCCTACCTCCGATTCCATGACTCTGCAATTTCTTCAGGAGTCTTTCGTGCGGCACTTTGTCAAACGCCTTCTGAAAATCCAGATATACAATATCAACCGGCTCCCCATTGTCCACATGTTTGCTTACCCCCTCAAAAAAATGCATTAGATTGGTGAGGCAAGACTTCCCTTCACTAAATCCGTGCTGACTTTGTCTCATCAGTCCATTGGTAGATCTGCTTGTGGCCTGGAAGATGGAAAGACTGCAGCTGGAGGGCAGGGAAGGGGAAAGAGAGCAACACCAGAGCTTGCAAGGGGGGAGGGAGAGAGAGTAACACTGGACCCTGTGGCGGCGGGGGAGGGAGGGGAAAGTGACACCGGAACTTGTAGGGAGGGAGGGCGGGGCGACACTGGACTTTGTATGGAGTGCGGGCGACATCGAACCTTGTGGGAAGGGAGAGTGGGAGATCGACACCATAACTTATAGGAGGGGAGGGACACAGAGAGGAGGTGCTGTTCAGGACAGAGAGGGAATGACGGTGGACACGAAGAAAGAAAAAAGTCAAATAGGAGGTATTAGAAAGTAGAAGATAGATTGGACTGGGGGAGGCGAGAAGGAGCAGAAGATGGATGGGATGGGAGAGGAAGAAAGAAGTGAAAAATGGTTGGGATGTGGTGGGGGAGGGAAGATGGAGCAGAAGATGGGTGTGAAGGGGGTGTGGGGGGGCTGAGGGAAGGAGCAAAATATGGATGAGGAGGGGAAAGGAGCAGGAGGGGCTGGAGGGGGCTTGGGGATATGGATATAGGGGAGTGGAACAGAGAAGATGAGGCTAAGATGTGTTGGGACTGGAGTAGGAGATGGGACTAAGGGGAAGGGAACAAAGCAGAAGATGGATCGGGCTAGGGGATGTGGGTGAATGGGAAGGAGGGAGAAGGGGAACAGAGTAGGAAATTATGGTAGGAGAGATGGAGTGGGAATTTGAGGGGATAATGAATACTTGGCAATTTTAGATATGAGTGGGGATGTATTGATGGGAGAATGAGTGAGGGTTTCAAATGAGGGATATTAGAAGAGAGGCAAGGAAAGGGGATGCCATGGGGAAAGGTTGAGACATAATGTGAATGACATGGAAGACTGGAGAGAGGATGAGAGGCACTGAAAAGGGATGGGGGGTATTGGAGAGATATGACTATCTGAAGGGGTTGAGTGATGGTGGGAATGTTAAAAAGATGAGATGCTATTGGACATAGGGTATAAGGTAAGGGATAAGAATGACTTTGGAGACAAGGGAATGAAGAAGAGACGGATGGAGCTGGGAACTGATAAGGTTATGAGATCCAGTGGAGGGTAGATGAGGGTTAAGAGGATGGGAGCGGAGGCTAAGGAAGTGGATGAAAGATGGGGAAAGAGGTTTAGGAGACTGGATAAGTGAGAGAGGGAGCAATGGGCATGCTGGAGAGGGAATGAGAGGGCAATGGTAAAAGCTAGTAGGCAGATGAGAAGTGAAACTGAGACCAAAGATTAAAAGGTGAGAGAAAAGGGGATAAATACAGAAGAGAAAAAGGGGAAAAACATGAAATTGAAAGATCAGTGCTAGATGTAGAAAAGGAAAAGAAGAAGAGGAGAGAGAAACATAGAAACATTACGGGAAATAAAGGCCAAATGGCCCATCCAGTCTGCCCATCCTCTGTAACCCCTAACTCTTCCTGAGCGATTCCAAGTGCTTATCCCATGCCTTTTTAAATTCTGACACAGTCCTTGACTCCACAACCTCCACCAGGAGGCCATTCCACGCTTCCACCACCCTTTCTGTGAAATACTTTCTTAGATTACTCCTAAGCCTATTCCCTCTTAACTTTATCATATACCCCCTCGTTCCAGAGCTTTCCTTCAGTTGAAAAAGGCTCACTTCCTGTACATTAATGCTCGAGATATTTAAACGTCTCTATCGTATCTCCCTTCTCCTTCCTGTCTTCCAGCGTATACATGTTGAAGTTCATAAACCTGTCCCTATATTTTTTGTTTTCAAGACCGCTTACTAATTTTGTAGCAGCCCTCTGGACCAACTCCATCCTGTTTATATCTTTTCATAGGTGTGGTTTCCAGAACTGCCCACAGTACTCTAAATGGGGTCTCACCAGAGACTTTATACAATGGCACTATCAACTTCTTTTTCCTGCTGGTCATCCCTCTTTTTATGCACCCAAGCATCCTTCTGGCTTTGACCATCACTTTTTTCTACCTGTTTGGAAGCTTTAAAGTCATCGGACACAATCCCCCCGAAGTCCCGCTCTTCCTTCGTACACTGATGCACTTCACCCCCTATACTGTACCATTCCCTCGGATTCTTGTGAAACAAGTGCATGACCCTGCATTTTTTAGCATTAAATTTTAGTTGCCAAATATCGGTCCATTCCTTCAGCTTCACTAGGTCCTTCCTCATGTCATTCACACCCTCCAGGGTGTCCATCCTGTTGCAGAGCTTGGTATCGTCCGCAAACCTTATCAGACAAAGACATTAAAAAGAGCTGGCTCAAGGACCGATCCCTGCGGTACTTCACTGACAACAGCCCTTTCTTCAGAGCAAGCTCCATTTAGCACTACCCTCTGTCTGCTTCCATTCAACCAATTTTTAACCCAATCAGTTACTCTAGGTCCCATACCGAGGGCACTCAGTTTATAGTCGCCTGTGTGGAACCATGTCAAAGGCTTTACTGAAATCCAAGTATACCACATTATGCGCCCCTCCCACATCCAGCTGTTTGGTCACCCAGTCGAAGAAGTCAGATTCGTCTGACATGACCTGCCACTAGTGAAGCCGCGCTTCCTCAGGTCATGCATTCTATTCAGTTTGAGAAATCTCACAATCCTGTGCTTTAGTATCATGTGTACACAACTCCAATCTACACTAGGAGTGGCCTAGTGGTTAGGGTGGTGGACTTTGGTCCTGAGGAACTGAGTTCGATTCCCACTTCAGGCACAGGCAGTTCCTTGTGACTCTGGGCAAGTCACTTAACCCTCCATTGCCCCATGTAAGCCGCATTGAGCCTGCCATGAGTGGGAAAGCGTGGGGTACAAATGTAACAAAAATAACAAAAAAAATAATAGGGGACATAAACCTTCACCTGGAAGACTCTAATGCAACAAATGAACATGATTGCAAGGACTTCCTACAACTATAGGACCTTAACTTGCCTAATATGCAAGCTACACATGTCAAAGGACATACAATTGACCTCATCACATACAAACTATCCTTAGACTCAAATTTTATACTAATAGATACATGGCCAGACCACCATAAATTAAACGTAGCCCTGCAATGGCGGAAAAAAGACATGCACCCCAAGCAAGAATGCACAACCTACACCACTAGAGGACAGATTGATCCTGCTACATTCTGGCAACAAATCTACAAAAACGAATGGATAGCACAGACAGATTCCAAACACTACCTCCAAAATTGGGACGACAGATGCAGGAACATACTAGATGAAATTGCACCACTACAAACAAGAACCACACGAAGACACAACTCAATACCTTGGTTTAACGAAGAACTGAAAAAACTAAAAACGCAAGCCAGGAGACTCAAACGCGCATGGCAGACGTCAGACGCATGCACAGGAACTTCCAGAGAAGATGATTGAGGAAGCAACGCGAAGGGCACAACAATACTTCGGCGGTCGGGGGTTTGGGTCCCCCGTCAGCACAGGTAGTCCACAACGGCGGCCGTAGCGCGCGCGCGCGGGGGGGGGGGGGGGGGGGAGAGAAATTGCCTGCCTAGGGCCCGTTTCCTTGCCTTCAGAAATGGGCCTTTTTTACTAGTCTTAAATAATAACACTACACACGATCTATACAAATCCGAAATCTTATCACATGACAAACACTACCACCCTAAACCGTATGTAAAATGATGACCTAATATAGATCATAATCCAAGATATTATTCAGGAACCTTCATACAATACCATAATGTATTCTTCTTGACCATGAGTGTATATATATACCATGATATATTCCATATATGTAATGTTCCATGTATGTAGGCACCTTAACGCAATACCATTTGTAATTCTGTTAACCAGAAATAGCAACCGCCATTACGGCAAATGTAAGCCACATTGAGCCTGCAAATTGGTGGGAAAATGTGGGATACAAATGCTACAAATAAAAATAAATAAATTTTTTCCATTACCTTACCACTGAGGTCAGTTCTCCAGGACCACTCCAGTTTCTAAGGAAGTACATAAGTATTGCCATACTAGGAAAGACCAAAGGTCCATCAATCCCAGCATCCTGTTTCCAACAGTGGCCAATCCAGATCACAAATACCTGGCAAGATCCCAAAAAAGTACAAAACATTTTATACTGCTTATCCCAGAAATAGTGGATTTTCCCCAAGTCCATTTAATAACAGTCTATGGAATTTTCCTTTAGGAAGTCTTCTAAACCTTTTTAAAACTCCGCTAAGTTAACCGCCTTTACCACATTCTCTGGCAATGAATTCCAGAGTTTAATTACACATTGAGTGACGAAACATTTTCTCCGATTCATTTTAAATTTACTACATTGTAGCTTCATCGCATGCCCCCTAGTCTTAGTATTTTTGGAAAGCGTGAACAGACGCTTCACATCTACCCGTTCAACTCCACTCATTATTTTATAGACCTCTATCATATCTCCTCTCAGCCGCCTTTTCTCCAAGCTGAAGAGCCCTAGCCGCTTTAGCCTTTCCTCATAGGGAAGTTGTTCCATCCCCTTTATCATTTTCATCGCCCTTCTTCACCTTTTCTAATTCCACTATATTTTTTTGATTTATAGTGACCAGAATTGAACACAATATTTGAGGTGTGGTCGCACCATGGAGCAATACAAAGGCATTATAACATCCTCATTTTTGTTTTTCATTCCTTTCCTAATAATACCTAACATTCTATTTGCTTTCTTAGCTGCAGCAGCACACTGAGCAGAAGGTTTCAACGTATCATCAACGACGACACCTAGATCCCTTTCTTGGTCCGTGACTCCTAAAGTGGAACCTTGCATGATGTAGCTATAATTCGGGTTCCTCTTTCCCACATGCATCACTTTGCACTTGCTCACATTAAACGTCATCAGCCATTTAGACGCCCAGTCTTGTAAGGTCCTCTTGTAATTTTTCACAATCCTCCTGCGATTTAACGACTTTGAATAACTTTGTGTCATCAGCAAATTTAATTACCTCACTATTTACTCCCATCTCTAGGTCATTTATAAATATGTTAAAAAGCAGCGGTCCCAGCACAGACACCTGGGGAACCCCATTAACTACCCTTCTCCATTGAGAATATTGACCATTTAACCCTACTCTCTGTTTTCTATCTTTTAACCAGTTTTTAATCCACAATAGAACACTATCTCCTATCCCATGACTCTCCAATTTCCTCTGGAGTCTTTCATGAGGTACTTTGTCAAACGCCTTCTGAAAATCCAGATACACAATATCAACCGGCTCACCTTTATCCACGTTTGTTCACCCCTTCAAAGAAATGTAGTAGATTGGCGAGGCAAGATTCCCCTTCACTAAATCCATGTTGACTTTGTCTCATTAATCCATGCTTTTGAATATGCTCTGTAATTTTGTTCTTAATAGTCTCTACCATTTTGCCCGGCACCGACGTCAGACTCACCGGTCTATAATTTCCCAGATCTCTTCTGGAACTTTTTTTAAAAATCAGCGTTACATTGGCCACCCTCCAATCTTCCAGTACCACACTCGATTTTAAGGATAAATTACATATTTCTAACAATAGCTCTGCAAGCTCATTTTACAGTTCTATCAGTACTCTGGGATGAATACCATCCAGTCCAGGAGATTTGCTACTCTTCAGTTTGTAGAACTGCCCCATTACATCCTCCAGGTTTACAGAGAATTCATTAAGTTTCTCCGACTTGCCAGCTTCAAATACCATTTCCGGCACCGGTATCGCTCCCAAATCTTCCTTGGTGAAGACCGAAGCAAAGAATTCATTTAATCTCTCCACTACGGCTTTGTCTTCCTTGAGTGCCCCTTTTACTGCTCGGTCATCTAGTGGTCCAACCGATTCTTTTGCCGACTTCCTGATTTTAATATACCTAAAAAAAATTTTTACTATGTGTTTTTTTGCCTCCAAACCAATCTTTTTTTCGAAGTCCCTCTTAGCCTTCCTTATCAGCGCTTTGCATTTCACTTGACATTCTTTATGCCGTTTATTATTTTCAGTCGGTTCCTTCTTCCATTTTCTGAAGGATTTTCCTTTAGCTCTAATAGCTTCCTTCACCTCACTTTTTAACTTTTTAAGTATTGAAGCACCAGTCAACGGAGCCACCAGAACCTCTCCAAGTATCTTAAGCACCCTCGGGTGTATGCAGTGGCGTTCCTGGGGGGGCTGGCACCCGGGACGGATCGCCGATGTGCCCCACCCCCGGCGAAAGGACCCCCTGCGAAGGAACCCCCCCTCCCCCCGCCGGGTGCACGCCGCTGGGGGGGGTTGTTCCATGCTTCTTCTCTCTGCCCCGGAACAGGAAGTAACCTGTTCTGGGGCAGAGAAGAAGCATGGAACAACGGAGGACAGGCGGGCGCAGCACCCCCCCAGTGGCGTGCACCCTGGGCGGACCGCACCCACCGCCCCCCCTAGGAACGCCACTGGGTGTATCCCATCTGGCCCCATTGCTCAAAAGCCAACCTGGCAGAGAATTTAGAGAAGACTGTCACATGGAAAGCGGAAAAGAGACTGGGACCAGCCCAAGTAGAAAAATAAAATGCTCAGACAAAGGTAGAAAAGAAAAAATATTTTTATTTAAAGGACTGAGATGTGCCTGCTTTTGTGACATGTACATCTTTCTATTTTTGTGTTCTTCAGAGTGCAGGAGAAAATACATTTCTGTTTCTCTCTCTTACCAGTGTTTGCACTGCTTAGAGAGTCTAGCTTTCTTGAGGAGATATCTATTTCAGTTTTTCTGTGGTTCCCTATTTTGTATATTGATAAAAACCACCGAGGTGGAGGAACAGATGACCACTTTGAATAGTAGAACAAGGAAAAGAGGGCGGGAAGTGGAAGGATCTTCCAACATAGTACATTAACACGCAGGTAATTGTTCAAGAGGTTTTATTGGCAACTACCTGTGTAATAGTGTCCTATGTTAGAAGATTCTTCCACTATCCTCTCTCTCTTCCCTATTTTGTATCATGCGAGGGTCTGTCCATGCTCTGCATGTGCAACTTAGGTGAAGTATTCTGCTAGCATGTAATGTCTGTAGGAAATTATAACAGTCCAGATTGTTCCAGTTTCCCAGTAGCAGGTATATTGGTGCTCTAGGGCGCTTAGCACGATCCTTTCATAGGTAGGTTAGGGCTGTTGTTATGATACATTTTCTGTATATGTTTTGAGTGTCTTTTTGCTGGGTTTTGTGTTACTTCATAAATTGTCTGGCCCTATTTGAAAGACACTGGGGCAAACAAAACTCCATGTGATTTAAGCTTGTGGTGATCACAATTTGAATATTTTTTATGGTGAGTTGTAAGGGGGATAAAGTAGTTAAGCGGCTAGGATAACCGGTTCATCCTAGCTGGTTAAGTGCTGAATATCACACAAACTGTTTTTATCAAGCTGTGTTTGCTTGGATATTCAATGCAGGTGCATGGAGTTAGCTAGGCACTGAATATCAGGGAATAATGCCAGCAGTGGTCAGCTAACTGCTATCAGGTGAATATTGGGCCCAGTATGTCTGCTGGAGAGGGATTATGTTACTGGAAAAAGTTAAGGAAACGTCCATAGACCGTTATTAAATGAACTTGGGGAAAATCCACTATTTCTGGGATAAGCAGTATAAAATGTTTTGTACATTTTTGGGATCTTGCCGGGTATTTGTGACCTGGATTGGCCACTGTTGGAAACAGGATGCTGGGCTCATGGACCTTTGGTCTTTCCCAGTATGGCAATACTTATGTACTGAGATGAAACCAGTATCAGATTTTATTTTGTCTGGTGAATTCTATGGGGAAATTCTGTAGTTCAGTTTTGCACCTACCATGAGGAAGGCTCCTGTGGATGCAGAATATACATTTGCATTTAACACTGTGACAGTGAAGAGTCAGGGATGACTTTTTTTTTTTTAATGTTTTTTTTTTTATATATATTGGAGTTCCAGGCAACATAATTCAAATAATTTTTGTTGAGTATAGCTGATGTCAGGTTTTTTGTTTTGTATAGCTTGGTAATATAAATTGCATTCTATTTTTCCTGAGGCAACTGCCTGATTACTGCTCAAAGTAAGGGGATCCACTCATCCTTCTTCCTAATCAGAGTTTTTCAAAGGATCCTCTCTTTTGGGTGCCTTGAAGGGGTACCACCTTATCCCTTCCCTCAGAAAGCAGACTGCCGTGAGCTACCCCAGGAATAAGTGCTGGCAACTTGAGGAGGCCAAGAGGAAAAAAGTAATGCCAAAAGGGGAGGGGGCAGGAGGGCTAGGAAAAAAAAAAAGGTGCTGGTTGTAAGGGGTGGGGGGGGGGGGGGGGGGGGGGGGAGTGCCGCTTGTGGATGGCCTCAGGAAAAATGTTCTCTTTTTTTTTTTTTGTGGCAGGGGTGCGGGGGTATTTTTTTCCATCCATGTTGCATGGTATGGAGAGTTGCTGCTAAGGAAGGAGAAAGTTGGGATCGGGAGAAAGTGAACAGAGAGGGTGCTGGTGTCAGGCCTAGGGAAAGTGCACTCTTCGAATGTGAAAGAGGCATAATGAGAGAAATTTCTCTTGGTGCTGGCTCATTTCAGTAAAAACCAAAAATCTTCTTCACTGTTTTGATATACTGGCTTCATATTCAGTGTTTTAGTCTGGGGTGTGTGTTGAATAACCATAACGAATATGTATCAGATGTATATATGCAAATGAATATGCTAATGTGCTAATCCATATCCTCCCCCCCCCCCCATCCCCAAATGGAAGGGCCAAACTATGCCCATGCATATAATGAAGCGTGCATTAATATATTTTTTTTTTGTTGTGGACTGGCAGTGAACTTTTCTGTGGCCTTTGTGTTTCAGTGTTCAAGTTTCATGTAATCAATATTGCAGTTTTCATAGGTGTTTCAAATATTTTACTTCAGGCCACAGGAGTAGTTGATCAGTTTGTGCGATAAAATAACTTTGGTTGCAATGTCTTTGAGGCAGTCTTTTTTTTTTCTTTTTTCTTTTTTTTTTCTTTTTCAGGTTCAGATATTTGGCAGTTTCAGTACAGGGCTATATCTACCAACTAGGTAAGTTTGGTTTGTTTGTTTTTTTTTGTTACGGAGGTATTGTAAATCTACTTTTATTTTTCAAGTTCTTGTACCAAATCATATCCCTGGAATTTAATACAATGTCTGTAATGTTATTTCTGCAGTCTTTGAAACACCCATCTGCCAGATGAGTGTGGTGACACCAACTTTAGCTAGACTTTTTATTAGCATTAGGAGTTCTTTGCTATAAGAAGCAGTGACAGTTCTTCAGGCCAGCCTTCTTGTCTGGAGACTTTACAGCTGTTAGAAACAGAATTTTTAAAAATCCTGCTGGAGCAGAGTTGGGGACTCGGTAGGAGTTTTGCTAAGGATCCCATCAAAGCATTTGTAATGACCATGTGCACAGACTTAACTGTTGACCCCCAATAAGTTTGTCACTTAGGACATATTGCTATATTGTATATACTCAAAAGGAGGAAGTTGGAGAATTTATTAAAATGTATAATCCGTCCATCCAAAAATCTGGGCGAAGTACAATAAAACAAACATAATCAAATTGCATAAAACACTATCAATACACTCAATACACATAAACAGAGCCTTAATGTGGATCTGGGAGCCCAAACACCCCACCAGCTGTGCTTTAGAGAATGCTCTCTGATATAGTAAAGCCTTTATCTGTTTCGTAAATACCGCCAAAGAAGTCAATTGCCGTACAGAAAAAGGCAAAGCATTCCATGTTTGAGGTCTGACAACAGGAAAAAATCCACACAAGAGCAGCCTGCAGTCGAATAGTGCAGACAATGGGAACAGTCAACGATTCTTGATCCAGCAATCGCAAGGATCTTGTAGGATAATACTCCTGCAACTTTTGAGCCTCATCATGCAGTTCCTTAAAAACCAATACCAGCAGTTTAAATTGAATCTGCCAGGCAATGGACAACCAATGCAAATGTGGAGTAATATGTTCAAACTTAATTGCTCTAGTAAGAAATTGAGCTGCACCATTCTGCACCACCTGCAGAGCTCGCAACACTCCATGCGGTAATTCACACAATCAAGGCGTTACATTAAAGTGTGGTAACAAATAACTTTGCAAAACAGCATGAAAATTCTGCTCCGAAAGAAAACCGAATCACCAAACGCAGTTTAAAAACACTGTATGAATCACTGACCTAACATGTACCTTCATTGACAAGGTCGTGTCTAAGGTCACTCCTAAACTCCGAATAGAATCCAACACTGGCACAAAAACAGAATCCAAATAAAAGACATGAAAAAGGACAAACCTCACCCACCCACGAGAACCGCAAAATTTGGGTCTTTGTCACATTCCATTCATCCTTAACCAGGACTGAATCTTACAAAAATGTGACTCCACTAACTGAAACTTCTATATCTGGAACAGAAAAATAAAATTGTATGTCATCGGCATACAAGCAATAGCAAATACCCAATCCTGCCAAAACTTTGCAAATCAGCAACAAAAACAAATTAAACAATAGTGAAGACAAAGAAGAACCTTGCGGTACTCCTAAAGTCATTGTCATCCATGCTGAGTTTGAAGAGCCTTGTACTACTTGAAATGTCTGGGCTTTCAAAAAGACCGAAATCAGGCCAACACTTTCCCGGTAATCCCAAATGATTTCAAATGACGCAACAACAACTCAAACACAGCCGCAACATTCAGGGAAATCAGCAAGAACTGATGCCCATGATCAATCCAGCGTGAATGTGTCATCTTAATCTTCCTCTTCATTTGCATTTCATTACTTCACCTAAGTTTAAAACTGCTTTGAAAATTTTGCTTTCTTAGGGTCAGCTTCTCCGTTCTACACAATTGGGTGTTATCTCTTCCTACTAGCAGTGGAGGTTGAGAAAACTGAATTCTGCCAGTACCCATCAACAGCATAAGCTAAGCTACGGTGTTCCCTTGAACAATCTAGTATTTTTCTCTTTTTCAGCAGGTGGTAGGTCTTGCTGATGATGCTCCTGGCTGCAGCCTCACAACATGGTTGAGCCTAGTGGATGCTCCCAGGCCTCAGTCTCAGGACGGTACCTGGTTGAGGTCAGAGCTTGGCTGTGCAGCTCCCAGTCACACTTATTATGCTACTGTGTGAGGCTGTGGGGCCTTGCTCAAGGGTTATGGGTCCCCATCCTCACCCCTCTTGGGGGTTCACCCTGATTGGGTGTACTCCCCACGGGCTTCCCCTGCAGCTCCCAAGTTTTTCAAGTGCTAGCTTTGGTAGTGCGTATATAAAAATAAATAAATTCAATTGGCCTGGCTAGCTTTATGCCCTTTGTCAGGGGCAAATGCTGTTGTAAAGAGATAAGTAGGGAATTTTTCTGTAGGCGTACCCAGAGAACCAGGAACGGCAGATATGCTGAGGGTAGGCCCAGGCAGGCAGGTGTGCATGCGTCTACCATAGAGTCAGCAGCTGAGCAGGGATAATGGATTTATAGTGTGTAAATGTGGCTCATTCAATCTGTCTTCTCTGTCTGAGCATTTTACACGTGCTGTTCTCCTCCCCCCTTGAGCTCTGGATATATTCCTCTGTGTTCCTGCCAATGCAAATTGGCAGAATCCTCACGTCTCTCTCAGTTCACTCAGACAGGGTGAATAAATCCTTGGTCATGTGCTGAGCTTTTTTCATTCCTGTCCCATCCCCAAGGTTGGCCTGCATAGGGGGATCCGTAGGTGCCCCGGTGGTTTTTTGGCTCCAAAGCTTGACCCTGATAATCAGGCCCTGCACAAGTGCTCTTTTGGAACCTAATTATAGCCTTAACACTAACCCTCATCCTCTTGGTTGAGGGGGATTGTCAGAGACCCTGTTTTGGGAGCTTAGCACCGTAGAATGGATCTTGCTATTCCAGCGGGTCTGGGTTCTTCAGAGGGATTGGAGGAAGACTCTGAGGTCCTCTTGGGCTTCCAGTTCCCCATGGACTCCAAGGACTCTTCCTGAGAAAATATGAGAGAAGACATTTCTCTGGGTAAGTGAACATTTTGCTCTGTGCTTCGTTGATTTTAAAGCTTGGGGATAAGAGAAATTTTAGGTTTGATAGCTTGAAAAAAAAAAAAAATATATATATATATATTAGAATAATTCACTATTCAAAAAAAAAAAAAAGATGTGCTAGGGGTGAGTATGAAGACTGCAATAGGCTCTAATGTAGGCTGTGATGGAAGTTTCCGTTCAAAACTATAGGAAAAATGGGTTTTACACTATGGAAACTAATAATGTTTGCTTATTTTATATATATAACTTTATTAGTTTCCATAGTGTAAAACCCATTTTTCCTATAGTTTTGAACGGAAACTTAACCATCACAGCCTACATTAGAGCCTATTTCAGTCTTCATACCCACCCCTAGCACTTTTTTTTTTTTGGAATAGTGAATTATTCTAACTAGGATAGCAAGAGAGTTTTCATTAGTATTTTATTAGATTTCATTACTTTCTGAGAAGCAGACACTAATCACAATATACCATAATAATCTTAAGACTCCTTATATTAGTCTAATATTCCTAGTATCTTAACAGTTTTAATTACAACTCACTAAGATGCAGACAGCAGTCCAGGCAGTGAGAGGGATGCTTTCCTTAGCCTCTGCAGCAGATGAATCCAGAAACTGCAGGGTTCTATCTGCCTATTAGCTGGTGGAGATAGAGAACACTGAAATGAAGGCAATGACTCTGGACATCCAGCTTCTCAGCTCTTCAGTAGATCTCCAGCAGGTGGTGGATAGATTCTCTCCAGCTCCAGGATTCTGGTTTGTGGGTGCTCCTGGGCTGTGTTTGGCCAGTTGAGCCATGGGGTTTGTGGCTGAAGGTGCCAGCTGTGAGGGAAAGAAGCAGCAAGGTCCATCAGTTGGCTGGAACTGTGAGCAGTGTTGAAAGCCTTGCTGGCTATTACGGAGTTACTGGAAGGTCAAGCGGTCTGTGTGCTTTTGGACAACACAACAGCATTGACCTACCTCAACTGTCGGGGTGGTCTGCAGAGCAGGTCGTTGACTGCAGAAGCGTGCAATCTTCTGGAGTGGGTGGAGAACCACGTTCTGTGTTTGTCAGCGGTGGCGCACATTGCTGGTCAGCGCAATTTGTAGGCAGTTTTTGTCAGTTATCTCCTTGATTCGGCAGAATGGGAGCTGGTGTCACAAGCATTTCTTAAAACTTGCCAGATGTGGAGATTGACCTGATGGTGACCAGGGCGAATGCCAAGGTAGCCAAGTTCTTCAGCAGAAGAAGAGCCCAGGTTTGCAGGATTGGAATACCCTACTGCAGCCCTGGCTGGAGTTGACACTCCTTTATGTGTCCAGCTGTGGCCCCTAATCAGGCAGGTTCTCCATAGGATAGGATGACACCGGGGACCGGTGATTTTTGTGATGCAGGATTGGCTGTGCCGCCCTTGGTATGTGGACTTGGTACATTGTAGGGGTATTTACCAGAGATCTCACCTTTGCTGGTCTTGGCCTATACAAGCCTGAACAATTCTTAGAACAATATGGATTCTGCAACCTGTGACCTGAATACATCTGTACCTAGCAGAATCCAGCTTTCTTGCAAAGGAAAATTACTGCATAGCATTGCCTGATTACTTCTTCCAAGGACATATTCTCTGTATTGCCAGTTAGCCCTGTTATCTCCTGGGAACGTTGGGGGAGAGAAGCTCTTGGCTACAGGAATATGCAATCATCCTGGAGGATCTGAGCTAACAAGGAATTGGCATGACATTTATAACAAAGGTTTGCTTCTGGAACATGCAGGTGGCTGGACATGATGTCATCATAAGTGATTGGTCCATGGGTATCATCTGACCTTTTGGATACCAAAGATTTGGATTGAAGAAGGTTCAGTCAGGGAGGGGAGTTGAGAGAAGAAGACGAGAAGGAAGAACACCAGACAACTGGCAGGTGGATAGAAAGCTCTGAAGAGCCAGAGACTGTTTTGAACTGCATACCTTGTAAGCAATTGACAAGGTTAGCTCAGCTACAACAAGGCCTCATCTACTGACTGTGCTATCTACATTCAGATACATAAATCTTGGACCTTTTTCCCGGACTGAGAAGCTCGCTGAATCTTTCAGCTGGAGACTCTGAGGAATTCTGCTTCTCCACCACTGGGAGTCCGACAGACAGGGTGAGATCAAGGGTATATTCCTATGTTCTGGGATAGTTAGTCTTTAGTTGTGTTTGAAATAAGAGAGGTTTGCGTCAGGACTTTGGTCTGTTTATTCAGCTGCTAACTTGTATTCTGCATAAGACAAGTGATTAAGTTTTCACAATAATCATTAGTTGTGATTTGTTTAATCACTCCCTTTAGTTAGTCTGTAGTATGATATATTGTGTTATCTATTCTGGTGATAATCTAATTTTATAGCAAGTAATTTTGTATTTAGCTTGGCATTTTGCTTCAGTATATATATATTTCTTTTACATAATAAACCCTAAATATATTTAATCTGTGGCATGGTGTTTTGGTTTATTTTCACAGCTAAACTAGCTTTTCAGTGGACTTCAGAGGTACCTCCCCTAGACCTGAGTCATAGTTTTACTATCTGATATAAGTACCTCTAGAAACACCCTACAACATCTCCTGATTGAGGTGCCCTTTCAGATTCCAGTCTTGTCACGTTTACTGCATCAGGATCCAGTACTAATGGAGGATCCTTCCTGCTTTGGTCATATGGGTTGGTTTTTGAGAGGTCGCGATTGAGAGAAAAGGGCTATTCTGACACGGTGAAGGCCACCCTTCAGGCTTGGAAGCAACTGTGTATTCCCGCATGTGACAGACGTTTGA
The DNA here is from genome assembly GCF_901765095.1 of Microcaecilia unicolor. Lineage (NCBI taxonomy): Eukaryota > Metazoa > Chordata > Amphibia > Gymnophiona > Siphonopidae > Microcaecilia > Microcaecilia unicolor. The sequence continues at coordinate 248,907,746 of NC_044031.1, read as the reverse complement.
ACCTTGGTGTGCAACTCGTGTTTGGTCGCCATTGTGGGTGTCAGTGTTGCAGATGTTGGCCATTTTGCCGGAGGGTCTACAGAAGGGTTTGGCCTCCAACTCTGGTTCAAGTCGTGGCTTTGGCTTGTTTCCAGGGGCAGGTATTGGGTTCTTCCTGGAAGCACATCCGGATGTGGTGTGCTTTTTGTGAAGTGTGCTTTATCTCCCCCTGCCGCTTTGCCATCCTTGTCTGCTTTGCCATTCGAGCTGCTGCGACTAGCGTTGGATAAAGATCTCACCCTGAAAGCCATTTTTCTAGTGGCCATTGCTTTGGCGCGTCAAGTCTGAGATCCAAGCATTGAGATCTTTCAGTTTTCGGAGTCTGGTGTGACTTTGCAGACAGTACTGTCCTTTTTGCCAAAAGTTGTGTCCTCCTTTTTATCTAAATCGGCCTGTTTCTTTCTTCGTTTCGGTGCGAGGACTTTCCAGAGAATTTTACTCAGCTATGCCTGTTGGATTTTTGTACGGCTTTCCTCCAGTACTTGCAGATGTCTAATGAATTTAGTTTGGATCATCTTTTGTGCTTCTGTCAGGACCCAAACGGGGCTATGCTGCGTCCAAGGTGACTATAACTCAGTGGCTGAAGGAGGCGATTTTTTTCGGCGTATCTTTTTGGCGGGGGGGGGGGGGGGGTCAGTCCTTCAACACAGGTGCTGTCAGCTTCCTGTCCTTTCTTTGGAGGAGATTTGTCGGGCATCTTCTTGGCTTCACAGCATTGTTTTTTGAAGCATCATCACATTGATGTGGCTGAGCGGGAAGGTGCGCAGTATGGCGCAGCGGTTCTCTTGAGTGGCAGTTTCCTACTCATTTTAAGGCATTGCTTTGGTACATCCCATTGGTTTCTGGATTCATCTGCTGCAGAGGCTAAAGAGAGAAAAATTATGCCTTACCTGATAATTTTCTTTCCTTTAGTCACTGCAGATGAATCCCGGATTCCTCCCGTTTCTGTGATGAATCCAGGATCCCTTCCATCTCTGGTGCACTGCAGGTACTTTTGTTTCAGATGAGGTTTATTCAGATGCAATGGTTTAAAAAAAAATACAAGACATAGATTCTCTAGGAGAACAGAGTGGTTTGGTTGGATATTCAGGTTTCATTTGTGAGGAAAGTTTGCATTTTTTTTTTCCTCTCGTTTTGCCTTGTGACGCAACATATACTGAAGGGCTGAGGAGCTGGATGTCCAGTTTCACTGCTTTCATTTGTGTTCTCAATCATCACCTGCTGGTAGGCGGATACAACATACCAGTTTCTGGATTCATCTGCTGTGAAAGAAGATTATAAGGTAAGACATAATTTTTCCTTTCAGTCTTTGCACTGGGTGTCACATGAATGATCTCCCAGTTGGTGAGAGGTTATATGTGAGTGCTCAATACAGAGAGCTCTCAGAGCAGGAGTCCTTTCTCTAGAAGACACAGTAGTAGATTTGGAGAAGCTATGGGAGATAGAGGTACATAGAGGAGACCTGCAGGGATGTTTTAGAGAAGTCTCACCTCTAGTCTGGCAGCCCCTGTGTTACCTTGGAGGAGGGAGCTCTCCTAAAAGGAGAATATCACCCTGGTAAAGTAGGACATAATCTTGTAGCCAGGACCAGTCCACCAGGGGATGCAATACTGTCTTGCACTGATGTCTCTCCAGGAGCTTCTGCCCATGAGGGAAGGGTTAGGACAGCAGTTGTAGTTGGTGATTGTCATTAGGCGTGTAGATAGCTGGGTGGTTGGTGGACGTCAGGATTGCCTGGTCACTTGCTTGCCTGATGTGATGGTGATGGACCTCGCACATCACTTGGATAGGATTTTAGATAGTGCTGTGGAGTAGCCAGCTATCTCATTACATGTGACATAGGAAAATGTGGGAGGGAGTTTCTGGAAGCCAAATTTAGGCTCTTGGGTAGAAAACTGAAATCCAGATCTAACCAGGATAGCATTTTAAAAAATGCTTCTGGTTTCACACACAGGACCCAAGAGGCATGTAGAGCTCTGAAGTCTCAATGTGTGATTGAGGCGATGATGGATTTAGACTTGTTAGAAGCTGGGCAGTATTCTGGGAAAGGGGGAGCCTGTTCTGAGAGGATGGACTCCACCTTAACCAAGGATGGAACCAGGCTGTTGGCACTAACATTTTAAAAAGGAGATACAGCAGCTTTTAAATTAAAACTGAGGGGGGGGGGGGGGGGGGGCAGTTGCCTAGATGCACATGGTTTACTGTGGAGTATCCTTGAAGGATACTATTGAAACAGGATATTTAGGGAATCCCAATAGACAGGTTTCTAGAATGGTGAAAGAAAGCAAGGAGTATTTTTTTTTTTTTAAATCTCATTTGTACCCCACAGTTTCCCAACAATGTCAGGCTCAATGTGGCTTACAATGCACCACAGAGGCAAGTGCCAATGTAGCAAAATGAAACTAATACAGCAAATCTACAAGTGATAATGGGGAAGAATGGGAATGGATGGGGATAGAGGGCAAGCTGGTAGGGAAGGGAATATGTCCAAATGTCTTTAGTTTGGTGTACGTCCAGCAGTGGAGTCACTGGGAGAGCCAGCAGGGTAGGCATTTCTGAATAACATGGTCTTCAGTGATTTCCGGAATGTTGGATGATCTGCAATGGGTCTAATGGACCTTGGTAAAGAGTTCCAAAACTGAGTCCCAAGGAAAGAGAAGGAGGTAGCGTACGCAGTTTTGTACTTCAATGCAGTTCGGATAGAGGAGGGTAAGATAGGAGCGGGCAAGACGGGACGCATTCCGGAGCGGTAAGGAGATGAGATCTATCATGTAGCCAGGTACTTCACCGTAAAGTATTTGGTGTACTAGAGAGCAAAGTTTGAAGGTGATACGTTCTGTGACAGGGAGCCAATGTAACTTTTTTCGAAGGGGCATGGCAGGTTCAAACTTAGAAGTACCACAAACCAATCTTGCCGCTGTGTTTTGGGCAGTCTGCAGCGTCTTAAGCAGTTGCCGTTTGCGTCCGGCATACACTCCGTTACAGTAGTCCAGGTGGCATAGTACGATGGATTGTATGATGCTTCTAAAGACTTCTCGAGGGAAAAACGGTTTTATTCTTTTTAGTTTCCACAGCGAGAAAAACATCTTCTTTGTGGTGGCGTGAACGTGTTGTTCGAGTGACAGTGAGCGGTCCAGAGTGACTCCTAAAATTTTAAGGCTATCTAAAATGGGGAGGCATAAGGTGGAGGTAATTAATGTTGGAGGCCTATACTTGTTGGGCTGAGAAGTTAATAGTAGGCAGTGGGTTTTGTCAGTGTTCAGTTTGAGCTTATTTAAGGGGAGAACAGAGTAAAGGATGCAAATTTATCCTAGTCAACTAAAAAACATGAGACTAGCCATTCTGGGTCAGATTAATGGTCCATCTAGCCCTGTATCCTGCTTCCAGCAGTGGCCAATGCAGGTCACAAGTACCTGGCAGAAACCCAAATAGTAGCAACATTCTAAGCAGCTTGTAGTTGCAAGGAAAATAAAACACAATTTGAAATATATACAAACTAGCCGTTAAGCCCGTTAAAACGGGCGCGTATTGGAATGGTTTTTTTTCCCAAGGCCCCCCTCCCGTTGCAGCTGCAAGGCCCCCTGCCATCCTCCTTCCCTGCCAGCTCCAAGGCCCCCTCTGTCCCTCCCTCCCAGCTCCAAGGCTCCAGTCCTCCCCCCTTCCCAGCAGCAAGGCCCCCTGCCCGCCCTCCCTCCCAGCTCCCAAGGCCCCCTTCCCTCCCTCCCAGTTCCAAGGCCCCCTGCTCTCCCTCACAACTGTAAGGGGCCCCATTCCCTCAGAACTGTAAGGGCCTCCCTCCCAGTTCCAAGGCCCCCCCACCTTCTGAGACCTCCCATGTCCCCGCCCCCCCCCCCCCCCCTTCACCCAGCCCGGGCCCTCTCTTCGTTATTCAACTTACAGCAGCGCCAAAACAGCAGCAAGCAGCAGCTCCCGTTGGCCTTCCTTCACTGCCTGTGCCTCGCCCTCGTGTGACGTCATGTCGGCGAGGGCGGGGCACAGGCAGGGAAGGAAGGCCGACGGGAGCTGAAGCTGAGCTGCTTGCTGCTGTTTCGGCGCTGCTGTAAGTTGAATAACGAAGAGAGGGCCCGGGCCGGGTGAAGGGGGGGGGGTGGTGGTGACTCCGGGGGGGGGGGGGGGCGGTAGCGGCTACCTTGGGGGGGGAGCGGTAGCGACGTCAGCGGTTCCCTCCCTCCCCTTCCACGCAGTTTCCCTCTCTGTTCCGCCCCCCTCCCCCCGTCATCACGTCTTGACGCGGGGGCGGGACAGAGAGGGAAGTCTCTACTGCGCATTTGCAGGTGAGTCGGTCACTTGCCATTTATAGGTTTGATGCTAGAAGCCTAAAAAATAAGATGGGAGAGTTAGGATATATGGCACTAGATGAGGAGGTGGGTATAATAGGTATCTCAGAGAACTGTTGGAAGGATAACCATTAATGGTACACTGTTAACGAGTTTCAAAATTGTATCACAATGATAGTAGATCAAATTTGGGGAGGAGGGGGTTGCGCTATATGTTAGGGAATAGTCAAGTCAAAATAAACATTCTACATGAAACGAACTGTTGCGCGAAATTCTTATGGGTAGAAATTACATGTATGAAGGGAGAGTATTCTCTGAGGACAAGCTGGCCATATTCTTGCCTGGTATGGAGCATTAAAAAGCTAATATGTCTTTAAGAGAATATGCAGCATCCCCACCGTGCATGTCCGTGTGCCTTCCCGCCCACCATGAAGTACAGGACCAGCAGACTTTTCTTATGCGCCGTGAGAGAGGATAAGCCTGAGACGGTTATGGGGAAAATAACAGAAACTGTTATAAAGCATAAAATTATAGAACACACAGAGAAAACATGGTTTAATGGGACAATCAGTATAGATACAGCTAAGGGAAGTCTTGCCTCACCAAATTGCTTCACTTCTGTGAAGGCGTAGATAAATATGTGGATAAAGGTGAGCCAGTTGATGTAATGTATCTGGATTTTCAGAAAGCTTTTGACAAAGTTCCTCATGAGAGACTCCTGAGAAAATTAGTTATGGGATAAGAGGCAATGTCCTTCTGTGGATTAGGAATTGGCTATTGGACAGAAACAGAGGGTAGGGTTAAATGGCCATTTTTCTCAGAGGAGGAGGGTGAATAGTGGAGTGCTGCAGAAATCAGTACTGGGACGGTGTTATTTAATAGAATTATAAATAATCTGGAAAACAGAATGACGAGCAAGGTGATTAAACTTGCAGATGATGCAAAATGATTTGAAAGTACAAAACCCCTCCGCGGAAAAACTACACTGGCTCCCAATCAAAGAACGCATTGCCTTTAAAATCTGCACCATGGTTCACAAAATTCTGTATGGCGAAGCGCCTGGGTACATGACAGACTTAATTGACTTACCAACCAGAAACGCCTCAGATTTAACACGGATATCTAAACCTACACTACCCAAGCTGTAAGGGTCTTAAATACAAATCTACCTATGCATCCAGCTTTTCCTACATAAGCACACAACTGTGGAACGCACTACCAAAAGCCTTAAAAGCAACCTACAACTACCTAAACTTCCGGAAAATATTAAAAACCACCCTTTTCAAAAAGGCATACCCTCCCGATCAAACTTAAAGGACTGATCTTGGCTACACATGAAAACCGAAGCATGTATGAGCACACTATTCTCCTACTTTACGACTCTTACTGTGGCTTTGCCATATAAACTTCACCTTATCACAACATCACATTGTATTTGTTCACACTGGAAACGGCAAACGTCTTTCTGGCACTATGTAAGCCACATTGAGCCTGCAAATTGGTGGGAAAATATGGGATACAAATGTAACAAATAAAACACATGCAGATTGTGAAAAATTACAGGAAGACCTTAGGAAACTGGAAAACTGGGCATACAAATGGCAGATTACATTTAATATGGACAAATGCAAAGTGAAGCACAATGGGAAGAATAGTTATCTGATTCTAGGGTCTACCTTAGATGTCAGCACTGAAGAAAAAGATCTAGTTGGTGTTGTAGACAATATAATAAAATCTTCTGCCCAGTGTGCGGTGTCAGCCAAAAAAAGCAAACAGGATGCTAGGAATTATTAGGAAAAGGATTCAAAATAAGACCAAGAATATTATAATGCCTATGTGTTGCTCCATGGTGCGACCTCACCTTGAGTATTGCGTTCAATTCTTGTCACCATATTTTAACAAATTTTATTGCGGAATTAGAAAAGGTTCAAAGATATGAGGAAAGGCTAAAGAGGTTAGACCTTTTCAGCTTGGAAAAGAGATAGCTGAGGGGGAATATGAATGAGGTCTATAAAATCCTGAGTGGTGTAGAACATATAGAAGTGAATCGATTTTTTGCTCTTTCAAAAAGTACATTGACCAGGGGACATTCAATGAAACTTCATCGAAATACTTTGAAGACAAATAGGAGGAAATATTTTTTCACTCAAGGAATAGTTAAGATCTGGACCTTGCTGCCGAAGAATATGGTAACAGCGGTTAGTGTATCTGGGTTTAAAAAAATGTTTGGACAAGTTCCTGGAGGAAAAGCTTGGACAGTGGGAGGGGAGGGGGGGTGAGGGAGCCACTGGTTGCCCTGGGATTGGTAGCATGAAATGTTGCTACTAATTGAATTTCTGCCAGGTCCTTGTGACCTAGATTGGCCACTGTTGGAAGCAGAATACTGGGCTAGATGGAACCTTGGTCTGACTCAGGATGTCTGTTCTCTTGCTCTTATGTGGAGCTAGCTAATCCAAAATTAGACAAAGCAATGGGGCCTGATGGTATATATCTGAACTTGGCACTTGAATTCGGAGAAGTTCTTTCAGCTTCTTTGATCTTTTCAGTGCTTCCTTAGTCTGGAGTGATCCTGGAGGACTGAGGAAGAATGCAAGTGGTCCATCCGCATATGCGACTGATAAACTACTACTACTACTTAACATTTCTAAAGCGCTACTAGGGTTATGCAGCGCTGTACAATTTAACATAGAAGGACAGTCCCTGCTCAAGGAGCTTACAATCTAAAGGACAAATGTACAGTCAATCAAATAGGGGCAGTCTAGACTCAGTATGTTCCTTAAAATGACTGGGTTAAAAAATGGTTAAGTGGAAGGAGACAGGGGGTAGTGTAAATGGAGTTTGCTTTGAGGAAAAGGATGTTGTCTGTGGTGTACCACTGGGATCTGTCCTTGGTCTGGCTCTTTTTAATCATCTTTGGGTGATATTGCAGAAGGACTGTCTGGTAAAGCAAGGCTTGTCTCCTTGTGGATAATACCAAATTCTATAATAGGTAGACACCCTGGAAGTTGTGGATAGCATGAGGAGGGATCTAGCGAAGCGTGAATGAAGTTGCCAATTTCTGTACAAAAGATTTAATGCACTTGGGTTCCAAAAATACAAGGGAACAATGTAGTATAGGGGTTGAAGTACTTCTGTGTAGGAAAGAGCGGGACTTGGTGGTAATTATATCTGATGATCTTAAGGTGGTCAAACAGTGGAAAAGTCGATGGTCAAAGCCAGAAGGATGTTCGGGTGCATAGTAAGAGGAATGGCCCTAAGAAGAAGAAAAAAGGCTGTAATTCCCTTGTATGTCTCTGATGAGGCCCCATTTAGAATACTATGCAATTCTTGAGACCATCTTCAAAAAGATATAAACAGGATGGAGTCTGTTCAGAGGGTGACTACAAAATTAGTCTGTTCTCTGTCATAAAGTGTATGGGGACAGATTTGTACCTCAACATGTTTACTCTGGAAGAAAGGCGGGAGAGAGGAGATATGATGGAGATTTGAATATCTCCTTGGCATTAATATACAGGACATGACCCTTTTTATAAATGGAGGAAAACTCTGGAAAGAGAGGACTTAGGATGAAGTTAAGAGGTGTTAGGCTCAGGAGTACTCTAATGAAGTAAAGTGTGGTGGATGCATGGAATAGCCTTCCAGTACAGGAGGTGGAGACATGGACTGTCTGGATTTAAGAAAGCATGGGACAGGCATTTGGGATCTCTTAGGGAAAGGAGGAGAAAGTGGATGCTGAGGATGGGCAGACTGGATGGACCATTTGACCCTTATCTGCTGTCATGTTTGTATGAATGCAGTTTTTACCACCTGATGCTGGATGGCAATGGATGTTACCCATTGTCAGCAGTGCTACTGGATCGTAGTGCCCCATTTATGATTTGAGGGGTGGGGGGGGGGCAGTCTGAGGAGCTGCTCTTTGCTGGCTGCACAGCTTTAGGTATCACATCTGCTCTTGGCTGGCAGGAGCTGAGATGAATTTGGTAGGAATGGTGGGTCCTGTGCTGACCCTTCAGTTTAGCTCTGTTCTCCCCTCAAGCGGGAAAGGTCTTTTCCCCCCTCTCCCACTTGTGTATGTGGGCCCCTGGCTGGCTGCAGATGGATTTGGGGCTACAGTTTATTCATACCCTTACTGTGGGTATTCATGCAGCTCCTGTCTGGGTTCTAGGTGGAAGCATTGTGGGTGTTGGAGTTGGTTATGAGCACTGGGCGGCTAGGTCATGAGAGTAAGCATCCTAGAGTCCGCAGTGGAGGGTTACTAGAAGGGCAGGCTCATATTCTGGCCTTGTTCTCCTTAGAGGTTGTGGGATGAAGGGGCCTTGTGGATGACGACGCTTTCTTCCTGTACACACTCTCCTCGTGGCTAGGTAGGCTTTCCCTAGAGGATGATAAAAACTATTCTGTACTTGTCTTTCCTTATTGACCAGGTGATAGAGATGCTCTGCATGGTGGACATAATAGAGAAGTAAGTCTTGAATGACATTCTGATTCTGGCAGGTCTCAATAACCCTCCAAGTCCTTTTTGCTACATAAGGTACACTCCCAGATAGTGCTGGTGGAGTGGGAGGATCTTATATAGTGCTTTGGCACACTAAGGTGATGGGCAGGTTCTGACTCCTTACGCTTCTGAGGGTAAGGTAAGGTGAAGGACGTGTTGGCGGCCTAGGGATGTCTGCTTCCTGTGAGGAATCCACCATATTTAGCCTCTCTCGCACCCAGTGGTTCTGTAATGAAATCTCAGTTTAGGGGTAAAGGTGCTCTGATCCAATCTTTGAGCTGTTGTGGTGAGCGTCCATTAAGGATCTTTCGTTGAAGGGCAAGTATGTTGGTGGTGGTTTTAAGTTTGGCCAAGTGCATCTTGCAGGTCTTACTTTGCAGGAACACCTTTCTGTGCTTTTCAGCAAACTTTGTTCCCATTTGCACAGTGACTTGCTTTTTATCAGATGGTCTCCTTGTTTAATTGGGATCCCTATGTATGTTTCCAGGGAATGTGAAGGATGGCTGAGCAGGTGCTTCTCAAGCTGGATATTTGTAGGGCCTCCTGACCCCATGGAAGCCTCAGGAGGTAGAAAAAGGACTTATGATTTCAGTAAACAGGAATCTATACTGTAGGTTTATACTGGGTATTTATTTTTATGTCCCTGAGTAACTCAAGGAGGAATACCAGATTAAAGTTGTCCACAATTCTGAAAAAATAAGCATACAAAATAAACACTAAAAAAGTTCAGTACTAATCACAACTTCCAAGATATAAGGCCCTGTCTCTTCTCCCAGGTTTAAAACATAGAAAAGGAGCAAGATAAGGTAAATCTGAACTTGTATTCAAATGAACTTCTGAGCTCACTATAGCCATGACTTCCAAACAAAACCCTCAGGAGAAGTCTTCTCCAGCTGCAGTTTATAGAAATTCCTTTTATTGCAATTATTAAACTGTGTTTAGGAAAGAGGAATTATTGGAAGATCAATTTATGGTTCAGTCTTAGAATAAGAAAGCTAATTACCAAGAATGAATTCTTCACAGCAAATATCAGCAAGAGCATTCATCCATTACTAGACTTTGCGTTTCTCAACTGTTCCAGCTTTTCAGGTAGTCTACCCAAACTACTGCCTCCAGTAACTATCTCCTTAGACCTACCCTTCATCACCCTGGACTGTTTCTCTCACAAACAACCCAAAGAGCCCATTTACTTTGTAGTCTTAACAACACACCTTTAAAGTGCAATCCAATGTACTCTCTTCAGTCCTAGGCAAGCCTTTCAGGCTTGCTAAGCAGCACCTTCCCTCTTACCAAGCATTTTATTGTCTGCCTGCACTGCTTTGGAGCATTATTTCAATATACCCAAGTATACGTCCCAGGTACCTTTTCATGCCCATACCCATCCTTGGGGTTTACCTCTTTATGCTGTCCACTTTTGCTATTAGTCTCTTTTAGGGTTTGGAGCTGTGGGGTACCTCTTCCTCCTTTAACATAACGATAGCCATACTAGGTCAGCCCAGTGGTCCATCTAGCTCAGTATCCTGCTTCCAACAGTGGTCGATCCAGGCCTCTACTATCCTCTCTTAAATTTTTCATATTTGCAGAGGATAAATGTCTCCTATAAAAACGCTATTAGCATTTTGACGCCTCAAAGCCTGTAATCCTTTCGTTCTCTTTGAGGGAGGAGATTCCTTCCAAATTGCAGGAGACAATCTTTAAGAGTGCAGAAAAAGAAAAAACATAGGAGGGAGACCCCCACAGCTCATGGGCTCCCCCTCCCTCAAAAAATGTAGGGTCTGCTGCGTAGTATCTAGGATGGTAGAAAAAAAAGACCTATACCTAAATTAATACAAAACGTAAACACAAAGCAGTAAAAAATAACCCTCCCACTGCATATCCCCAACCAATACCCGCCACCTCCCTCCCCATCCATATCCTGTCCCCCTTCTAGCAATAACTGATGTCCTCTTCTCGGACTAGGATCACTTAAACTTTCTTTCCCACTCCCCGGGCTCTTTGTAGGAAATAAAGTCAAATACACAGTATAACAAAAGGAATGTGGCTTGAAAGATGAACAGAGATCGCAGAAACTGAACCAAGATGGAAGATAAAACAACTTAAACAAGCAAACAAACAAGAGAGGCAGACTGTCAACCTCAAAAGGCTATGGAAAACACCTGTCAGAAACACACTAAAGAGGAATAAAAAATCTGGTGTCAGTAACAAAATCCAAGAGGCTCCTAAGGTAGTGGAAATAAAGAGCCAAAGACACAGGTCCACGAAAATGTCATCAAGCTAGGAGGCAATATATTTAAAAAAACAAACAAACAGCCAAACAAACAAAAAAAAATCCAATTCAGAAGATCCCTGATCTGAACAAAAAGAGCAAAACCATTAAAGCTAACAGTGTACTTGTCAAACATCCATATGGAAGAAAGAGAAGCAGCCCATCTGCACCGGCCAAAAAAGACCCCAGTAAAGCACGTGCCCATGTGGAGAGAAGGCAAGTGTCTTCTAACTCCTTGAGTTTCCTCACAATGGAGCAGATGGCGACTCCAGTTGATCAGCAAATTGTAAGACCTTTGTGAGGCCAAAGTAAAGTGGGTCTTGCCTGCATAGAAGAGACTCAAACGCGCCGGGTAGAACAAAGTTGATGGCATCTTTTTTTTTTTTTTTTGTCTAAAGCAAGTTGTAAGCTGTAGTGAATGCCTTGGCTTGGCTGACACCGCCACAGAAAAATCTTGAAAACATAATAATCTGTGATTCTCATAGTCGGGGGGGGGGGGGGGGGGGGGGTGGTAAGTTGCAGTGCCCTCAAAATCTCTTGCTTATAGATGAAGTTTAAAAGTTTGAAAATAACTGGCTGAGGGCAAGGATCCGCTGGCCTTAACCTTCCCAGGGGGCCAGCAACAGACTGAAGATTTAAGACTTTAGTCAGCCAGCTTTCCAAAAAACTGCACAACTCCAAGTCCTTTAATTGACTCTGGGAGACCGACCAGTCGGAGATTACTCTGAGACCAGTTCCCCAAATCATCAATCTTGTCCCCTGATTGAGCCAGTTTAAGCTGCATGTCTTGTTGTTGGCTGTCATGCTGTTTCAACTTGTCCTCTGCATCCGAGAGGCATTGCTGAAAAGCCAAAAGATCAGTTCTTAGAGTTTCTAGCTTACCATCCATGGACTTCAGCATATCTGCTACGTTTTGTAATTTTTTTTATCCATGGAGGAGTCCAGTGATCTCAGCAGCCCAAATTGAGCTCACTGAAGGCTGGCCATGGGACCTGTCATTTTGCTGTACCCCATGTGGCCTTGGGCTCCGTCTTTCCACAGTATTTGAGGACATACGTGGTAGCTGATAAGAACAAAAGCCACCTCTCAGGACCCAGAGATCTTCAGAAAGGAGAATTTTCTATAAAAATTCCACTGGAACAGCCCGGGTTCAAGATGTTATTCATGGTGCTTGGGAACTCAGCTCTTTGACACCCACTAGCTGGCACGGTGTCATGTGACCCTCCCAGACCCAATCTTTTAAATGATGCAACAAACATGTTTTATTATAGACTCCTAAATCCGGAAGCCACAAACCTCCCTGAGACCATCTACCTTATAAGAGCTGAAGCCTTAATTTAGGCTTTTCCTGGAAAAAAAAAAAAAGAGGGAAAGTAACTGGGACAGCAACTTAAACTCCTTTTTAAGTAAATATAAAGGAAGCAACTGCAAGACATATATAGCCATTTTGGAAACACATGTTTTATAAAGACAGATCCTTCCCCCTAGGGATAAGGGCAGATTTTTGCCACTGTGCTAACTGGGTTTTAGAAAACTATAACCGTTTCTTCATATTAAGACTGTATAATTGGGAAAAATCTCCAGTTAGATAAATACCTAAATATTTAAGGATCCTCTTGGCCCACGTTAATAG